>NC_134140.1:137785117-138120117 GCF_033958435.1 Carettochelys insculpta
TAGATTGAACACAGAGGATTAGAGGGACTACATGGCTTACATATGGCACTAAGGACCGGTCGCTGTCCAACAATAAACCGTGTTAAACACATCTCCAGGGTGGTATACAGAGACTTCAGCCTGCTTGGCTCCAAGGCAAAGGCATCAGTAACCAGCCTTTTAACCTGTTGTTAAAGTTGCAAAACAGAAGGGAAAAATGAAAACCTTTGAAATGCAGAGGACTAAATAAGGCATTTATTTTACAGCTTCCCTTGCCTGTAGCTGCGGAGAGTTTTAGAAGTGCAGTACCCAGAGGCAGAGACCTCAGACTAGGATGAGTGAGGTCTCGACTCTACAGCCTTGGCTGAGAGCCAGCTGGCCTTTAGCTCGTGCAGTAGAGCAACAAGGCTGTAGCCCCTCTGACTGCAGGTTCAATCCCTAGTGCCGGCAGCCCAGGTCTGTTGGTATTACAGAAGGAAGGAAGACCCTCTTTAACAGTCTCTTGACAGTACCTGAGATGGTAATGACTGTCCTCTGGGGCACAGAGAATTTGGTTGAGAGGAGCTGGAATTGCTGTTGCTACCATAACAACAAGAAGTCCTGTGGCATCTTATAGACTAACAGATAATTTGGAGCATAAGCTTTCGTGGGCAAAGACCTGCTTCATCAGAGCGGATCTTTGCCCACGAAAGCTTATGCTCCAAAATATCTGTTAATCTATCAGGTGCCACAGGACTTCTTGTTCTCTAAGATATAGACTAACACATCTACCTCTCTGATACTTGTTGCTACCATGTGATCCTCTTCTAGCCCAGTGGGTGTTTGGAGTCAGGTCCCTCTAACAGTCCCCAAGCAGAGTCGTGAGCAGAATATCCTACCCCCTCATTGATACTGTCTACCCATTACACCTAGTTTCTGACACACCCATTTTGGTTCACTGGTTTCTGTTTCCACACTTTGCTAGTTTCCTAGGCACAATCTTAACACAGTCCTTAAATTATCTCGGGAGGCCTTTTTGTTTGGACTAATTCTATCTTTATCTGATGGCAACATTCATTGTTAAAAACAGCATTACCTACTTCTCAGAGTTAGTTCCTAATAGGCAAAACTTTTAGACTGATTATTACAATAATCATGAGCTCATCTCCCCTTCACAGATAAGAGAGCTGGTAGCAAAATTATATGAGCTGAGACACCAACAATATGCTGTAAACACCCCATTCTACACATTGCCTTCATCTTTGCTGGGCATAACAGTCTCAGGTAGCAGAGTGTTGTGGGAGGTGAAAATCTGGGGTGAGAATAGAAAATTTAAAAAGATTCCAAGAAAGAATAAAGCTTCCTAAATTTTCAACCCAGAAGAAACCCTCAGAGCCTTGAGCCTCATCACCTGTACCACTCAGGCCATAGAACTTCATCAACGAATACAGTGAGGTTGTTTGAAGTGGCAATTGCTGTAGGGAGTTGGGATCCATCAGCCACTTGCTATGGAGCTCCATAGCTGCACTGCACTGTGCTCATCACTGGGTTCGAGGTGACTCGTGCCAGCAGCGATGGAATGAGCCTTTCTCCACCTCCAGCTAAGAAGACACTTCAGCCATTCCTCTGTGGCACAGGTTTGGCCACAGCAGCGTGCGTATGTTTCACCTCCATGTGACAATACTGCAATTCTTCCACCTAGACATAACTTTTACACAGCAGCTACAACCAGTACAAGACATGGGCCGCGTCTACACGTGCACGCTACTTCAAAGTAGCGGCACCAACTTTGAAATAGCGCCCGTCACGGCTACACGTGTTGGGCGCTATTTCGAAGTTGAAATCGACGTTAGGCGGCGGGACGTCAAAGTCGCTAACCCCATGAGGGGATGGGAATAGCGCCCTACTTCGACGTTGAACGTCGAAGTAGGGCACGGGTAGACGATCCACGTCCCGCAACATTGAAATAGTGGGGTCCGCCATGGCGGCCATCAGCTGAGGGGTTGAGAGACGCTCTCTCTCCAGCCCCTGCGGGGCTCTATGGTCACCGTGTGCAGCAGCCCTTAGCCCAGGGCTTCTGGCTGCTGCTGCTGCAGCTGGGGATCCATGCTGCATGCACAGGGTCTGCAACCAGTTGTCGGCTCTGTGGATCTTGTGTTGTTTAGTGCAACTGTGTCTGGGAGGGGTCCTTTAAGGGAGCGGCTTGCTGTTGAGTCCGCCCTGTGACCCTGTCTGCAGCGGTTCCTGGCACCCTTATTTCAATGTGTGCTACTTTGGCGTGTAGACGTTCCCTCGCAGCGCCTATTTCGATGTGGTGCTGCCCAACGTTGAAGCTGAACGTCGACATTGCCAGCCCTGGAGGACGTGTAGACGTTATTCATCGAAATAGACTATTTCGATGTCGCTACATCGAAATAAGCTATTTTGATGTAGCGTGCACGTGTAGACGTAGCCATGGTGTCCTGTCCTACATCAGCAGACCTTAGAAGAACCTATCCCATCAGGACCTTACACCCTGCCGCAGATCCCTGTTCTTGTTCCACAAAGCTCCAGCTCATTCTGTTTCTCTCAGGAATCACCTTAGTAATTAGTTACTGGCTTTGGACACAGTGCTTTAGATACATAAAGTGCTGTACAAATGTTGCATATATTTGCTCTGGTCACTGTGACCAACCAGTGCATTGTATGGAAGCCAGACAAACCTCATGACAGAGGAAGAAGGAGAGTGGCTTTTTTTTGACAGCAGCTCCCAGAGTCCAGAATAACCTCCAACAAAAAGAGGTCAGAAGGAGACCTGCCCTTGCCATCTCCAGGCCATGCTCTTGGATACACCTCCCCATCACCATGTTCCCCAAAGAACAAGCATAGAAGAAAACTGAGTGGTGCCCTCAGTGAACTCTGCTCACACCCAGAACTGGAGAGAGAACCCACACACCTTCTGAGGTATCACTCAGTGGGTTCCTATAGCTCTTTTGGTTCTGGGCTTTTACCATGTGGGCAATTTTACAGAAGGGTGAAGAACAGTTCTGTCCTTGCTACTCACAGTTGGCTGAACTAAGTGTGCAAATTAGTTTAATTTCAGTGGATTGAGCGCTTTCTTCCTGAGATCAACAGAATAGGCTTGTGCTCCCTGGCTTTTCAAAAGAGAAAAAAGGTAACAATTCTCTTTCCAGGCTAATTTCAGCAGGGATTTAAAGGGAATTATACTCTAAAGGACTGCACAATTGGCCAAGAAAATGATAGATTATTTTCACCTTCCTCTGACTCATCAGTTACAAGCTGCTGCTTTTGGCAGACTAGCAGGTTCACAGACTGGTGGGCTGGTACAGTATGACAAATTCCACGTTCTTATGTAAACTTTGAGTGAGAATTGGCAAATCTGTTTGTGTCCAAGGGTTTACAATGCCTAATTTATTTTCAGTGATATTCTCCATGCTTGAGTCCATTTTATGGGATATTGATATTCATCTTATGTCCAGCTAAAATTCAGGTTCAAGTTCATTGTAAAGTAATTCAGCTACCCATTTTATTGCAGGTCACTTACTGTGATTGTTTTAACAAGTGTTCACTACTAAACCCCAGAGATTATGCAGCTTTCAGAGCGGCCAAATTGAAGACACTGAGATAATATAAACCAGATATCTTGATGTGCAGAAATGCAGTGACTTCTGTTAATGATGTCAGCCTGCTGAACTACTTGGAAAACACAAGCCTCTTTTCAGATAATCTCTGTGATCTGTTGTCAGCTAAGATAAGGAGTTTGTATTTACAGCTAACTAGATTTCATGGAACTACTGCGATTTTGTCAGTGGAAATCAGAGCAGAGGGTTTGGGACAGCAGTTGACTTTTGGAATGCCTGAGATATCATAACCATGTTATTGCATGCTTGGAATTGCAAGTGACCAACTCATTACCCTGATTTTGCCAGTAGAAAATTGTTTGATTCCTTCTCTGTCAAAAGAATTAAAGTGTTAACTGAAGTGAAAATGATCTGAACTGTACTGTACATGAGAGAGAAAATGCACCCGGTTCAGAAGTCTGAAAAACACAGTTCCTAGAAGCACACGCTACATTGAGAGACATGTATACAGCACGTCTGAGGCAAAGTAAAGGGTGTATTTCACTGTTTAAACATGAGCAGGCAATATTTGAAAAAAACTAGAGGTCTGATTCTCTACCGTCTACGGCTTGTATTGTTATTTATGCCTGGCGCAATATGCGAGAAAAGTGGGTTTATTCTTCAGTGACTTTTTACCCCTATTTGATATCACTGGTATCCTTGGCCAGTCCCCAGGGCTGCTGGGGTGTGCCTTGTAACACAGTCGCCCCCAAGTCAGGCACGCAGAGTAACAGACTAGCAGGTTAACAGACCGACTATCTGGTGCAGGATGACAAATCCCATGACTTCATGAAAACCCTGACTGAGACTTGGTAACTGTTTGAGTTCACTGGCTTGCAGTGTCTAATTTGTCTTCAGCGATGCTAAACTACTGACTCTACCCTGTGTTAGCCACAGCATTCTACACAGGTGCTGGACCTGGGGGCAGTGCCACACCTGCTTGCTTGAAGCACACTATTCAGGGGTTATGCTTGGGTCAATGGCTTGCAGCAGGCTCACTATAAAACTTGTCCCAGCCCCCCAAAGCTCTTTGTCCCTTTCCCAGACCCAGTGAAGAGCGCTGTGCAGCAAGCTTGTCTCTCCCACCTACAGAAGTTGGTACAATAAAAGATACTCCCCTCCTCCCTGCCCCACCCCAGCTTATCTTGGAGTGACAGGAGCAGTTAACTAATAAAATCTTAGAAATGTCTCAAAATAACCAAGTTGCTTTTCCATATTATTATTATTATTATTATTATTATTCCATGCATTAGTAATTTACTGCCCATCATCTCAGGACCTCCCAGGTCCAACAGTAAGTGTAGAGTGGCCCATTGGGAAATGGGAGAATTCCAAATTTTCCCTAGTACAACCTCCCATTTCTAGCCATGTGCCTGCAGTAATGGCATGCAGTAACCGAGAGCCAGGCCTCAGGGAAACCGGCAGGGAGTGATTCTCTGATGGCTCACAGAGAAGATGGAGGGCTAGTCTCGGCACAGGACAGAGGTGTCCTGAGTCCCTGGCCAAGGCCCTCTCTCCTGGAGCGCACTGCCCCCTGTGACATGAGGGATACAGATTTCAGTCTCTTGCCGTTACCTCTCCCATGTTTATACTATCGCTGAGCGCCCTGTTAATGTCAACACTTAATTTTATAAAAATGCAATTTGGTTGAAATGACAAACGAAGTCATCGTATTGATTGCACCCTCCCGGATCTCTCACTTTCCTAGTGTGGCAGTCCACGATGTAGGCCATCTGGCCTACTGATCAGACCAGGAGTCAGGTATAGTAGGTGGCACAGGCATACAGGTTGGGTAGCAAACCAAGCGTCAGCACCAGAGTCGCATGCCAATTACCAGATCCAGGAGCCACGGCAGAGGCTGGGACTGAAGCTGAGGTGAGGTTAGATTCCAAAGGGCAGAGGGCTGGTTACTGACCACCAGAGCGAGGTCAGGGCAGGAAGCAAAGGGGAGGCCAGGACCAGGCCTGGAGCAAAGGCAGGGGTGAGGCAGGAGCAGAGGCAGAGCAGGAAGCAGGTACAGCAGTGCCCCAGAAGACAAGCTCCTACTTGCTCAGTGAGCTCCCTGTGCAACCATCTGGCTTAAACAGTGTGTTTGGACCAACCAGTGGAGGCAGGTGACCTCCACTCAGGACTCCTACGGGCAGCGCCTGGGCTGAGACTGCGTCCCTACTAGCTTCGCAGTCCAGCAGGTTCTGGCAGACCGGGGGAGGTCCGGGTGTGGCAGCTCCCTGAGCACCTACAGGTGTGCACTTGGGACTGTCATGAATAAGAGCCAGGAAAGGGTTCAGTGATTTAACCAAGCAAGGGACTGAGGGGTCTGCGAGAGCCAATGGGATGAAGCTCAAGAGATTCAAGCCCAGCAGGTGCCCTGCGTGTAAGAGTCACACAGAGCTGTTCAGAGCAGATGGAGAGGACATGGGTTCCCTAGGAAAAACTCCCCCAAGTTCACCCAACTATGTAAGCAGGAAAAGCCGCTTAGAGAGACACGTGTCACTCATCTGCGTGGGGTGAGAACTGTCTGCTTTTCGCACACAGCACCCAAGTCTCTTTGCCCAGGGATAACAATCTCTGTGACACACCTTGGTTGTTAGTGGAGTCTAACACCAAGCCATTATGTCTGCTTGTGCACGTCTTTGTTTTGTTTAACATAAGTCCCCTTTCTTCGTTAAATGCGCCTCTGTAATCCATGCTGGGGCGGGAGGGAGGTCTCAAACCTGTGTGCTTAGCTCAGCCCACTCACTACTGGAATCACTGTTTGCTGTGTTTATCCACTCCTTGAGGAAAGGAGCTTGGGGCACCCTCAGCAAAGACCTTCCCAAGCGATTTCTTTTCTGGAAAGAGGTTTTTGCATTTGGGTGGTGGCAGCTACTGACTGATTCCAGGGAAACTGGAATCGGGGAATTTTCTGTGTCTGTGGGACATTCAGAGGCAGGGTTTGGCCATTTGACTAGGTTAGCTAGCCCCCATTCCCTACGCTCAGAGAGCCAGGATGGGGAATCAGCCGTGACAAAATCTAGGACATCCTACATAATGGCAGGGAGCATGTAGGTACACTTGCAATATACACAAAAGTGTTAGCAACCACACAGACCTTTTCCCGCACAATCTGATGTTGTTACTAGACACGGTGTTGACCAGAGAAGTTCAAAAAGCTTCCAATCAGTGCACAGGGTTTCAAACATCTCCAGTGTCAGTCAAAGAACTTAAAAGAGAAGAAGTTTTCTTGCTGAATCAATATCTTGATGTTTGGGTACCAAGCTGACAGCCCCTAAGGCCAGACGTGATTGAGCTGCCTGTCCTTCTTTGCTCTGTCACTGGGCAAAGAAGTGGGATCTGTTCTGTATTCCCGAGGCCTTTCCATGGAGTTGTTCCCAGAGCTTTCCTAGCCAGACACAGTGCTGATGTCTGCAGCTTTTCTCATGCCTGTACCACTGGCTCTAACTGGTTTAGCCAGCTAAATGAACAAGTCTCCACCTGCTATCTGAGAACAGAAACTGAAAGGAGTGTATATTCCTCTGGTCCTTCATTAAGCAAGTGGTGGCTTTGTGAGGATTTTATCCCCTTTTTCTCTGCTTCCTCCCACCACCTCCTGGCCATCATCATCACCATCATTATCATCTGTTCACAGGAAATTATGTGCCCATTCTTCAGTCTGAAGCCTTGTCTACCCTGGGGCTTGGCCCCAGGGGCTGCGTCTACACGTGCACGCTACTTCGAAGTAGCGGCAGTAACTTCGAAATAGCGCCCGTCACGTCTACACGTGTTGGGCGCTATTTCGAAGTTGAAATCGACGTTAGGCGGCAAGACGTCGAAGTCGCTAACCGCATGAGCAGATGGGAATAGCGCCCTACTTCGACGTTCAACATCGAAGTAGGGACGTGTAGACGATCCGCGTCCCGCAACATCGAAATAGCGGGGTCCTCCATGGCGGCCATCAGCTGGGGGGTTGAGAGATACTCTCTCTCCAGCCCTTGCGGGGCTCTGTGGTCACCGTGGGCAGCAGCCCTTAGCCCAGGGCTTCTGGCTGCTGCTGCTGCAGCTGGGGGTCCGTGCTGCATATACAGGGTCTGCAACTAGTTGTTGGCTCTGTGTATCTTGCACTGTTTAATGAAAGTGTGTCTGGGAGGGGCCCTTTAAGGGAGCGACTTGCTGTTGAGTCCGCCCCGTGACCCTGTCTGCAGCTGTGCCTGGCTCCCTTATTTCGATGTGTGCTACTTTGGCGTGTAGACGTTCCCTCGCTGTGCCTATTTCGATGTTGGGCTGAGCAACGTCGAAGTTGAACATCGACGTTGCCAGCCCTGGAGGACGTGTAGACGTTATTCATCGAAATAGCCTATTTCGATGTCGCAACATCGAAATAAGCTATTTCGAAGTTGGGTGCACGTGTAGACGTAGCCAGGGACAGCCATCGGTAGTCAGTTCCTGGTGGACCCACATACAAACAAATCTCTAATGTAGACAGGCCCAGTTGCCATTTGAATGGATGTATTGTACCACTGCTTTAAACTGAGGTAAGTTGTCTGGTGCACACCATGGCCAAGTACAGTATTTGTTATTGAACAGATGGCCCAGCAATTAAACCCCCACAATCATATCCTCATCCTGAGCCAATGGTCTCTAGGCCCAGATGTGCTAGAAGCATTACCTCAGGATTTGTCCACTCTCGCTCTACTCCAGTTATGCTGGCCCGCAGCAGAGGCCTGCAGCTAACTCTTCTTTGGCTTTTCAAGCTTTTCCTCCTTGCTCTTAGAATTGCATCACATGATACACCCATGCCTCAAATACAGCACCACATGTCAAAAAAGACAGCCGTGGGACAAGTACAGAGAAGGGCAACATGAGGGATTAGGGGAACAGGACTTCTTCGACAAGAGGAGAGATTAAAAGAATTTGCACTGTTCAGATGACTGAGGGGGAACATGATAGAGATTTACAAACCCATGAACTGTGTGGAGAAAGTCAACAGGAAAGCACTAGTTACCCCTTCAGAACAGGGGGAAATCAAGAGGCAGCAGATTTAAAACAAACATGAGGAAGTACAGGTATTTCTTCACACAACCTACAGTCAGCCTGTGGAACTTATTGTAAGGGGAAGTTGTGAAGGCCAGAAGTAACCGCGGTAAAAAAAGAACCAGGTGAGTTCATGGAGGATAGCTCCACTGATGGGTATTAGCTATGACAGACAGGAATGAAGCCCTATCCTCTACGGCAGTGTTCCCCAAAGTGTGGTGTGCGCACCACTGGTGGCACATGAAAGGATTTCAGGGGGTACGCAGCAGAAAATAAATGACTAACAATCAGGAGATAAGGAATGAGCTGGCCCTGGGAGAGGTGTACGCCGATAAGGCTGAATTCCCGAAACGGGTATGCTCATGTTCTGTGTGTGGGAAATGCTGGACTAGGGGTCTCTAAACCTCCAGCTGCCAGAGCTGGTGTGAGCAGAAGGGACTGGCTCGCTCATGATTGCCCTGTTCAGTGCATTCTCTTACACACAGGGTGCTGTGGGAAGACGGGACGGAGAGCTTGAGGAACCATTGGTGTGACCCACGGTGGACATTCATAGGAGAGAAAGATGAAGTCTTCCTGAAGAGAAGAGGTGGCTTTCCTCCCACCAGCCCCAGCGCTCACCCTTCAGCCTCTGCCTTGCTCAGGCCAGTGCAAGGAGGGTGGTCCAGAGGTTAAGGAGCTGACCTAGGCTGTAGGAGATGGCAGCCCAATTGCTCCAGCTTCCGGGCTTCCTTAGGGGAAGTTGCTTTAGCCTCTGCATGCCTTGGTCCACATTTGTAAAATGGTGTAACCGCACTTCTCTACCCTTGTGATTGTGTGTGTGTGTGTGTGTACCTAGAGGACTTGCACTCAAGACTGTAAGGGGCTTAGCTGCTCTGGCAACAGGGAACATGTAAAGGTACAGTCACATGAGTGGATTTTTATATTGGATATGGAAGACATTTTATGCTCCCAAGGTATCTATTGGCCCCAAATATTGTGCAGGCGGTGGGGAGGGGGCCATGTGAGGTATCTAGTGAAAGCTAAGGATGTCCTGAATTTATGTATGTTACTTGCATGTCTGTGCCATGTTTGCAGGTAGAGTTATGCCTTGTAGCTCTGTAATTACTAGCAATGTTCTAGTGCTAAGCTTCCCAACAGGAGGTGTGGACTCAGCCCAGCCAGGACATTGAACTAAACAAGGGGATGGGAACCAGAGGCTCAGACATGCAAATCTACATC
Source organism: Carettochelys insculpta (assembly GCF_033958435.1). Lineage (NCBI taxonomy): Eukaryota > Metazoa > Chordata > Testudines > Carettochelyidae > Carettochelys > Carettochelys insculpta. Next base: position 137,794,924 of record NC_134140.1, read on the forward strand.
TCACAAAGGTGAGACTTGTCACTGGAATGCAGCCCACTGGTCAGCTGAGCTGGGCTGAGCAGAGGAACTGAAATCAGGTGCCCAGACACCCATTACACCTGCCTCGTAAATGACTGGGGCAGGCTGGCAAAACCAGCGACCACTGGCGTTTTGCCACAGTGGCTCACCTGGTCAGATGACATTGACCTTCAAGGGCCTGTGGGAAGAAGAAAGGGCTTTGTCCCTGGACACAAGGGAGAACCGTGAGGTGGAGCGAGCAGCGTCCATCTTGGACTTTTGTTTTTTGTTTCTGTGCCTGTTTCAAAGGACCCATGTTCCAGCACGCTGAGTCCAGCTCACCAGATCTCCTATTCTCCGGTAACTAAAGATGTGTGACCTGGAATTATATCCCTTATGGGATGGAGTTTCAGAGACTTTCAAGAGTCAGCATAGAACATCGCTGGCTGCATCACTAGCTGTAATTGACGCATGTAAAGTACAGCTTTAACAATTCGTCCCTCTGACCCGGCTCTTTCTTTTTGTTAATAAACTTTCAGATGTTTAGATCTGAAGGGTTGGTGAATAGGTGATCTGGGTAAGATCCAAGTGTATATTGACCGGGGGCTGTGAATGGACTCTTTGGGGCCCAGAAGACTCTGTGTAGTATTGGTGAAATAGGTTAAAAAAACTGCTCACCTGAGTTTGGGGTTATTCTTGGTCTGGGCTGGTATAGAAGGAGGGATGTCTGTGGGTTTCCTTGAGTGACTCCTCACTGGCCAGCAGGGCTGCCAGAGGTACTTTTGTGGCTGACTGGTTTTGCCTTAGTGAGAGGGAAATCCCAGCCTGGGGCTACAAGTAGCCCAGCTTTTAGCAACTATACCCTGGATTGATTTCTCTAGTTGTGCACAGAAACCTCATCATATGACAGGTACATCTACAGTTACTGCAGAGTGCAGAGTACAGACCTTGGGCCCCCAGCTGGTACCGGTATAGTGTAATGTAGACAGGAGAGGGGCTATCCCCTGACACACACCCCATCGGAGACACACTGTATGCTGAAGCAGTGCCTGCCATGCATACAGCGCCATTTCTAGCAGTCCGGTATCCCACGGCTGGAGCTGTTTCCCGCTCCAGTGAAAGGCTCACGCAGTTTTCCACTGCCAGAGCTTCTCATGTCCCTGCCCTCTGTGCAGGGAATCCCAGCGTGGCTGCCAGCTGCCATTGTGCCAGTCATGCACACCTGCACCAGACTGGCCAACAAACACATTTCACATGACAGGTTTATTTTTATCTAGAGCTAGTTTCCACCAGTGTTGTTTGTACCGTACACTCCACCTCAAAGGGCCAGAGAAAGTCACCAAGGCAGGGCTTCTTCAGAGGGCAAGTTTACCGCATGTGCCAGTCACGCACAAACAAAGACAGCTGCACTAGCTGGGCCATCCCAGTAGGTAGGAAGACTGACACATACCCAAGGGGTGTGATACGTGGGGAGCTACTCCAGGGAACAAGAACAACAGGACATTCCAAGCTTCATGATAAAGACACTTGCAAGTCCTCCCCAGTGGGAAATCTCATCAACAGATCGTAACAAGTAGCGCCATTGTCTGCATCAGGGAATCAAAGTCCACGACAGGAATTGGCTCCTACAGCCTGGAAAGAAAAGAGCCCATAGGAGCCAAGCAGCTCCCAACCAGGATGCATACATTTGCAGTAACTGCCAAAGACCATGCAAATCTCAGCATGGCCTATTCAGTCACGTGAGACATTGCAAAAGACATACTGCAATTCCCACTGTCTCTCACAGACAGAAGGATGCCAATGCACTTTTGTTATGTACATATCAATCATGGTAGGCACAAAGCATGTTTTATAACTGGTTATTCAGATTTTTAATCTCTTCACTAATTGTTCTGCTTACTTCATTGTAGTTCTCCTTTCTAGGGATCCTGTAACCACTTTATACATGAGTAAGTATGTGTCTGAGTAGTTCCTCGATGAGATTACTCATGGGCATAAAGTTACTTATGGGCATAAGGGGTTAGTGAATCAAGGCCAAGGTTTTTATTCCACTTTCTCTGAAAGCAAGGGCTTTGATTTTAGTTAGAGAAAAGTGAATTCCCAGCAATTCTTCTGGAGCCTACAAAGCAGCTTGTATAACAAACTAATTACCTAATTAAAGTGCTCACTTAAATCAGTTACCACAAGGCCAATTAAATCAAACTGCCACCAGGGTGAGATTATGTTTGATAAGAATAAGAAGTGGTGAACAGAAAAGAACCTTTCCAGGTAAAATTGGAGACTGTGCTATTTTGCCTTTCCTTTTCAAAAGTTACAGTATGTCACTGAAGGAAAATAATTGTATTTAACTTATCACAGCAGCTGCCTTTCACATCGGTGACTGGGGCATATGGCTCGTTATCGACTTGTTCAGTGACTATCCAGTGTTGTGGGAAGGAAACACAAAACTTGTTAACAATTGATCAGCCGTTCCATAGCAGTGTTGTTTTCCTTCCCGGGGATGCCTTCATTCTGTACGCCCAAACAGAGCGGAGGTCGATTTAATGCCAGGCTTAGATCCGGTGGCACAATCTAGTTCAGACTACCTGGACTCCAGCTAGAGCAGGACAAGGGACTGTACTAGATGACCTCTTAACGTCCTCCGGGGGACCACAGCCCACATCATACTGTGGTAACCTTATGGAGGGCAAGTGTGTGGGCAGTTGGGTCAGTGCCTTTATGTTTCCCGGGGACTGAGGCTCGTTAAGGATCAGCCTGCAGCAACAGGATAATCCAGCACCTGGGGTAATGAAGCACCTACAGCCAATTAAGGCCTGTGGAACTTTTTTATAAGGCTTCCCCTCAGGTAAGGAGGGGGGAGAAAAAAAGGGGCTGGATGAGGAAGGGGGGAAGAACTGCAGAGGAGAGCCTGCAAGAGGGAAGTGCAGCAGCCAGTAGGAGGTACTGAGGAAAGTGTCTGGGGAAGTGGCCCAGGGAAGGGAGCTGGTGCGCTTTGGACTGAGGGAGACAGCCCCTCCAGCAGCAGCTACCTAGGGTCCCTGGGCCAGAACCCGGATCAAGTGGGAGGGGACCAGGTTCCCCCCAGACTGCCCCACGCTCTCTGGAACAGCTCAGAGGGGGCAGGAGGAGACCCGACTTCCGTGGGGGACCTCCCCTGTTTCTGACTGTGCCGAAGATGAGAAGGGCTCATAGGCTGTGCCCCGCTCTGGGGCAAACCGGGAGGTAGAGCAAAAGGGACGCAGCGCGTCGCTGAGGCATCTCTTGAACTGTTACAAAATGCAGGGCCCACAAGGAGCAGCTCAGGATTTTGTCACAGCCCCTTCCAGCTCTAGCAGCATCTGGCTGTCTACAGTAGGCACAGTAAGTCAACCACTGACAGGCAATTCTACCTACAGCAATTGTGTAGCTAGAATCAAACTACCTGCATCAGGCTTACTCGGCCGTCCATACTGAGCAAGGTCGATGGGAGAGTTTCTCCCTTCCACCTCCCTCCCTCTTCCCTTCTCGCAAGGAGTACAGGGATTGACTGCGACCCCTGAGGGGTTGATTTTGTGTGTCACCACAGACACGTGAAACCAAACCCCAGAAGATCAAATCTGGTCAGGTTCCAGGATAGTGTAGACATAGCCTATGAGTCTAGTGATAGTTCTGAATAGGGAGTTCCTTTGGGTAACTGGCCTAACAGCTGACCTGCTGCAGAGCAACTCACTTATCATCATTAGCTGCAAGAACGTGTCAGAAAAGTGACTTCCTTTAAACAGATTTGGGTGAGATTTTTCTGAAGGACTCGGATTCACTCTGTGCTCACCAGATGATGTCCAACAGCTGGAAAGAATACCACATGATGGGAGCTCCCCACCTGCAAAATAATTGTTTTCCAACAGTAGTTAGGGTAACTGAACTATGGCAATGTTTCAGTTCGTCATGAGCTGTATTTCTATGGCGCCCACAGACTCTGTCCTGTTGCCACCAAAAGCAATGGGAGTGCTGCTATATAGCCATATAACAGCATGTCTGCCACAGAAAATTAATGCCTAGTGGGCAGCAGCTCATGGACCTGCGCCAGCCCAGTGTCCTAGTTGACTGAGGCCTTGAACCCAGTACAACTGCAATGCAGACAGTGGTGAGCCATATTCATCTGGCCATTCGCTGCCCTCGCAAAGCACATACAGTCAGCACCCCGTTGTCAGAAACAGACATTTCCGCAGGGTGCAAAGGGTCAGGACACTGGCAGGAAGGAATTCACCCCTCAGTGAGGCTAGAATGGCAGATGACTTTTTGTACTGTGAGGTTTTTTAAATTAAATACAAAAAAACCCTCTAGTCCCAGTGGGGTGTAATGTGGAGTGACATTCCCTAAATTGTCTTGGAGGGCTGCTCCCAGAGGAACGGATACTTAATCTCTAGGATCAGGATAGACTATGAGAATTTAATGGAAGTCCTAAATTTGATTTCACTTCAGAGCCTCCATTAGTCGCCATTCCTTTGTCATCACACTCTTCTGAGAGGAAACTAAAACGTGAGAGTTTCTATAACAAATCTTTAAGAATAACTAAAAAAACCCAAGTTCTCGAGAACAGAGGACGCCAAAGGCACTCCATTTTAATCAAAATCTGGCCCACATTCAGTGTCCTTTTCCTGCAGGAATTCCTTTTGCTTCTAATTTTCTTAAAGGTTATGAGACTGGAAGACGAATAACTCACTGACACACCATGAACCTTGAGCTATGTTTCACCCTGAGACTCGTTTGGTGACATAACAGCTGTGCTTACGCTTCCGTGCTTTGCACTAAACTTCATGTACCCGGACCATGACGAGTTTCTGCTTTTTGTTTGCAAATGGTTTTGGGTAACTGAGGCACTTGGAATTTGAGTTGAGTTCTCCTTGTTGAAGAACAGGTTAGATAAGTGTCAATCAAGGATGGTCTAGACAGTACTTGGTCCTGCCATGAGGGCAGGGGCCTGGACTCGATGACCTCTCAAGGTCGCTTCCAGTCCTGGCATTCAGTGACTCTAACACTGGGTCAGACCGTAGCTCTTGGCAAGGCCTGCGGCTGGTGGTGTTCTTTGCAGGAAGCCTGCAGTCAGCGGCTGGCTGTAGGAGCTCTGCTACAGAGAACACTGGCGGGCACTGTGTCTCAGGCAGAGTCTGGCTGGATTTAGATCAGCCTTACACTAGCTAAGCCTCACCTAAATGTGATCACCTTTCCCAAATGAGACAAACCCCCACAAGAGGCACGTTTCCTGCCAGGGCTCCTGTGGCCCTCTCGGAGGGGGTGCTTTTTGTCACCCCTTTCTACAAGGCATCACTCTTCTCCTCTCCCACAACACAAGCTACCTCTGCTGATTGGCACATAGGAGGACAAAGCCTTGGCTCCTCAAGCCTCCTACTTCCGCCTTCCCACTTCTCCTCCCCCCTCTCCCTTACCTGAGGGGGAACACCTGAGAAGCAGGTTGCCCTCACAGGACCATGCCCAGGTGAAGGAAGGAAGGGTCTTTGTTCTCATTGAGTACCCTGCATGAGTGCATAAGGACTAGCTGCAATCTAGCCCTAAAAATTCAGATCCCCTTTGCTGGATATATCATTGTCCAAACTGCAAGGGCCAGAAGAACATTAGATTCACCCCAGAGCTGCCCATGCTGATAGTCCTTGATCACCCTGCTGTAGGCAGAGAGGCGGGTAGCACAGAGGAGACAAGACACTCTGCTCCTCCTGTGAGTACGTCAGCAGAAAACCTGTTTTCTTTTTGTCAAACTGCAAAGGAAAAAGTCCTGCCAGGCTTCTCATCCCACACGGAGTTTCAAACCCACTTCACAACAAATTTGCCCCACAGGCAGGCTGCATTTTCCTGTAGTCTAGCAGCAGGATCAAGGGAAAAGCCTGAAGCAAGCGAAAGGAGACAGTGATGTACTGAAAGCATGGAGAGGCCAGGAATGGAGACAATGATGAGACATTAAATCACAAAAAACAACCCACCCCCAAATGCACTGCAACAGAGTCAATTCCCGCCACGGGATTTTTCACATGGTGAGGGCTGCAAGAAGTGAGTGGCTACGGCTGCAAGAGGAAGGAGGAAGAGGAAGGCTGCTTGCGCAAAAGTTGCAGAGCACCGGCCAGCACACTTATAACCCAGTCTGGCTCTCTCGAGCCGCTGCCCCAGGCCTCTGTTCTGCTGGGCTCCTGACCTCTGTTCCCTGTATGCTCTGTGCTTGTGCAGTCAGTCACTCAGGAGAGACTCTGGTGCTGCCCAGCTGATTAGCAGAGCACCCACGGCCAGGTCTGTGGCTCCCCTGGGGGTGCACCTCTGCACACATCTCACTGCAGGTAACAAACTTTATTCGGCACATGGATGCCACACACGACGGGGGAGATTTTTCCTGACTCCTTTGATCTCTTGTCCTTGGTGTCCCCAGCTCGCAGCAACATCCTCCACGTCCCTCAGCACCCAGGAGGGCTGGGCCTTTCAGGAGCTTGTTAGGGTTGCCAAATACAACCACAGGGTTGCGTTCCAGGACTGTCCAGGAGTCTCCAAGAATCAAACATTAAACTTTAATTAAAGGCTGTAATGTGATGAAACTCCAGTAATCAGCCAACCAAAACTGACAACACTAGAATGTGCTCACAGTGGTACTCTAAGCCCCTCACCTCGCGTTGGGCATGAACGTCCCCCTGGATCTGAGCACATTCGACAGCTCCAGATCCAGACTTTGTGGGGCTACAAACTGCCACATTCAGCATTGATTTGGAACCCACGCCAGGCATTGTCTGGTCTAGACTTGCCCATGTAACCTCACTAACACCCGGCTGGGATGGGATGAAGGCAGCTGCTAGCGTTTCAGTGCCACAGAATCATAGAATCCTAAGGCTGGAAGGGACCTCAGGAGGTCATCTAGTCCAGCCCCTTGCCTAAAAGAGGATCAACCCCCCATAAGTCATCCCAGCCATGACCTTGTCAAGCTGGGAGTTAAAACCTCTAGGGATGGAGAATCTACCACGTCTCTCAGTAACATATTTCAGTGCTTCACCGCCCTCCCAGTGAAATAGTTTTTCCTAATGTCCAATCTAAAGCTCTCCCTCTGTGACTTCAGACCATTGCTCTTTGTTCTGCCATCTGTCACTACTGAGAACAGTCTCTCTCCATCCTCTTTAGAGCTCCCCTTCAGGAAGTTGAAGGCTGCTATCAAATAGCCCCTCACAGTTCTCTTCTGCATGTTAAAGAAGCCCAGATCCCTCAGCCTTTCACAGAATCACAGGGCTGGAAGCGACCTCAGGAGGTCATCCAGTCCAGACCCCTGCTTCAGGCAGGATCAACCCCCACTAAGTCATCCCAGCCAGGACCTTGTCCAGCCGGGACTTAAAAACCTCAAGAGATGGAGAATCCACCACCTCTCTAGGCAACGCATTCCAGTGCTTCACCACCCACCTGGTGAAGTAATTTTTCCTAATATCTAACCTACACCTCTCCCTCTTCAACATCAGACGATTACTCCTTTTCTGCCATCTGACACCATTGAGAACAGTTTCTCACCCTCCTTTTTAGAGCTTCCCTTCAGGAAGTTGAAGGCTGCTATTAAATCACCTCTAAGTCTTCTCTTCTGTAAAATAAACAAGCCCAAATCCCTCAGCCTATCCTCATAGGTCTTGTGCTCCAGACCCTTAATCATTTTCGATGCCCTTCGCTGAACATGCTCCAGCAAATCCACATCCTTTTTATACTATCAAAACAAAAAGCAGTCAAGTAGCACTTTAAAGACTAGCAAAATAGTTGATAATATATAATAATATAATATAATAGTCTGTTTTCTCTTTTTATACTGGGGGACCCAAAACTGGACACAATATTCCAGATGTGGCCTCACCAGTGCCAAATAAAGAGGAATAACTACTTCTCTAGATCTGCTCGGAATGCTCCTCCTAATGCACCCTAGTAAGCCGTTCGCCTTTTTGGCTACAAGGGCACACTGTTCACTCATATCCAGCCTTTCATCCACCATAACCCCTAGTTCCCTTTCCATCGTACTGCTGCTGAGCCAGTTGGTCCCCAGCCTGTAACAATGCTTGGGATCCTTCCGCCCTAGGTGCAGGACTCTACGCTTCTCCTTATTGAACCGCATCAGATTTCTTTTGGCCCAGTCCTCCAATTTATCCAGGTCCCTCTGGATTCTCTCTCTACCCTCTAACAAATCTACCTCTCCCACTAGTTTTGTGTCATCCACAAACTTGCTGAGGGTGCAATCCAGTCCCTCATGCAGGTCATTAATAAATATGTTGAATAACACCGGCCCCAGAACCAAGCCTTGTGGCACTCTGCTTGAAACAGACCGCCATCCAGATATTGAGCCATTGACCACTACCCGTTGGGCCCGACCATCAAGCCACCTTTCTATCCATCTTATAGTCCAAGGATCCAATCCATATTTCATTAACTTATGGACAAGAATGTCGTGGGAGACCGTATCACAAGCCTTGCTGAAGTCAAGGTATATCACATCCACTGACTTCCGCATGTCCACAGAGCTTGTTACGTCGTCATAGAAGCTAATCAGATTGGACAGGCAGGACTTGCCCCTGGTGAATCCATGCTGGCTGCTTTTGATCGCTTTCCCCTCTTCCAAGTGCTCCAGAATGGATTCCTTGAGGATTCCCTCCATTATTTTCCCAGAGATTGAGGTAAGGCTGATGGGTCTATAGTTCCCTGGATTGTCCTTCTTTCCTTTTTTAAAGATGGGCACTACGTTTGCCTTCTTCCAGTCATCCGGCATCTCCCCTGATCTCCAAGAGTCTTCAAGGATAATGGCCAAATGTTCAGCAACGACCTCTGCCAATTCCCTCACTACCCTGGGGTGCATTAAATCCAGACCCATGGACTTGTGCACATCTAGTTTTTCTACATAGCTCAGAACTTGTTCCTTCCCCACAGATGGCTGCCCTCCACCTTCCTATACAGCATGGTTTCCTCATAGGTCATGTGCTCCAGCCTCCTGATCATTTTCACTGCCCTCCACTGGACCTGCTCTAATGTGTCCACATCCATTCTATACTGGGGGGCACAGAACTGGACACAATACTCCAGATGGGGCTCACCAGTGCTGAGTAGAGGGGAATAATATCTTCTGTAGATCTGCTGGAAATGCTTCTACTAATGCACTGCAATGTGCCGTTATCCTTCCTGGCTCCAAAGCACACTGTTGACTTGTATCCAGCCTCTCATCCACTATAATCCTCAGGTCCTTTTGTGCTGCACTGCTGCTGAGCCAGTCGACCACCAGCCTGTAACAGTGCTTGGGATTCTTCCATCCCAAGTGCAGGACTCTGCACTTGTCCCTGTTGAACCTCAACAGATTTTTTTTGGTCCAATCCTCCAATTTGTCTAGGTCACTGGATGGTATCTCTATCCTCCAGTGTATCTACTTGACCTCCTAGCTTAGTGTCATCCGCAGATTTGCTGAGGGTGCAATCCATCCCCTCATCCAGGTCATTAATAACGATGTTGAACAGTACTGGCCCTCAAACCGATTCTTGGGGCACTCTGCTTGAAACCAACCAAACCCAACCAGACACTGAGCCATTGATCACTACCCGTTGGGACTCACCATCAAGCCAGCTTTCTATCTGCCGTACAGTCCATTTATCCAATCTATACTTCCTTAACTTATGGACAAGAATATTGTGGGAACCTGTATCAAAAGCTTTGCTAACGTCAAGGTATACCACATCCACTAACTTCCCCATGTCTACAGAGCCAGTTACCTCATCATAGAAGCTAATCAGCTTGGTGAGGCATGAATTGCCCTTGGTGAATCCATTTTGATTACTCTTGATCACTTTTCTCTTTTTTAAGTGCTTCAAAATGGACTCCTTGAGGATCCCTTCCACTATTTTTCTGGGGTCTGAGGTAAGGTTGACCAGCCTGTAGTTCCCTGGACTGTTCTTCTTTCCTTTTTTTAAAGATGGGCGCTACATTTGCCTTTTTCCAGTCATCCAAGATCTCTCCTGATCTCCATGACTTTTCAAAGATAATGACAAAGGCTCTGCAAAGACATTTGCCAATTCCCTCAGAACCCTTGGGTGCATTAAATCCAGACTCATGGATGTGTGTATGCAGAGCGTTCCTAAAGAGCCCTTAATCTGTTCTTTCTCCACCGGGGGCTGCCCACCTCCTTCCCATACTGCGTTGCTTAATGTGGTAGTCTGGGAGCTGACCTTGTCCATAAAGACAGAGGCAAAAAAAGCATTGAGTATTTCAGCTTTTCCCACATCATCTGTTACTTCCCTCATCTGGTAACAGTCCCACACACTCCCCAATAACCCTCTTATTGTTAACATGTCTGTAAAAACCCTTCTTGTTGCCCTTCACGTCCCTTGCCAGCTGCTGTTCCAATTCTGCTTTCACCTTCCTGATGACTCCCCTGCATTCTCCAGCCATATATTTATACTCCTCCTTAGTCATCTGTCCAAGTTTCCATTTCTTATACGCATCCTTTTCGAGTTTAAACTGACCAAGGATTTTCCTGGTAAGCCAAGGAAGTGCACAGCCCTGCTCTGTATGGCCGTGTCTACACTAGCCCCAAACTTCAAAATGGCCACTCAAATGGCCATTTCGAAGTTTCCTAATGAAGCGCTGAAATGCATATTCAGCGCTTCATTAGCATGCAGGCGGCTGTGGCACTTCGAAAGTGATGCGCCTCGCCGCCGCGCGGCTCGTCCAGACGAGGCTCCTTTTCAAAAGGACCCCACCTATTTCGAAGTCCCCTTATTCCCATCTGCTCATGGGAATAAGGGGACTTTGAAGTAGGCAGCGTCCTTTCGAAAAGGAGCCCTGTCAGGATGAGCCGCGTGGTGGCGAGGCGCATCAATTTCGAAGTGCCACGGCCGCCTGCATGCTAATGAAGCGCTGAATATGCATTTCAGCGCTTCATTAGTAAACTTCGAAATGGCCATTTGCGTGGCTATTTCGAAGTTTGGGGCTAGTGTAGACGTAGCCCATGGGGTTAAAATGCCAGCAGCCTCCTGAGGCCCTGCCTATGCTAGCACTCTCATTGCTGCTGCCAGAGCTGAGAGGAACCAGAAGTGGCCTCAGTAGGATGCAGCAGGGGAGGGACCTGCCAAATTGAAGAGGAAGCTTACAAGTGCTGGTGTGCTAGGTTAGGAGGTAGAACACCTGCTCTGTCTCAGTCCACAGTTTGGCAGAAATCTTGCTACCCACAAATTGTGCTGGCCTAGTCTTCTGCCAGGCCTCTCTGGTGGAGCCAGGCCAAGGGTCAGGCATAAAACTAATTCCACCTGCATGGTTTCTGGAGCACCTTCCGCCATGCGCTCTGGCTGCATTGCATGGCTCCTATGAGGCAGAGCAGTAGGAATCCTGGTGTTGGCCAGGGACTGAGCCAGGTTCAAGTTCAAGACAGCTTTGCCTTACCAGTGTGGCACTAAGCAGCTGGAATGAGCAGGTGAATCTGGCCTTTTTATTGTAACCGGCCTGTGGAACAGCCTTCCTAGGCCAGGCTAGACCCAACCTAGCCCCCTACTAGCACATCCCACTTGCCCATGCTGAGGCAACCCTCCTGGAAACTAGGCCCCACTCAGGCAAATGCAAGGCAATCCAGGGACAGAAATGGTCCTACTGGCCTCAGACCACCACTCCACCGGCCCGATGTTAAGCACGGGACTTACGTGAGCTGAATGGCTGAGGCATGCACTAGGCATGCTGTGCACTGGGTAGGCATGTGCTGAACGGAGGGCTTGAAAATTTGCATAACCCCATCACCTTCATTCCAGCCCTCACTACAACTTGCAGTGAGTTATGGTTCACAGTGAATTGTGGGCAGTTACACATCTATTAGCCAAGCTGGTCAGGGATGCAACCCTAAACTTCTGGCTGCCATAAGCCAGGGCTGGAAGAGAGGTGGATTGCTCCATAACTGCCCTGTTCTGGACACTCCCCAGACACTTTGGTATGGGCCACTGTCAGTGACAGGACACTGGGCAAGGTGGGCCATGAGCTGATGGGAATAAGGGGACTTCGAAGTAGGTGGGGTCCTTTCGAAAAGGAGCCCCGTCTGGACGCGCCGTGCGGCAGCAATCCGCAGCAATTTCGAAGTGCTGCGGCCACCCGCATGCTAATGAAGCGCTGAATATGCATTTCAGCGCTTCATTAGTAAACTTCGAAATGGCCATTTGCGTGGCCATTTCGAAGTTTGGAGCTCGTGTAGACACGGCCATAGACTAAAAGGGACAAATTATTCATCTGTAATTAAAATATACAGCTGGAAGCAACTGCTGGTTTAGTAATCAATGAACACTAGAACTATAAAAATATAGTTCAGTTTGTGCAGCCAATTCAAGGAAAACAGCCAAATAATAACAACCAGAGCTGCTGACTTGCCATACAAGTTCAAGGGGCAAAAATTAACAAGCTCCATGAAATTATGTTAATGATGAAGTGGGACCTGACTGGCACCAACCATACATATCAACATTGGCCGTGATGGCCACACCACCATCATCAGAACGAAAAAGGAGTCAAGTAGCACTTTAAAGGCTAGCAAAATAAGTGCTACTTGACTGCTTTTTTGTTTTGATAGGAAATAGACTAGCACGGCTCCCTCTCTGTTACCATTCACCATCATCAGGTCTAACAGGAAGGGAATCACATGCCTTGCCTCAGCAGCAACATTTTCTTTCCACAGACTGTGAGATGAGTTGCCTGCGAGAAGAGGAGATGCTTGACTTGATGACCCCCAGGAGGTCTGTCCCAGTCCTATGTTCACAGAAGATCTTGGAGGTGTAGTTTTGAGCAGAGCAGGGAGCATGGAACTCAGGCAGTCCACCTGGAATCTTATACTGTTACCAGGTATTGAAAATCTACAATGAGGTCAAATGACCAATAGATTAAACAGAGAAAAGAGATTTCAATCAAGAAATGAGTGCGAAAACCTAGTGGATAGGAGGACCTTTTGAAATGACTTAATCTTACATGTGGGGAAGGGAGTATCTTTTATTGGACCAGCTTCTGCAGGTGAAAGAGAGAAGCTTTCAAGCCTCCCGGAGCTCTTCTCCTGGTTTGGGAAAGGTGCTCTGGGTATCACAGCTAAATAAAAGTTAAGCAGACTGCTTGCCAGAAGTCATCAGCAACATTTCAAGGGACAATTCAAACTGGAGTGCCCTGTAACACCTTTTTAGCCATAAGACAAACAAGAGAGCAGTCATGTAGCACTTTAAAGACTAACAAAACCCTAGTGAGTTACAAGTTGTTGTAATAAGCTACAAATCCGGTGTCTTTATTCAGACCATGAGTTTTAGTGTCTCTCAATGTAGGAATTTAAGCCCCCACACTTGTCTTTTGAAAGTGTTAGGGAGGTTTCTTCTGAGGCTGAGGGATGACAAGTTGAACAGAGAGTGGTGGCTGTGGGAGAAGTGTTTGCCCACAGGTGACAGGGCATTTGTGTCTTTTATCAGTGCCCTGTGGGGATTCATTCGAAAGCATAGTGATTGCCTGGTTTCACCCGAACAGGTGTTACTGGCATATTTAGTGTAGCTGGGATCTAAGCGGGCTCAGCCTGCAGGAGGCACCTGAGAGACTGAAGAAAGTTCTCCAGCACCCCAGCTGGCCAAAGGTGGGTGAGCAACAGGGCCCACTGGGAGGGAGAATAAGCCCGCTTTGCCACTACTGTAACTGCACTGCAATCCGTGGAGGGGCAGCAAGGGTTTATTAGCGCCTGTCAGACAAGTACAGGAAGCTGAAGCAATAAAAGCCCAGTCTGGCTGAAGCAAAGGGATTCCTCCCTTTGACTGCACTGGGAAGGGATCAAAGTGTAACTGGGGGTTGTGGGTGATTACTGAACACCAGGAGAAGAGTGCTTTGTTCAGCAGGGGACACTGTTTTCACTGCTCTTCTGCAGAAGCGACTGTAACCAGCTTACCCCAGGCTGGGGCCCCTCCCACAGCCTGTCTCAGGGCACATGAACTGGCTACTGTGCTCACCTTGGGCTCTTGTTTCAACTTCAAGGCAGTTTGGAAGGAACATGCAGCACACACCCTCTGGTCACTGGAAAACCCTGGGCACTAGCACCCTCTCTGAGCTCCACCAACCTTCTCCCCCATGACTCCTTCCCTCTGGGCTGGGGCTGATGCCACCTTCCAGGATTGTGCTGGGTGGTTGCTTCAGAGAAACAAGAAGGCACTCGAAGTCAATGAATAACTCATATATTGCCAGCCCCAGATGGGCACTTGAGTATTTAAATCATTCATGAGCCCCATGCCTTGACCTGAAGGACAGGGGAGAGAATGCAGCAGCAGCTTTTCTTCATTGGCTATCACAGACAATGCAGGCAGCATTACAAAACAGTTACAGGGAAAGCTAAATATTCAGTTGGGATTGGAGCCCAAGCGATCAGGAGACACTTGTAGCAATAGCTGCTTGTACCCATCAATGAAAGGCTACTTATACCTGCAAAGAAGGCTCTAGCCTGGCCATGGGATTTGTAAGTGTTCCTGTTAAAAACTGTCATTTTCTGGTTCCCAGGCCAACAGGGAAGTTGGTCTGGGGGTTAAAGCATAAACCTGCATTCTTCTCTAGCCCTTGCCTGAGAACACCTGGGTGACTTGGAAAAGTCATTATGCTGTCCCTGGAGCAGATTCCTCCCTTTGTGCAATAATGCATCTATTACGCTGGACCTGCATGAGGCTACTTGGCTTGATATTTCCAAAACACTTTATGGAAGTGCCAAGTATTCTTACTAGTAGTAAAGCATCAGCCTGTGAATTCAAGAGAGCAGTGATCTGTGATCTGTTACCATAGCACCTAAGGACCTTTACATCTCTGTGCATTTGCCTTTGCACAAACCCAGTAGGTAGGAGAGGCTCAGATGGTATAAGAGCGCACAGACCCTTTGCTTGACCTAGTAGGTACAAGGCACAAGGGTGATAACTCACAACCTGTGACCGATGCCAGTGGGGGGACAGACAGTTTGTAGAGAGCTCTTGCACACCCATGCTGCTTTCTGGATGTTGTCCATCACAGGTCAGTTTCACCCCCCCATAAGGAAAATTCACCACCTACAGTGAATGCCCCATGGGACAGAACTTGGGGCCTCTCTAGGGACAGGATTTCCAATCTCCACTGCATGCTCATTGGTCAGAGGAGAAAACAACAGGGGAACTACTAGCCAAGACCCACCCATTCCCTGCTGCATTTTGTGCAGAGGCAGGACACACAGGTACAACGAGCGGTGGCGTTCCTAGCCCTGTCTCCACATGGTTTAGTTTGGGGATAGAGCTAGGGGCAGGACTGTAACTAAAGATCCACCTGACCCCTAGTAGACACATTTCTGGGGGCAGACCTGCAACACAAATTGGTGGTGTTGTGGTTGCTCGTGAGGAGAAGCCTACGACTCATCATGACACTGCTTGGCCAGGGGCAGGGCGAAAGAAGTATGATCAGCTTCCCTTGCTTACCTTACGAACTAGGGAAAGTGGGGGCAAAAGGACATCACATCCACTTCCAGTCCCTCTGTGGAAGCCGTATTCCATGCCCCTTTGGTCCGGCTGTTTCTTGCCACGCATTCCAGAGATGAGGTGTGTAAAGTATTTGCTTGACATCCCCTTGTCAACAGCTCTGAGGGACAGCTGGAAAATGTCCTTTCCTTCATTTCCTTTGGCCCCAGGCAGATGTGTGGAATCCAAGGCAAAAAATGACAGTTGTTGAGGAAAGAAAGAGGCAACACAATCATTCCACATTACAAGGTGCTACCCTGCCTCAGCAGAGACTAGCAGCACAGCCCGTGGTTAAGGCATTGGAATACAGAGAGATGAACCATTACTGGAAAAGAGAGACACACCCAGACAGAGAGTGTCTAGGGGCTCTGGGTCAGCTGCCACTGTACAATGAGTTATGGTTATCGAAAGTACCTCAGGCAGTTAGGCACCCAGTTTTATCATTGGTATCCAACTCTCTTAGTTACTCTGCAGAGCCAAACCTCTGTCACTGTCCACTCCACAGATTTCTAGATGGGGTTACAAAATGACAGTTGTTTGTGCCCTGGGAAAATCATCCCACATGGCGCTGTTAATTTACATCGCAGAGATTAGAAAAATGCCACAGTAGTAGATGTGTTGGATGCTAACTGGCACAGAAGAAATAACAGGCTGGGAAAAAGCCAGGCTATTTTTTAAATGCCATCATATATCTCTGTTGCTTGGGCCAAGAGTTTTATCCTTTCACTCTGTCCCCATGTTTATAACCTTCTCTTTTGTAATCTGGTTTTAAACTGCTGGGCCCCCTTTTGTTTTTACGTGCTTATATTTTAAGAGGGTAGCCTTCGATTAGGTTTTCATTATGCCACTCCTGCTTTACTGTGCTGCGCTCCCCTGCTGAGATGGGGAGTGGAATACACAAATAACAGCTACGCCAATAACTATTTTATCTGCATTTATTTCAATTACCAGACTCCGGTGCTGCGGACGCGGCGGTAGGGTGCAGTGAGATTGTCAAGATCAGCAGGACTCCTGAAGCATAACAGAGATGAAAGAGATCTGTCAATCTCAGGCAATATTTGCCTCACTAAAGGTTTGAAATACACGTTGTTTGTGCCAACTGGAGCAGTACTACCCTTCTGGGAGAGTCACAGTAAGCGTGTTCATTTACAGTGTGATAGTTTGAACAACAGCGTTTGTAAATTTGCTGAAACATTTTGGAGGGGATTGTTCAGACTTTCAGCACTGGCCTCGTTCAGTAGTACACTCCCCATGGCTTCATTGAGAGCAGAATTAGACGTTGAAGGTGAATGTTTGAAAATGCCAATCTCTGTCCTAATTGACGTGGAAGTCTTGTGATAATGTAGGAGACATTTCAATATCATTGTCCTTTTCTGCTCTGTTTACACTTATGGTATATCCCACCTCCCATAGTGGAGACGGAACTTGGATTACATCTAGGCCGGGGAAGAGTTTAATTCTGTCTCCACGTTAAATCAGGCAGAGGCAGGGAGCAAGGTGGTGCTGCTAGTGGAATACTTCCCCGGCACACACTCCCAGGGCAGGATGCAGGGGTTTGGCCAGAGGGTTGGTTTCTGGGCCTATTTCCCTTCTGACCATTCTAGCAATGGAGTTTGGGCTGGGCTGTTGGAGAAGCTCCACCCCTACGCTATTGCACAAGGTGAAGGGAGCAGGCCTAGCAGGAGAGGTTATGGCTATGACTGGTCAGAGGATGGGGGTAAGAAGGCATAAGGACTGTAATGATCTCTGCATGGGCCTTCAATACACTTCCTTCTTCATATGACCCCCAAACCTCTAGGAAACCACTCTGGGGTGAGAGGTAAAACCTCATATGCTTCCTCTTATGGATAATGGTGAGAGAATTCACTGTAAGAAGCTGGGGTACAGATACGAACTTTAATAGTAACAGTCAAAACTTCAACATTTCTCCTGGTCCCTGAACAACTGTGGCTGGTTTGAGTCCTGAGCAGAACGCCATGAATCTCATTTCAAGATGGAGCTCCAGTTTTCCTCAAGGCTGAGCTCACAGTTGCACAGAACAGAGCCCAAGTGGGCTAGAAAGATCCATCACCCATAGAAAATCTTTAGATAACGTAATGGGGCCTCTCAGGCTCCTGGGCCCCAGGCCCCATCCTGTCCACAAACAACGTCAAGACCACTCTGGTTCTAGGCACCCATGCTTTTACTAAGAGTGACAGTCCCACGACCTTCTGTGTTACAATTCTTGGTCAAAGTAACCCCTCCAGTTACCCACACTAGTGTCTCCCCTTCTGCCCTGTGGGGCTGTGAGCTCTACGGCCAAGCCCTCCAGCTACCAGGGAGCAGAGCCATTCACTCCCCGGCTCCTCCAATCAGCTGCCTTATATACCCCACTTGCCAGGGAGCTCACCGCTGCCAGACATCAGGCCCTGGACTTGCTCAGCCTGCTCCCATTACCTTTATTGCCATGCCAGAAATCTGGCTCAGATGCTCTGGCCTGTAGTCTGTCACAATAACTTTCCATTATGAGTTCGTAACAAGCCCACAGGAGGGGGATTTCTACAGTTTGGGCCTTAGCCGTGGACACTTTGCCTAACTAAAGGTGGATGAGAGCCAGAAACTAACAAACCCATCCCTTCCTGGTTTCTTCAGCTTCACTTTATCATTGTCATTGACAGTGTTCCTTCACCATTGAGCTTTTCAGGTCATTCAATTCCTGTTTTATTCTCTACCAGCAGAGCCCAATTCTTCCAATGCAGGGGTGTACGTTTGTCCCACATTTTATCCTACAACCTCAGGGTGCTCTATTCAGCTGCATAGGGGGACATCACACCAACCAAATGCAATTAACACAACTGTTCTGTTAATATGATCAACTTTGGATTCCTCTGATCCTGGCCAAGATGGCCCAGGGGTGAATGGATATGGGGCTCTATTATGAAGCCTTCTTGCCTGGGTATGAATGGACAGAGGGCTTCAGCTCTGGGCCCAACCGCTGCAAACCTGCCTTGCTGTGATTGGCCCTGTTTTAAATCTTCCTGAGAACCTACATGCTGAAAGTCAGCATAACTGTGCATAATGGGCTCCTGCCGATCACTCAACAGCAGCTGTAGAGAGCCGTTATTCTTCGCTAGGGCCGGTCATGCATTGGATTGCAAGTGCTCCATTAGTGGCACTCTACATGTGCCAGTGCTCCTCTGTGTGCTCTGCCAAGGCGTAAGTACTGCTAGCTTCCCACAGCCCTAGCTAATTCCTTCTGCACCCTTCTGCCACACGGTGCACTTCCAGCACACACCCTCACTGCTGGTCTGACAGAGGAAACAGCTCTTGAGCATTAAGCAGTACGCACAGTTCTGCTGCAAGGGTACCTCTGGAATGCAAGAAACAAGTCTGCCACCATGGTCCTTAACCCTTCCATTGGCTGGGAAGTAAATGACGACGTGAACATGGAGCTTCCAACAATAAAGGCTTCGGTGGCCTTGCCCGCTCCCGAAGGATGCGTTCCCACAGTCTGCGTAGGTCAGATGTGAGCCTGCTTGAAACCTCCTCCTAGCACATGCTTTTCATAGCAAGTGAACAACATCAGCGCTGTGGAATTGTCAGGATACTGACTCAATGGCATGTGCCTCAAAGGGACTGATTATGCACAAGGTCAATAGCTGAATGAACAAATAATCACAAGGTTCTGTTGTATCACATTAATGCACAGATACACTCAAACATGCACAGAGGGTTTTTATTTCTGTGCTTTTATAACACCGGGCTTTTAGCAACCACAAACAAATGCATAGCACACTTTTATCTATGTAAAAAGATCACCTGGGACACCGAGGCAGGTATTCTGAAAAATAAAAGCATGGCTTCTGCAGGCAGTAACCCTGGGCACAGGCACAATCACAGCAATGCACAAACAGCCAGACATGCACCAGAATGGTCAGTTACTGGTGTATCTGCCATGACCATTCGCACAATTTTGTTACAGAACTAGGAGCGCAGATTGCGGAGTATTTAGGGCTGATTGTTCAAATCAGTGTTCTGGTAACAAGCTATTTAGATCTTTCTGTTCATCACCTTCCACTGGCACACAGTTGGCATTTTGTCACTGGGTCAAAAACAGAGGAAAATCCCTACGTTTCTGAGCTTAAATGGACTCAAACGGAAGAATATAATAGATCAAGATTTTTCTCTTGAAATTGAACCAGGAAGCAGATGTTGCTTGAATCCCCACCCTCCTGTTTAACTTCTCCAGGCCTCTTCCTCTCGCTTCACTCCCCTCAAGGTGCAACGTGCTTTCACTGTGTCCTGTGCCGCTCATCCTTAAACTAGCAAATGAAATGGACCAATAAGTTAGAATTAGCCACGAGCACGGGTGGCTCGCTTCTTTCCTCACTCACTGAAGCAGGATTCACCACTTGGCACATCCTCCCTGCTGCCGGACTCTGCTGATGCTGCTGTTCTCATGCTGGTGCTGCATCCCACTAGGCAGCTGCAATGGCCTCTCCAACTTGGCCACAGTTCTCTTGTGTCCCAGCCAGAGCATCTCTTAGGGAAAGCCCCAGCCTGCATTGCAGCTTGATGGGGGTTGTTTTCTGGGCCCTCTAATGCCTGGCTCTCCTACTGCTTTGAGAAGCCTTTCCCTCTTTAAACCTCCCAGAACACGGGCTATTCCTATCCAAGTCAACAAAGCTCACGCTTATATTTGCATCACATTAGCTCCAGAGGCCCCAGCTGAGGACAGAGCCACCTGGCACTAACCCTGCACAAACACCCAGGGTGTCTTCCCTGCAGAGATAACCTGAGTGATCAGCACCCAGGCTGACTTAGTCTGGGGGTAAGCAGCCACACAGCAAAGCCCCTGCCCAGCAACTGCTTCCCCACTGGTGCTGCACAACAGAGTGGCTCCAGGATTTCTGGGGTTAACTGTGGGTGTGCTTGGCCTTTGCTCTGGGCACCTGGAGGAGCTGTGAGAAGGCCCTGGCAGACTGTCAGCACACGTGAGTTAGCCTGGGTCCTCACTGCAAGGGGGGTGGGATGCTGGTAAAGCTCTTTGTGAGCTGGGCAGCCAAACAGCCAGCTGACCATGAGCCTAGTAGCCCCAGACTCCCGGTCCTTGGACAGTCTGTACAGGAAAGCTGCCCTGGAACTCTGGGCTCTGGACTTGGGGAGCCCTGACAGCTCCTGACTCAAAGTGATAGTCTAGTCAGTTCCCCAATAGGAATTAGTCACCTACAGAGCTTGGAGGCTCTGGGCCTGAGTATCCAGCCATTGTGGCAGCGGAGAAATCCTTCAGAATGTGCGCGAACCCCTGGTACCTGATGCAGACATGTGTACTCGAGTGAGCAGAGAGCCTGACACACCTCCAAAAACAACAAGAAGTCCCATGGCACCTCATAGGCTAACAGATCTTTTGCACAATAAGCTTCCGTGGGCAAAGACCTGCTTCATCAGACGTGTGTGGATCTTTGCCCACAAAAGCTTATACTCCAAAAATATCTGTTAGTCTGTAAGGTGCCACGGGACTTCTTGTTGTTTTTGCAGATGCAGACTAACACAGCTCCCCCTCTGACACTTGACGCATCTTCGTTCATTTCAGAGAGTGCTGACTCCCAGGCCCAGTTGTTTCACTTTAGATGTGACATGGAGCCCTTTCACTGTTCACCAAAGCATTCAAGAAAAAAGATGAAAGATCCTACTTTGCAGCTCAGCACAATGTACATGTCAGGCAAGCCTCTACAACACAAGGCAGGCTTCCAGTGGGACGAGGGACTGGCTGCATCTTCTTGCAGAGGTCTGGAAAATGCTGCATGAATTAAATGAAGTTTTAGCCAGCTCGTGATTGTGACTAAGATGGTGGCCAGCACATATTTAATTGAATCATGATCAGTGACAGACTGACGCCTTGGAAAGCTTCGCTAATGAGGCTTGCCCCTCTCATTACCATTTTTTAGGTAAAAACACAAGTTAGAAAAGTTGGATACACTTTTCTCCATTAGAGAGGGATGAGAAATTTTTTTTCTATCCTGTGAAAGTTTGAATTTTTCCCATCCTGAAGAAGGATGGAAAGTTGAAATCTAGAAAAAAAATAAAAAAATCCTAAGACGACAAAAAACGCTCATTTTGATCATTTCAACCATTTTTCTCTTCCTTTTTAGTGTCCAGTGTTAGAACTTTCAAATTACAAAGTCATTGTGATCAAAACACCAAAACTTTCCAATAATCTTGAAACTACTCCCCCCCTCCAAAAAATGTTCAAATTGGATGTTTCACAAACAGTTTCAGTTTCGCATATCAGCATTTTTCCCCAAAAACATGTTTTGTCAAAAAACTCCAGACTAGCTCTAGTCCCTATTTAGCAAGTGTCTGCATTTTGTCTCAAGCACTACGTGTCAT
This sequence comes from Carettochelys insculpta, assembly GCF_033958435.1. Taxonomy (NCBI): domain Eukaryota; kingdom Metazoa; phylum Chordata; order Testudines; family Carettochelyidae; genus Carettochelys; species Carettochelys insculpta. The sequence continues at coordinate 137,816,781 of NC_134140.1, forward strand.
TAGACACAATTCAGGGAATCTGAAGCTTGCCCTTTGTAACTGTGCAAGTTTCATTCATAGTCTCTCTGGAGCTTGAGTGTTCAGGTATCAAAATTGTTAATTAGCCTGTTGGACGTACTATAGATATTTAGGACCTGGCTCTCACAGAGTAAGGTGCCTAAACACCCGTGAAATCTGGGTCTTTGTCACCTGCTACAGCTGTTTCAAAATAGACTATCATGCAAGAAATTCTTCACTACTCTGTAGCTAGTAAGCTTTGATCCACACGCTGTTTTTCTTCTGGCATAGATCAAATGGGTATTGCCTCATTTCAAAGCATTTGTGTGATGGCAAGGGTGAGGGGTTTTATGAATGCGCTACCCTTTCCACAACAAAACCAATTAAACCAGGCATGCTATGCTGTGACTGCTAACACCAAGGTAAATTCTAATAGGTAACGAGCCTGCAAGGTGGCAACCATGCCCTTTTGGGAGACCCTTTTAAAGTTAATTGATTTCTTCTCCCTAGGATAGCCCTCTGTTTTGCACAGAGACGGTATGAGACTTATTATCTGCAATAACAAATACAGGTCTGCTCAGATTTTCAGCAAGACTGATGATTCATAATAAGAACGTTCTCAGCAACACACAAGAGCACTCACCTGTCACAGTTATCAGCAGAGAGGAAGGTAGGGCAGATACTACCTTTTCTGGGGCCAGTTTCTGTGGGTGAGAGAGGCAAGCTTTCAGGCTACAAGGACCCTTCTTCCAGTTATCAATAGGTAGTTATAAAGTCTATGTGTACCCATGACCAGAGCATTCCAGCTGCTACCCACAAATCCTGCAGTCTAAGGCGTATTTAGTATGAAACCTGTATTTCATTATCTAGGGCTTTTGAATTCTTCACTGAAGCTCTCCATCTCTTTCCTACCATCCATGTGTGCATCTGAAAGCTCAGAAATAATCACAGATCTCACAGGTGGTGGCAGATGGCAGCTGGGGTGCAGAGCAGCCTAACTTTTGGTGTGGCAAACCCTCCATGGATGGATGGCTTTTATCCTGGGAGAGCTGGCCTGCAGTGGACACAGCGAGCTGCTGCTGGGGAAAAGTGCTAGAAAAGGGTATCAGAGAGGTGGCCGTGTTAGTCTGTAGCTTCAAGAACAACAAGAAGTCTTGTGGCACCTTATAGACTAACAGATATTTTGGAGTATAAGCTTTTGTGGGCAAAGACCCACTTCATCAGATGCATGAATGGGAGGGTGGTTTCAAAGGGGTATTTAAAGAGTGGGGTCCCAATAAGAGGGAAGGCCAGAGCTGACAAGGTCTATTCAGCAAGGTGGAAACGGCCCAGAATCAATAGTACATACCAAAAGAGGAAAACACAAGTCAGATCAGACAGGGGGATGTGAGCCTTTGTCAGAGTCTAATGGGGAGACATTAGAACCCAGAGCACAGAAACTGTCTTTGTAAGCTGCGAGCCACTCCCAGTCTCTGTTTAATCCGTGGTTAATGGAGTCAAACTTGCAAATAAATTGCAGCTCAGAGATTTCTCTCTCCATTTGATTTTTGAAATTTCTTTGTTTCAGGACTGTCACCCTTAAATCTGCCACTGAGTGTCCAGTGAGGGGTATGTAAGCAGAGCTCTTCCATGACCTCTAGAGGTGAGCTGTGGAAGAGGATTTCAGGAGCCAGTCTTGTTTGCATTGGCACATACACGCCTGAGGAGGTACTCAGCATGATGGGCTTGTTTGCCTAAAATGGCCATGTTTGGCTGGTGTGGGATCCCCAGTCTCCTTATTATTGGGGCAGGAGTGATTAAGGTATTGTCATCCTTGTGGTGTGCAGCAAGGGCAGCAGAGCGGTGTTTGGCATGTCTCACTGGAGGAACTCACCCTCACCTAATGTCCTGCACCAGGCAGAGAACAGGGGTCCAAAGGCCAGTGAGGGGGGAGAAGCTGGGAACTGCTATTTGTGTCTGGTGGTGTAAGTCCTGCTACTCTCTGCTGTGTAACAATAGAGCTAAGCTGGAGTCAAGGGTGATGACTGACAGGCAAAGCAGAGCTGATGTCATCGATATCTTAGTCAAAGTGTTAGTTGTGGTCCGGGACAGTGTCTCTGAGACAAGACACGACACCAGCAGGAGGCTCCTCCACTATGAGCCAAACTCACTGAGAGCTGTGTTAAGTGGGGGGTGCCTGTGAAGACATCTTGGTGAGCACCCAGCAGGGTGGCAGGTGGGGAGGTGTGACGAGCAGCCAGCAGGGTGGCAGGTAGGGAGGTGTGATGAGCAGCCGGCAGGGTGGCAGGTGGGGAGGTGTGACGAGCAGCCAGCAGGGTGGCAGGTGGGGAGGTGTGATGAGCAGCCAGCAGGGTGGCAGGTGGGGAGGTGTGATGAGCAGCCAGCAGGGTGGCAGGTGGGGAGGTGTGATGAGCAGCCAGCAGGGTGGCAGGTGGAGTGATGTGATGAGCAGCCAGCAGGGTGGCAGGTGGAGTGATGTGATCAGCAGCCAGCAGGGTGGCAGGTGGAGAGATGTGATGAGCACCCAGCAGGGTGGCAGGTGGGGAGGTGTGATGAGCAGCCAGCAGGGTGGCAGGTGGAGAGGTGTGATGAGCAGCCAGCAGGGTGGCAGGTGGAGAGGTGTGATGAGCAGCCAGCAGGGTGGCAGGTGGGGAGGTGTGACGAGCAGCCAGCAGGGTGGCAGGTGGGGAGGTGTGACGAGCAGCCAGCAGGGTGGCAGGTGGAGAGGTGTGATGAGCAGCCAGCAGGGTGGCAGGTGGGGAGGTGTGATGAGCAGCCAGCAGGGTGGCAGGTGGGGAGGTGTGATGAGCACCCAGCAGAGTGGCAGGTGGAGAGGTGTGACGAGCAGCCAGCAGGGTGGCAGGTGGAGAGGTGTGACGAGCAGCCAGCAGGGTGGCAGGTGGGGAGGTGTGACGAGCAGCCAGCAGGGTGGCAGGTGGAGAGGTGTGACGAGCAGCCAGCAGGGTGGCAGGTGGGGAGGTGTGATGAGCAGCCAGCAGGGTGGCAGGTGGGGAGGTGTGACGAGCAGCCAGCAGGGTGGCAGGTGGGGAGGTGTGACGAGCAGCCAGCAGGGTGGCAGGTGGAGAGGTGTGATGAGCAGCCAGCAGGGTGGCAGGTAGGGAGGTGTGATGAGCAGCCAGCAGGGTGGCAGGTAGGGAGGTGTGATGAGCAGCCAGCAGGGTGGCAGGTGGGGAGGTGTGATGAGCACCCAGCAGGGTGGCAGGTGGGGAGGTGTGATGAGCAGCCAGCAGGGTGGCAGGTAGGGAGGTGTGATGAGCAGCCAGCAGGGTGGCAGGTGGAGAGAGGTGATGAGCAGCCAGCAGGGTGGCAGGTGGAGAGGTGTGATGAGCAGCCAGCAGAGTGGCAGGTGGAGAGATGTGATGAGCACCCAGCAGGGTGGCAGGTGGAGAGATGTGATGAGCACCCAGCAGGGTGGCAGGTGGGGAGGTGTGATGAGCACCCAGCAGGGTGGCAGGTGGAGAGAGGTGATGAGCAGCCAGCAGGGTGGCAGGTAGGGAGGTGTGATGAGCAGCCAGCAGGGTGGCAGGTAGGGAGGTGTGACGAGGAGCCAGCAGGGTGGCAGGTGGAGAGGTGTGATGAGCACCCAGCAGGGTGGCAGGTGGAGAGAGGTGATGAGCAGCCAGCAGGGTGGCAGGTAGGGAGGTGTGATGAGCAGCCAGCAGGGTGGCAGGTGGGGAGGTGTGATGAGCAGCCAGCAGGGTGGCAGGTAGGGAGGTGTGATGAGCAGCCAGCAGGGTGGCAGGTGGAGAGGTGTGACGAGCAGCCAGCAGGGTGGCAGGTGGGGAGGTGTGACGAGCAGCCAGCAGGGTGGCAGGTGGAGAGGTGTGACGAGCAGCCAGCAGGGTGGCAGGTGGGGAGGTGTGACGAGCAGCCAGCAGGGTGGCAGGTGGGGAGGTGTGATGAGCAGCCAGCAGGGTGGCAGGTGGAGAGGTGTGATGAGCAGCCAGCAGGGTGGCAGGTGGGGAGGTGTGATGAGCAGCCAGCAGGGTGGCAGGTGGGGAGGTGTGATGAGCACCCGGCAGGGTGGCAGGTGGAGAGGTGTGATGAGCAGCCAGCAGGGTGGCAGGTGGAGAGGTGTGATGAGCACCCGGCAGGGTGGCAGGTGGAGAGGTGTGACGAGCACCCAGCAGAGTGGCAGGTGGGGAGGTGTGACGAGCAGCCAGCAGGGTGGCAGGTGGGGAGGTGTGATGAGCACCCAGCAGGGTGGCAGGTGGGGAGGTGTGACGAGCAGCCAGCAGGGTGGCAGGTGGAGAGGTGTGATGAGCACCCAGCAGGGTGGCAGGTGGGGAGGTGTGACGAGCAGCCAGCAGGGTGGCAGGTGGGGAGGTGTGACGAGCAGCCAGCAGGGTGGCAGGTGGAGTGATGTGACGAGCAGCCAGCAGGGTGGCAGGTGGAGAGGTGTGATGAGCAGCCAGCAGGGTGGCAGGTAGGGAGGTGTGATGAGCAGCCAGCAGGGTGGCAGGTAGGGAGGTATGATGAGCAGCCAGCAGGGTGGCAGGTGGGGAGGTGTGATGAGCACCCAGCAGGGTGGCAGGTAGGGAGGTGTGATGAGCAGCCAGCAGGGTGGCAGGTGGAGAGAGGTGATGAGCAGCCAGCAGGGTGGCAGGTGGAGAGGTGTGATGAGCAGCCAGCAGAGTGGCAGGTGGAGAGATGTGATGAGCACCCAGCAGGGTGGCAGGTGGAGAGGTGTGATGAGCACCCAGCAGGGTGGCAGGTGGGGAGGTGTGATGAGCACCCAGCAGGGTGGCAGGTGGAGAGAGGTGATGAGCAGCCAGCAGGGTGGCAGGTAGGGAGGTGTGATGAGCAGCCAGCAGGGTGGCAGGTAGGGAGGTGTGACGAGCAGCCAGCAGGGTGGCAGGTGGAGAGGTGTGATGAGCACCCAGCAGGGTGGCAGGTGGAGAGAGGTGATGAGCAGCCAGCAGGGTGGCAGGTAGGGAGGTGTGATGAGCAGCCAGCAGGGTGGCAGGTGGAGAGATGTGATGAGCACCCAGCAGGGTGGCAGGTGGGGAGGTGTGATGAGCAGCCAGTAGAGTGGCAGGTGGGGAGGTGTGATGAGCAGCCAGCAGGGTGGCAGGTGGGGAGGTGTGATGAGCAGCCAGCAGGGTGGCAGGTAGGGAGGTGTGATGAGCAGCCAGCAGGGTGGCAGGTGGAGAGGTGTGATGAGCAGCCAGCAGGGTGGCAGGTGGAGAGGTGTGATGAGCAGCCAGCAGAGTGGCAGGTGGAGAGATGTGATGAGCACCCAGCAGGGTGGCAGGTGGAGAGATGTGATGAGCACCCAGCAGGGTGGCAGGTGGGGAGGTGTGATGAGCAGCCAGCAGGGTGGCAGGTGGAGAGGTGTGATGAGCAGCCAGCAGGGTGGCAGGTGGAGAGAGGTGATGAGCAGCCAGCAGGGTGGCAGGTGGAGAGAGGTGATGAGCAGCCAGCAGGGTGGCAGGTGGAGAGATGTGATGAGCACCCAGCAGGGTGGCAGGTGGAGAGGTGTGATGAGCACCCAGCAGGGTGGCAGGTGGGGAGGTGTGATGAGCACCCAGCAGGGTGGCAGGTGGAGAGAGGTGATGAGCAGCCAGCAGGGTGGCAGGTGGGGAGGTGTGATGAGCACCCAGCAGAGTGGCAGGTGGAGAGATGTGATGAGCACCCAGCAGGGTGGCAGGTGGGGAGGTGTGATGAGCACCCAGCAGGGTGGCAGGTGGGGAGGTGTGCCTCCCATGAGCTCATGGGAATAAGGGGACTTCGAAGTAGGCGGGGCCCTTTCGGAAAGGAGCCCCGTCTGGACGTGCCGCGCGGCGGCGAGGCGCATCAATTTCGAAGCGCCACTGCCGCCCGCATGCTAATGAAGCGCTGAATATGCATTTCAGCGCTTCATTAGTAAAATTCGAAATGGCCATTTGCATGGCCATTTCGAAGTTTGGGGCACGTGTAGACACGGCCCTGATGAGCAGCCAGCAGAGAGGGCTGGTGAGTGAGTGCCCAAGGAGTGCTGCAAATTAAAAGCCTCCTTCCTCTTTGAATGGTCCCCGTGGGTGCTCCACATCAGGTGTCGTGCTCGCCCCAGCACCACAGTGCACGACACCTGATGTGGAGCATGTATGTGACACATCTCGAAGAACCATCATTGCTACCCAAGTGAGTAACTTCTCTTTACCCAGGGTGGGAGGTGAACTCTGCATCTGCAGCACCTGTGAGCAGGGTGCAGAGAAGGGTCAATTAAGCATATTAAAGGGACTTCTGGGTTCCTGAACTTAGTAACTTGTGCGGGAAAGGCCACTACCCAACTTCCTTGGGGTGGGTCTTATTTCCATGGTTTATGTTTATGAACACAGCTTGCAGTGTGTCACCAAAGTAATGACAAGTTACGCCCCACCCCCTTTTATTAGAGGGTTTCTGTTTTTGCTACAGACTGTGCTTGCAAGAAGGGAAGTACTGCCTCCTAGGGGTGATGTGTAATTGTCACAAGTCACTGTGCGGGGTCAAGCCAGTTTTATGCTGTATTGTTGTTCCCTAGATACAAAACCTGGCCCTAGTTGCTGTCCATGCTCACTGACAGGAGGGTCACAGATGCATTGACAGAGCACAGCCAGCCTGAGCTGACAGAAGGCATTGCTAACATATACACCCCAAAACATAGGAAGTCAGCTGGGAGGGATGGGGAGAGGAAGAGTTAAGCTGATAGAAAGAAGGTGGTTGCAGACTTAATTTCCTGGGGAGTCAGTGGTAAGCCAGCAAGGTCCCCAGAGTTGGTAAGGCTGCTGGCCAGGGACTACACCGAGTGATACACTGCAGAGCCCTACTGGCCTGCAAAGCTCATAGGCAGCTGTGGCTGAAAGCTGAAGCTCCCTGTCTAGAAAGCCACATGGACTATGGCACTAGCAGCGCTCGCCGCAGGTAAATCCCCAGAGGTGCAGGCCAGTAGGGCTCTGCAGGCCGAGCAGATCTGCCCAACTCCATGCCAGGGAGGTGAACCCACATTGGTATCATTTGCTGGGAGCTGTTTGGCTCTGGTGCTGTTCAACATTCAGACAGGTGGTTTTGGTCCTGGCCCATTTCCACCCGCACTGCAAGCGTTAACTGCCCACTCCATGTGTTACCATGCACCAATGCTGGGAGTGCACAGGATGAAAAGAACAAGATATATCGGTGGCCTTATTGAGTGACATTATTTATTAAACAGCAAGAAGCCAATTTCATGAATATTCAGAGCTTTCTGCTCTGCTTCACAGAGAATAGTAAGAATGAATGATTCACTGTCAAGGATTTTTTATACCTTTATGCTAAGGCAAGAGCACAAAATGCTACAAGTCAACCAGAAATCAAAAGGATGAGTAAATGCCAACAGCCCTCTCCAACTCTTCCTGTGTTCCTTCCAACCAGGCCCTGCACAGCCACTGCAGAAGCCCAGTGGGAAGCAGGATCCAGCCCTGCTGTATCCCCACACATATGTATCGTGACCATCGGTGTCCCAAGCCTGAGCACCAGGTTTCACATCTCTCCGTACAGAGTTACACACAAACCCATCCCACATTTATACACAATCTTAACACAATAAGGCTTCTCCAGGCTATTACAGAAAATTGCTCTGTCACAAGCAGAACATAGGTGCTAGGTACTAGGAAACTGTTACGCTCTACTTGACACAGGAGACAAGGAATCACCCCATACAGCAGAGGAGAAGCCTCGTACCCCCAAGGCTGGGAGGTCAGCTGCCATCACTGCGAGGAAAAACCAGAGTACTGGCAGTCGGAGAGTCTCTTCTGAGGGGGACAGAGCTGCCCATATATTGCCCTGACATTTCGTCTTGGGAGGTGTGCTGCCTGCCAGGGGCTTGTATCCCAGACGTTACAGAGGTGTTGTTAAGGATTATCTGGCCCTCTGACTACTACCCCATGCTACTCATCCATGTGGGCACTAACGGTGCTGCGAGGTGTGACACTGAGCAGACCAAGAGTGACTACAGGGCTCTGGGAGTAGGGGTGAGGGAGTTTGGGGTGCAGCTGGTATTCTCTTCAAACCTGCCTGTCTTATAGTCCTGCCTTCACAACCTCCTCTAGCAAGAAGTTCCACAGGTTGGCTGTGCACTGCATGAAGAAAACCTTCCTTTTATTAGTTTTAAACCTGCAACCCATTAATTTCACTTGGTGTCCTCTAGTTCTTATATTATGGGAACAAGTAAATAACTTTTCTTTATTCAGCCTCTGCACGCCACTCATGCTTTTACATACTTCCATCATATCCCCCCTCAGTATCCCCTTTTCAAACCTCAAAAGTTCCAGTCTCTTTAACCTCTCCTCAGATGGAACCCGTTCCAAAGCCCTAATCATTTTAGTTGCTCTTTTCTGAACCTTTTCTAATGCCAAAATATCTTTTTTTGAGGTGAGGAAACCACATCTCTACGCAGTATTCAAGATGTGGCCGTACCATAGTTTTATAAAGGGGCAGTAAAATATGCTTTGTCTGATTTTCCATCCCTTTTTTAATAATTCCTACCATCCTATTTGTTTTTTTTTTTGACTGCTGCTGCACACTGTGTGGATATTTTCAGAGAACTATCCACGATAACCCCAAGATCTCTTTCCTGATTAGTTGTAGATAAATTAGCCTGCATCATATTGTATGTACACTTGGGGTTATTTTTTCCAATGTGCATTACTTTACTTTATGCTCATTAAATTTCATTTGCCATTTTGTTGCCCCATCACTCAGGTAGGTGAGATCTTTTTGAAGTTCTTCACAGTCTGCTTTCGTCTTGACAATTTGGAACAGTTTAGTATCTTCCACAAATTTTCCCACCTCACTGCTTACCCCTTTCTCCAGATCATTTATGAAGAAGTTGAACAGGATTGGTCCTAGGACTGACCCTTGGGGAACACCACTAGTTACCCCCCTCCATTCAGAAAATTTACCATTTATTCCTACCCTTTGTTTCCTGTCTTTTAACCAGTTCTCAATCCATGAAAGGCTCTTCCCTCTTCTCTCATGACAACCTAAAGACAACATTCCATTTGGTCATTTCAACAACTCACGCCTTCATGCCCTGTCAGTTCTTAATTATATATCTGCATTTCTGGACAGTAACTGGACAGCATTTCACTTGGCTGCAAAAGCAGAAGGCTGTTCTTACTTGCCCAGGGCTTGTGTGTCTCTGGAGCAAGGAGGCGTGGCTTCCCCAGGGGTGGACGCAGAGGGAATGCTGCAAGCTGCCTGGTGAGTGGAGCCAGGAGGAGCACGTCCTGCTCACTGGAAGCAGAAGGTGGAGACCGGAAAAGGGTGTGTGAAAGGTCAGCCCAGCAGCACAGCCAGGAGAGGGAGCTGCTGAGGGAGACAGCCCTGTCTTTCCCACTGCTGGAGCCGGGGGCTGAGAAGAGCGACAGCTGCCCCGAGGGCTGCACAACCTTCCCAAGAATCCTGCCACTCCTGAGGCTAGGCGCTGTGCGATATACCCCAGAAAGACTGAGCATGACTCTGAGAGGAGCAGGTACACCTGGAGGGAGTAGGCAGCAGCCCAGGGAAACCAGGCCACAGTCTGGCTGGGAGCTGGCCTGACTCAAGGTCAGGGTGTTGCAGGCAGATCCCTTCTGACCCTCTGGCAGAGCCTGCCCCCACTCTTGGGGCCCTAGGCTGGGATACAGTGGAGTCGGATACATGTTCCCCCTGGCCTGGCAGTACTCCCCCTCCATTGCCCCCAGGGTCTGCATCTGCCTCTATTCTGCTGAGCTAGGACACAAGCCTCTGCAACCCCAGCCTGAGACCCTGCACTGTGATTAGGGGCTCTAATGGCTGTGGTTTGGGCTCACAGACTGCTGGCGCTCTGCTCTCACTGCAGGCCAGACCCCTGACCCTTCCCCTGCCCTGCTGAAAGGCTGTGCACCTCGACTGACACAGCAGTGCTGGGCTGCAGGCCAAGCCCTGTCTCCTCACCGCCCTGCCGTGCCCGAGGGCTGGGCTTATAACGTGGCACTGCTCTGCCCTGACCACCAGGGAGAGCCCAGGCACTTCACAGACGCTCCCTGCTTGAAGGCGTTTTTCTGCAGTGTGTTCAGGGCAGGCAGATACTCCAAAAGTATCCCATAGTTCCACAGGCCACGCCCTTTGTCCTCTCGCGGACAGTCAACTTTCCCTACACGGTACCATGAACAAAGGGCAGGAGGGGCCACATTTTGGGGAGCTGCTCCTGTTGAGTGATGCATCCTGGGTGACCTGTATATAGCTCATGCTGACAATACCACCCACAATATATATTTCAAGCATTTAAGGACACATATTATTAAGCATTAGTATAGCAGTTGTATAGCCCAGCTTGGTCTGTGCCTTTCTCATTCCCCTGTTCACTTATGTCAACTGTCCCATAACACCGCATGCTAGGGGGAGTAAGCCTGGACCTGAGCTGTCAGGACAGGTGATTGTTCCCTCATGGCAAGGAGAGGTGTTACCCTGGCAAACCTAGAGGCGTCTGCATCTCCCTTGCGGCTGAGGTCCATGTGCACAGAACCCGAGAGAAGGGACTCACCATGGTGTCAGAAAGGCACCAGGAACAAAGCTGATTAACTGGGCCCTGTTTCAGGTGGCATTGCAGCACCTGTCACTGGTAAACCATGGGGAATGAAGAGACAGCTTTAGGAACATCACTTCGGAAGCACACCTTCTGCGCACAGTGAAAGTACCACTGCTGCAGCAGGCTGCCCTTCAGAGCCTGGTCTTGTCAGAACCCTGGTCCTGTGCCACATTAATACCCCTGACTGACAGTGGTTATTTGCTCTTGGGGTATACTGCATAACAAACCACAGTGTGTCAAGCAATGGGCCATGCACGTTATCAACACACCCCAGGGTCAAGTTCCTGCTCTTGTGTCGAGTCAGTTACAAGAGCTTGTTCCTGTCCTGTCTCTTCCATTCCTGGTTTCCTTCACAGCCTGTAGGAATCTTCTTGTTCCATGCAGGTCTCTGGCACCACAAGGGTGACTCCCTACCTCCCCTTATGCCCCCCCTTTCTCTCTCCGTTGTACGGCCCTCTTCCCAAATCACAAGCTCCTTGGACAAAGGCTGCTTTTGCACACACTGTAAGTGCTTGTCACTGCAGAGAGTCACAGGGGCCAAGAGATCAGCCCTGCCAATTTACCTTAAGAAGTGGGAGAAGTGCCCGACTTCCCTAGCAAAGAGTGAAGTTTAAAATGACATTCAGATATGTCTTTGAAATATGTTCTCCTTCTCTCACTGCCCTTTTACCTGTCCGATCACAACTGTCCTTCTGCACACCCCAAACCAGACAGGGAGGACCTCTTACCTTGGGAGCAAATCAGTGACAGGCAGGGAGGTTGACAGACTTGCTGGGCCCCAGAGCAAGGGGTGGGGAGGAGGGCAGCTCTCTGCTCTCGGAAGAGGCAAGGCCTCAGGTGGAAGGGGCGGTGTTGGGGCAGCCAGCCATCAGTACCACCTAGAGAGCGTTATACTGTGGAGCCCCTCCCACCAGTCCTCAACCACCAGGATTCAGAAGTGTGTTCACATGGGTTTAACAAGAAACACCTTTGCAGCTGCCATGCACGTCTGCAACTGACTAAGTGCTGCTACTGTTTTCTGTGCCACCACTGGCTGCTCATGGCCACTTCTGTGATGCCACGTGCTGAGGTTCCACGGCCCAGCCCAGCTCTGAGTGATCACTGCACTGAGAGCTTTCACTAGGTAGCTGGGAGCCTCCTGACTAGTGCAACCTGTAGTAGTCTTTCACTGCACTACCGTCTCTCACCAGGCCCAAGGCTTGGCCCCTAGACCTGCCCATCAGGGGTTCAGCTCCGCTAACCACTGAACAGAAACAAAGACCCTCTGCCTTAAACAAGAGAGAGAGGAAGTCAGGTGGCGATTAGGACTTTCAAAGCAAAGTGCATGTTAGCTCACATACCTCCAAGTACAAACACTCAGCGCCACCTCTCTTCTCCTTCACTGGGGTTTGGCACCCCCCGCTGCTTAGCAAGCGAGGCTTGGTGTAGGGTAACCCCCCGGGGCAGGGCAAGGCAAGCACAATTCTACTGCCCTTTATTTGTACAACACGAGTAATAAGACTTCATTACCGCCCCTCCCCTGTTCAAAACGGAAATAAATTGTAACCCACCCCCAGCTAAGATTGATCACTGTGGCAAAGCAGCAGTCTCAGCCCTGAAGCAGAGTAGGTGTGTCTAGGTAGGTCTGGTCTGCTTCTGAAATCTCTTTTCCCCCGTTCACTTCTCGACATGAGGGGAGGGCTCATTCAGACGATATATTCATGCCAGCTTAGAACTGCACATTTGTTTACCTTGTGAATCAAATGTGCATGCCCGTATGTGAATAATTTGTCTTGTTCTTCAAAGGCAGTGTCTCATACCCTCTGATAAGATGGGAAAGATGTGAAATGAAGAGTATTAGGTATAATCTAAGAATATAAGGACCATGCCTGTGACAGAGGACAAACTTTAATTAATCAGATTAAACCTTCTTGCATTCAGTGTCACATCTTTGCAATTCATTGTAACACAAAATGGGACAGTTTGTGTGTTATTGTGAGACTGATTGTAACTGCACAAGGAGGAGGGGATGCTAATGAAATTCCTCCAGTTATTAGCTTTTGAAGCCACCCTTGGAAAGGTTCAGATATTCTAATTCAAAATGGATTTTCCAGGGACTAGCAGACAAAGAAGGATTTCTGGATAAAGAACCAGGCTTTAAACAGGCTCAGGGCCTTCCCCCAGTCCAGCAAACAGACAGGCCCTCTGGTCCATGGTGAGCCCCAATCCTTAGGGAAAGGGTGGGCTCCATAGCCTTGTGTGCTCATTCTGAGCTGAGCCAGTCGTGAACTGATGACCTTCCTAGGACTGCAGTTACTACTGCTCACCCAAGAGTTGGGGTGAGCTCTGGTAGTGTATTACGCATGCATGTTGGCTCTTTGTTGTTTGTAATGTGTTTTCCTTGATGTATGTTTACTTTATGGATAAAATAAGCATATGCAGGAGGCGCTGTGTGGTACCTTACAACTGTGGCAATTATTCTGTTATTAGTCTCTGGAGAGAAGCCTGCTTAGGTACCTGTCTTTTGCTGTGAACACTGCAGTGAAGGCAGGGAACCGCTCAGCCTGGAGATGCCCTAGTTAGAAGGGAGAGAGACACACGTGTCTATCCAAGAGAGGCTGGGGGTAGGGGAGAGCCAGGCACCTGAGAGTAGATGGCTGTCCCTGAACCAGTGCAGGGAAAGACAGGTGAAGTTGCCCAGAACTTTGACAGTGTCCACTAGCTGCAGAAGACTGTTGCTTTCTTTGTTAAGTGATGGCTGTATCCTAGAAGTAACACAAATTACATTGCTCAGAAAGAAATGTTGACAAATGCAATCAATCTTACCAGAATATAACTTTGGAATATTATGAGAAATTGCTGAAAAGGGAGATGTCAATTAACAGTCAGGGCTAATCAGGAAATACAAGCCAAGAAGGAAACTTAGAAGAAATGCGTTACACATTCATGCCATCTATTGGATATCAATGGAAGCACCAGAGACACAGAGAGCTGAGTGCCATCTGGAAAATGACAAGCAGAAATCAGAGGGACTCCTTGCCAGGAGCCCTGAAATCAGCCCTGTGTAAAACTGAGGTCCCAACGTCACATCCCAGAATTAGCTGCACCCCAGCAGGCACCATTGGCCCTTATCCATGGTCACAGGGCAAAGATGTGTGTCCCCAGATAGCTGAATGCCTGTCTCCCCATCGCCCCAGTCACAGAATCAAGAGCTGACTGAGGACATAAAGATGCTGTGACCAATACCCAGACCTGAGGGCAGAAACGACCCTGCCTTATTCCAGGGTGAACAGAAAAAGGAATAAGGAGGAGTGTTAGGATTTCATTTCAAAGATTAACAAGCAGTCCTGTAGCACCTGAAGATTAATCTGAAGAAGCGGCTCTTACTAAATGCGTTCAGTCTTAAAGGTGCTATAGGACTGCTTGTTATTTGCGAAGCTACAGACTAACATAGCGAAGACCATTTCAAAGATTGTACTTCCCCTTTTGCACCATGTAAATAGCAGTAGGTTTTCTTGTGTAGCCTCTGCCCTGCAAAGTGAGACATTAAGTAACCATATGTTGGGTCTGAACTAATGCTCTGGAAGTGGAATAAAGATGTCTGGTGCTAAAGAACTGATGGTCATAAGTCAATATTATAGGAAATCTTGGCAATTTGCTTTGTCACCTGGTTGCACTACTGCATCTCAGCCACAATTAGTTGTCACAGGTATTTTTAGTAAAAATTACAGACAGGTTGGGGGTTAGCAACAAAACTAGCTGAGACAAACAGTCCAATCCCTGCCGGGGCTAACGGCTGGCTGCTGCTCCATCCCCACCACCGCTCCTAAGGTGGAGCCTAATCGCCATTGTTCAACCCAGCCACTGCTCCAGCTTCAGGCCCTGACCCAGCACTGGGGGCAGCTCCAGCCCCAAGCCAACCACTGACCCAGCCCCGGTTGCTGCAGTGGGGCTGAAGCTGGAGAGGTCGGTTAAGGTCATGCAATCCATATATTCATGACGAAATCATACCCTTGGTTGTAGTCAATGACAAGTATTTGCTGGACCGTGCTGCTGTGTGCCGTGGCTGCCTCCTGACAACTCCCTACGCTTCACCCAGCTCCACTATGCCCCCATCCAGTTCCTATGCTACCCCTGCCCCACAGCTCCTGCCCGTCGCTGCCATTGGCCCTGCAGGCAGCCTCTGCCCTGCTGCCCCCACCACATCCCTGCTCCTGCTCCTCAGCGTCCTCTCCCAGTGCCCAGGCTCTAGATCACTGAGCTGTGAGTCTGGGAAGTCTGCTATATGCCAGTTGTTCCCAAACCACTTTCCCTGGTCTCCCCAACCAGATGAGTGGGAAGCAAATACCCAGCACGGAATCAGTGTCTGCCATCAAGGGAGCCCACGGCAGCTGTTTCCTTGAGGGTTCAAGGAAGTAATAGGATTCCCTTTTGTGTTGGCTTTTTTATGAAAGAGACATATTAACAAAGGGGAAAACCCTGATGCAATCTCAGTAAGACACTACATGAAAGAGCTTTTGGTACCAAACCTCATAAATTTCAATGTGGCCTACTATGCCCTGCAGCTTAATTAAAAAGTCTCTAATATATTCCATCCATAGCACAGTAAACGCAACAAGTCAACATTCCGAAGAGGTAACCCTTTCTCAAGGTGAATGAACTAAAGCAACACAAATCACTCTTCTCACATTCAGAGGCCAGTCTATCAGGAGGAAGTAATACATCAGTAATAATACCCTGCATTTCTAGAGCGCCTTTCAAACTGCTCTACAAGCATTAAATCAGTGCCCTGCCTGCACCCCTCAAAATAAACACAAGTTAGTGCATTCTGCCAGCTGAATGGAGATAGGGGGAACCAAGCACAGAGAGGTGGACAGACATTCACTGATCTCCTGTGTCCCAGTGCTGTGCTTTACAGGGTGATTGCAACCTAGAAGGTGACTAGAACAAGGCATTGGGCAGGCCCATGTTTGCGCAGTGGATCCAAGACAAATCTGCTTGATTTGCAAGTAAAAATATTCGCTTCCCTGCCAGCCTCCCCTATCTACTGACTGAATCTGGCTCTGAATATCAAGCTGTGTCTTGTCTTGCTTGCACCTCATCAGCAGGACTAATGCCTGGCTGAAATTGTCAGAACCACCAGTGATGACTGTGGATGCTTCATCCTTTGGGAGGACACAGGAGACACAAAAGAGAAAACAGCAACACGCAAAGCCACTATTTGCTTTTGGAAACGCAGCTGTCTGCAGTCAAAAGGGAACTTAATTAGCAATTATTTGGCAGCTCCATGTGAAAGGCTAGACACTGCCTGACTGGCTCCTTACAGAGTAGCCATAGCTACACTGTAGTTTCCTTGTTATTATGGGCATAATGTGTGAGAGAGCACAGGAAAGCAGCCTCTTCCATTGCTGGAGTTCCTGGACTGAAATGCTCTTAGGAAGCCCATCACATAGCTAAACCATCTGTGCCAAAGGTGAATGGGCTTTTCCACAGATCCATGGTTCCACACCAACCATGCTGCTGCCTCTGCCCTGCGTGTCACTGCTTACAGAGTGGACTCGTGCCCTGCCTCTCTCACAATGATTGCACTGCTCAAGGTCCAAAGGAACTCAGCAGGGGCAAGGCCGTCTCCACCACAACTGAGTGATGCTTCCCTGAGTCCCTCCTGAGGTCGTAAGACTGTGCATGACTTTTCAGGCTGAGTGTTAAACCCCCAATGACCCCCTGTATTTGGCTGACACAGCATAATGTAGTGCCACAGAGGTCTTCACATCATGACATACCACACTCCTCACAATGAAAACACCACTGCCATTGAAATGCGATGATGCCACTGCGTGGCTCTCAAGGGAAGAGCTGAAACACTTTCCATGCCAAGACGCTTCCTACTGCCCTGAGAGAATGTGCGTTTCTTTCACTGTATGCATGTGCGTGAGCCCGGGCAGTGCCTCCGAGCAATACTCAGTGTAAGGAGAACATCAGCTGGTGGACAGGAATTATTAAACTTTTAAAGAACGCTCAAAGGGGTGTGTTCTACCCTATTCTCAACCTCACAGCAATCCACCCGAGCAGCCTAGGAGCCTGCCACATGCATCTGATCAACCTGCAGATGCGAAGGTACTTTCAAGCTGCTGTTAGGTGGTAAGAGTTATCTACTATATATTTGAGAAAGTTTGTTTTCTTGTGAGCAGGCAAGTGAGCAAATCTCTGTGTCCACCCTCCCATTTGTTCAAGAATTCCTCCTAAACAGTAAGAGCTGCAGCTTCCTCTTATCGTAACTTAAAGCAAGGCCAGGGTTTGGTTGTGCCGGGACAATGGGATGTGCCTGGAATGTGATTGTTTTCTAACACAGAAAGGAAGGGGGCTGGTAACAGGGATGATTATACTGTGTAATAACCATAGGGGAGTGAAGGGGCCAGAGATGGAGACTGGGACAGTTATAACACCATTGTGCTGGCAGGGGGTAGGTGTGGAGGTAAGTCTCCTGCCCACTGCCCAGGCAACTTGGCCCCCACCATGGTCAGTCAGGCAGTGCAGCCCCTGTCAACTTCTGCATCCACCAGACTCCCAATCCCCTCACCTGAGCCCCTACTCACCCCCCCCGTCCTGACTTCTGTACCCCCCACTACAAAATCCCAGCCCCCTGCCCAGAGCCCCCACACCCTCTGCCCTCTGCTCTGAAGGACCCGAGCAATGCCAGGTCAATCTTCGAGTGTTCCTATATCGAGAAGTTAGAATGACAGTGCTCTGGTTGGTGCAAACATTTTAGGTGCATTCTTCCATTTCTTGAGGTGTATGCTAGCAAATGTAATACATGTTTAGGCAGCCTGGATCTGCAAATATCAGTTACTATCCAGACCCTGCTATACCCAGACCAGTAGTGCCGTAGAGTCCCAAGGCTTGTAGCAGTGCATGGAGAACATCAGCTTATCTCAAAATTCCAAGTGTTCTCCTTCACTCCGAGCTAGGGTCTTACTTAATGTGAGAGAGTTATTATCTATCAAGAGGAATTAATGAAGGAATGTTTGCAGCGATTGGTGCCTGAGTTTTGAAATCGCACTCATGACAAATGGAAGATAGCCCAGGTTCAGTAAAACGGAGATGTCCACATTCATAGCAGAAATAATACCTGAGTTGGCTGTACTTCTGTCCCCCCCTTCTTGGCAGAGAGAGGGCTGGAAGGGACACAAGAGCACTGAGGTTGGCACTGCAGTCAAGAGGAAACATTTACAATTCTGCGTAGAGACAAGGGGCCAAATATGCAGCAGTGTCACTCCTGGAGATCAGTGGAGTAACACGAGGGATAACCATGGCCTGATGATGACAGGAAAAAATGGCCTGTGGGAGAGAAATGAAATAAAATCTCCTAGCAACGGCAGGCTGGTATATCACATGCGGTCTCTATTGCTTAGGTGTCGTTACTTCTGTAACACAACATGTGTAGGGTAGGTACAGATCTGCTTTACCAGGAAAGGATGAAGTGTGCAGTTCCATACCTAGGCTGGATAATGCTCTCTCCATCTGAACGAAGGAATTCGGAACCACAGGATTTGTGTGCTAATACTCAGGGTCATCTTCCTGCTCTCTGCTGTTTCATGCATGACTGATGTTTGAGCAGCTCTGGAGACAACAGGAACGATCTGGCCCCTGCACATACAGGAATTGCCTGTCCTATTCTGAATTAGAGGCAGTAGAATCCTTAGTATGAATTGAAAATGGTCTGTGTCAATTCTACCTTCCCATAAGGACTCTGGAGAGGGAAGAATTAGGACAGGACAGAAGTAGTCACATTTGTTCTCACTAGAACTGTAACCTTTCTGAAGGTGGAGTGCCAAAATTTGACCTTTGACTTCCAAGTAGTCAGAGTGCCAATGATTTTTAAAGTCACTAACAGTCCTACTTACAACAGCTTCATTAATAAATCCCCCAAGATGCAGAGCCTTATCAGTTAAGTGGTGGTTGGTAGCATTAGCTGGTCTTTTGTTAATCCACAGGCAGCATGGCTTTGAGCAAGCTGCTGGCTGCATAGGGAAGGAGAGGCGGGGCTGAGCTCCCGCCACATGGACTGATGAAGATCAGCTTGCATGCCACTGTTGGCACCCATGCCGGGGGGTTTGCTGACCCCTGCAGTAGAGAACACTCCTCTCCAGGGCCTGGACTAAAACCCACAATTGCCTGACCCTCATCATTGCACTGATGTCAGCAAATCACTGTGAAGCCCACTGCTTCAGTGTCCCATCCCTCTTCAGTGCTTGTCCACAGAGGATGACCAATTGCAGTCAAAACAAAAAGCAGTCAAGTAGCACTTTAAAGACTAGCAACATAGTTTATTAGGTGAGCTTTCGTGGGGCAGACCCACTTCTTCAGACCATAGCCAGCTCACCAAATAAACTATTTTGCTAGTCTTTAAAGTGCTACTTGACTGCTTTTTGTTTTGATAGTGTATAGAGTAGCACGGCTTACTCTCTTTTACAATTGCAGTCAGTTATACTGTTAGTTCAAGGTCGAGGTCTGTGTGGTGAAGCTAAAATTCCAACCCTGCTGGTGAATCACAGAATCATAGAGTTAGAAGAGACCTCAGGAGGTCATCAAGTCCAACCTCCTGCTCAAAGTGGGGCCAACCCCAATTAAATCACCCCAGCCAGGACTTTGTCAAGCTGTGACTTAAAAACCTCTAGGGATGGAGATGTCACCACCTCTCCAGCTAATACATTCCAGTGCTTCACCAGCCTCCTAATGAAATAGTTTTTTCCTAATATCCAACGTCCCACTGCGGCTTGAAAAGACAGGTTACTCACCGTAGTAACGGTGGTTCTTCGAGATGTGTCCCCGTGGGTGCTCCACAATAGGTGTCGGGCTCGCCCGGCACCGCAGATCGGATCTTCCAAGCAGTTTCTGCCGGACCACGCATGCACCGGCGCGCACCATTCCCTTGCGCACTCCTGGCCACGTGCGCGATCCGGTCCCCGCCAGTTCCTTGACCAACCGCCTCGGATGCTCCTGCAAAACACTAACAGAGATCCGAAGCGGGGAGGATGGGCGGGTAGTGGAGCACCCACGGGGACACATCTCGAAGAACCACCGTTACTACGGTGAGTAACCTGTCTTTCTTCTTCGAGTGTCCCCGTGGGTGCTCCACAATAGGTGACTACCCAGCAGTAACCCAAGATAGGAGGTGGGTAATCGGATTATGTGCAGCTTGTCCCCGAGAGGATCGCTGTCGAGAGACGGGTATCCTCTTGGAATACCCTGTGAAGGGTGTAATGTTTGGCGAAGGTGTCATAGGATGACCAGGTCGCCGCTCTGCAAATGTCTTTTAGCGCAACGCCCTTGGAAAAGGCTGTTGATGCCGCCACCGCCCTAGTGGAATGAGCCCTGGGAGTGGCCAATAAAGGAGTCTTTTTGAGTTCGTAGCACATTTTTATGCAGGATACGATGTGCTTCGAGATTCTCTGCGAAGAGAGACCTTCTCCTTTCGATTTGGGAGCGAGAGAGACTAGGAGTCTATCCGTTTTCCGGAAGGACTTGGTCCTGTCTACATAGAAGGCTAGCGCCCTCCTCACGTCCAGGAGGTGTAGGCGCGTCTCTTTGTTAGAGTTATGAGGCTTTGGATAAAACGAGGGTAAAACAATAGGTTCGTTAATGTGAAACTCAGAAGAAACCTTGGGAACAAAGGCTGGATGCAGCCGTATGGTTACCGCCTCCTTGGAAAAAACAGTGCAGGGTGGCGTTGCCATAACTGCCGCAAGCTCGCTCACCCTGCGAGCTGACGTAATTGCAAGAAGAAAGGTTGTCTTTATCGTACGGAGGCGGAGGGAAACCGTGGCCAAGGGCTCGAAGGGTGGTCCCGTTAGTGCGTTAAGCACCAGGTCCAAGTTCCACGACGGTGGAAGCGGTTTCCGAGGGGGGTATAGGTTTACCAACCCTTTGAGGAACCTGGTAACCATGGGATGGGCGAACACCGTGTGCCCTTCCTCTTCGTGTCTGGACGCCGAAATGGTGGCAAGGTGGACCTTTAACGAGGATAGTGAGAGTCCTCCTCTCTTGAGGTCCAGTAAATACTCTAATATTACAGGTATAGGCATCAAAAGGGGGGCCAGCTGTTTGGTAGAACACCAAGCCGTGAAGCGAATCCATTTCTGCTTGTAGGTCTTCCTGGTGGAAGTCCTCCTGCTACTTTCTAGGACTTGCTGCACTTCCTCTATGCATGCGCTCTCTAGGGAGCTGAGCCATGGATTAACCACGCTTGTAGTCGTAGGCCTTGGGGGTGCGGATGCACTATGGACCCCTGGGCTTGCGTGAACAGATCTGGCGCCACCGGAAGAGGCATCGGTGGACGGTCCGACATGCCCAGGAGTAGGGGGAACCATTGCTGTCGATCCCACGTTGGGACTATCAGGATCATTCGGGCTCCTTCCCTCCTGGCTTTCTGCAAGACTTTGTGGATCAGCACTGTGGGAGGAAAAGCGTAAAGCAGGGGGCCCCTCCACGAGATCGCGAACGCGTCCCCCAGGGACCCCCATCCCAGTCCTGCCCTGGAGCAGAATCGTGGGCACTTCTTGTTGTGTTGAGTGGCAAACAGGTCTATCTGGGGAAAACCCCATGCGTGGAAAATCGGTCGTAGCAGATCGGGACGGATCTGCCACTCATGCGTGAGTGCGAAACGCCTGCTCAGCTGGTCTGCCTTCACATTGTGAGCGCCTGGTAAGTACGAGGCTTCCAAGATTATATTGTTGGCGATGCACCAGTTCCATAACCGGACTGCTTCCGCACACAAGGCACGGGACCGAGCTCCTCCTTGCCGGTTTATATAAAACATGGTGGAGGTATTGTCTGTACTGATCCCGACGACTTTGCCTTGTATATGGTCTCGAAAGCGTCTGCAGGCATTGAACACTGCTCTGAGCTCCAGTATATTTATGTGCAGTGACTGCTCCGTGGAGGACCACAGCCCTTGAGTCACCTCTTCGCCCATGTGTGCTCCCCACCCTATGAGGGAGGCATCTGTAGTAAGAAAAACCGATATTTGTGGTTGGTGGAAGGGTACCCCTGTTAGCAAGTTCTTGGGGTTTATCCACCATTGCAGGGATTTGCGCACCTCTGCTGTGGGCGACACCACCCTGTGAACGGTGTGTGCTGCCGGTTTGTATACGCTCGCCAGCCAGTGCTGCATGCTGCTCATGTGTAACCTGGCGTTCTGTACTACGAACGTCGCCGCTGCCATGTGGCCCAGCAGCTGTAAGCACGTCAGGACCGGCACCGTAGGGCTGAAGGTGATGACCTGCACGAGGGAGCCGATGGCCCGAAAGCGAGTCTCTGGTAGATATACTCTCGCTGTAATAGAATTTATGCGTGCCCCTATGAACTCTATGTCCTGTATGGGGTCTACCTTTGATTTTGCCAGATTGATAACCAGGCCGAGCGAAGAGAACGTGCCTGCTGTGAC
The DNA here is from genome assembly GCF_033958435.1 of Carettochelys insculpta. NCBI lineage: Eukaryota > Metazoa > Chordata > Testudines > Carettochelyidae > Carettochelys > Carettochelys insculpta. The sequence goes on from NC_134140.1 coordinate 137,838,770, forward strand.
GCGTATCATGCGTAGTACCTCCTCCTTCGAGGCCCCTTTGAGTAGGCAGTTGTCCAGATACGGGAATATAAATACCCCCTGTCTGTGCAGGTAGGCTGACACCACTGCCAAGGTCTTGGTGAAGACTCTGGGGGTCGAGGAGAGGCCAAACGGTAGGACCTTGTATTGAAAATGTTCTTTGCCTACCATGAACCGGAGGAATCGCTGGTGAGCCGGATGGATAGTTATGTGAAAATACGCGTCTTGTAAATCGAGGGCTGCGAACCAATCTCCACCGTCCAGTGCCGTAAGGATGGAGGCGATTGTGATCATCCGAAAGCGTTGCTTGCGCAGGTACCGGTTGAGGCCTCGAAGATCTAAGATGGGCCTCCAGCCTTCTGTCTTTTTCTCCGTGAGGAAGTACCTCGAGTAGAACCCTTTTCCTTGCAGTTGCTCCGGCACTCTTTCCACTGCCCCTATGAGCATGAGATGGTCTACCTCCTGCTTGAGCCTCGCTACATGGGAGGCCTCCTGGAGGTGGGGCCTGGGTGGAGGTCGTGGCGGTGGGAGCGACTGGAAGGGGATCGCGTACCCCGTGGCTATGATCTCCAGCACCCATTTGTCTGTGGTGATCCTTTGCCACTGGTCGTAGAATGGTCAGAGGCGATGGTGGAATAGCCGCTTCGGATGACCTTGTGCGATGGTAGTGATGGCGCAGCCCTGGATCTGTGTGTCAAACTTGTGGCCTTTGGCCCTGCCCTGAGGACGCACGGCTCTGTTGGGAACGTCGCCTGGGAGTTCTGTACTGCTGGTGCTGTTGATGTCGCCCTTGCTCGTAACCCCTGTGGTACTGGGGACGCTGTTGCTGGTACTGGTACCGTCTTTGTTGAGGGTAGTACTTTTTCTTTCTGTATGGAGGGGTGTAAATCCCCAGGGTCCTAAGTGTGGCTCTTGAATCTTTACTGGAATGAAGGACCGAGTCAGTTGATTCAGCAAACAGCTTCTGCGAGTCAAAGGGAAGATCAACTATCTTTGCCTGCAGATCCCTCGGTATACCCGAAGTCTGGAGCCAGGACTCCCTTCGCATCACCACTGCCGTAGCTGTGGAACGTGCTGCTGTGTCCGCAACATCCAGGGCGATCTGAACTCCCGTCCTCGAGGCCGCGTAGCCTTCTTGCACAATGGCCTTGAGCACCGGTTTCTTGTCCTCTGGAAGCGAGTCCATGAGGGAGGTTAACCTAGAGTAGTTGTCGAAATTATGGTTCGCTAAATGCGCTGCGTAATTTGCCATTCGCAACAGTAGAGTGGAGGAGGAGTAGACCTTTCTGCCGAACAGCTCTAGCTTCTTGGCATCTTTGTCTGTTCCCCCTGTCTTGAATTGAGATGTCTTTGATCTTTGTTGCGACGACTCCACCACCAAGGAATTTGGTTGTGGGTGGCTGAACAGGAACTCCATGCCCTTCGCCGGCATGAAGTATTTCTTATCCGCTCTCTTGTGGACAGGCGGAATAGTCGCAGAGGTCTGCCATATCATAGTGGCGGACTCCAAGATTGCTTCATCAAGCGGTATTGCTATTTTGGAGGAGGCCGGAGGTCTCAGATTTTTGAGGAGCTTATGGTGTTTCTCTTGCACCCCTGCTGTCTGGATGCCTTGCGTGAAGGCCACCCTCTTAAACAGCTCTTGAAACTGTTTGAGATCGTCCAGAGGATGGACGTCCCCCGGGGCCGTAGCCTCATCCGGGGAGGAGAGCGAGGAACCACTGGGGTACACCTCTCTGGACCCTTCCAGTTCCTGTTGGTGATGGTACACCCTCTCGCTAGAGGCTTGCGAGGGAAAATCTCGGGGTTCCATAACCAGTCCCCCCTGAGATACTTGAGTCTCTGTCCCCATTCGCGATTGCCCTCGGGGATACGAGATCGTCTGTGGGGATCTTTCCCTGGTAGATTGCCGGTGGTGTCTATGCCCCGCGTGATAGGGGCTACCATGGCAGTATAGGCACTGTTCTTGGGAAGGTGACCTAGACCACTCCCTTGGTGCATACCCTCTGCGTCTGGGGGAGCGAGATCGTCGAGAGATCTGGGACACTGGAGAGAGCGATTTTGGATAGTATTCCAGCGGCTCAAACCCCAGGAAGGGTGAAGGTGGTCCCAGCCAGGGCGAGGCTGGTTGTAAAAATGGAGACGGGAGCTCCGGGTAGGCTAGGGGGGACCCCTGCCTTCTGGCTGGAGTCTGCAGCATAAGCGGAGGGCTGAAAGAAAGCAACTCCGCAGCCCTGTCTGGAGAGGGGCTGCGGTGCCTCGTTTTGTGTGCAGCCTTCCCCTTGCCTTGAGGAGGTAACTCCGCCCCTGGCGTGTAGGGGATCTCTGCCCCGTCCGCGCCGTACTCGGCACGCTCATGGGCGGTGCCGCACGGGCGGTGTCCTCCGGTGCCTGCAGGCTGCGTGCCTGCGCGCTCTGCACCACCGGTTCCCCGGGGGTCGGTGCCGCTGCTTGCGGTGCTGCCGGTACCGGCACTTGTTTAGCCGCCGCCCTGCCTGCGGTGCGGGGCGGCTGTTTGATTATCGGAGGCTGAGCCGCTTCCACGTGGCTCTCCGTGCCGCCGCCGATCAGCTGTTGCTGCGGCTGGGGGCTGCACGCTCCTCCCGTCCCGCTCGCTGTTGCTGCCGGCAGGGATCGGGCTGGGGAGGCTTTCCTCCGTTTTTGCGCTGATGGGGTGAGGGAGGCGGCTTTCCTTTTATGGGCCCCGGAGGGTCCCTCCTGCTGCGGCCGCTCCGGCACGTCTGGCTGGAGGGCCTTGTCGAAGAGCAGCATTTTAAGCCGCATCTCCCTGTCCTTCCTTGCTCTGGCTGTTTGTTTTGCACAGAAGGAGCATTTCTGCGTGACATGGGACTCCCCCAGGCACCTTATGCATAGACTGTGCCCATGAGACGCTGGTGTTGCCTCTCGGCAGGACTCACATTTCTTAAATCCTGAAGAGGACATTGTTGGTGAGTCTTTCAGTTGTTAACGGGTACTTAGCACCTTCTCTGTGCTGTTTTTCCCCTTCTCCGATGGCCTGCCACGGCAGGAGGGCTGATGGCCCTAGGCTCCTGGCCTCCGGTGTTCCGCTTGTTACTGGGACTGGACTGAATGCCGTCCCGCTTGTTGTTTTTTTGTTTTTTTGTTTTTTTTTTAAAAATAACAACTGGCTAACTTGCAGTAGCCTAAGAACTTGAAAACTTTAAAGAAAAAACAGTTAAAACCACTGAATACGCTAACTTGGCCTTAGCCTAGTTCGGATTCCGTCTGCAGCCGACGGCGGTTAAGAGGAACTGGCGGGGACCGGATCGCGCACGTGGCCAGGAGCGCGCAAGGGAGCGGCGCGCGCCGGCGCATGCGCGGTCCGGCAGAAACTGCTTGGAAGATCCGATCTGCGGCGCCGGGCGAGCCCGACACCTATTGTGGAGCACCCACGGGGACACTCGAAGAAGAACCATTGCTCCTTGTTCTACCATTAATCACTACTGAAAACAGTCTCTCTCCATCCTCTTTGGAATCTCCCTTGTGGTAGTTGAAGGCTGCTATGAAATCCCACCCCCCACAACTCATCTCTTCAAAGTACTAAATAAGCCTAAACCCCACAGCCTCTCCTCATAGGTCATGTGCTCTAGCCCCATAATCATTTTTGTTGCCCTCCACTGGACTCTCTCCAATCCATCCACATCCTTCTGGTAATGTGGGGGCCCAGAATAGGACACAATGTCCCAGATGTGTCCTCAACAGTGTTGAATAAAGGGGAATAATCACTTCCCTAAATCTGCTGGAAATGCTCCTACTAATGCAGCCCAATATGCCAATAGTGTTTTTTGGGTATAAAGACACACTCTTGATTCATGTGCAGCTTCTCACCCACTAATGCCCAGGTCTTTTTCTGCTGCACTGCTACTTAACCAGTTGGTCCCACAGCTGTAGCAGTGTTTGGCATCTTTATATCCTAAGTGCAGGACTCTGCATTTGTCCTTGTTAAACCTCACCAGATTTGTTTTGGTACAGTCTTCCAATTTGTCTAGGTCACTCTCTGGACCCTTTCCCCACCCTCCAGCAAATCTACCCCTTCCCTTAGATTAAGTGTCCTCTGCAAACTTGCTGATGATGCAATCTATCCTCTTGTCCAACTCATCAGTGAAGATGTTGAACAAAACTAGCCCCAGGACTGACCTTTGGGGTACTCCGCTTGATACCGATTGCCAACCAGACATTGAGTCATTGATCACAACCTGTTGAGCCCAGTGATCTAACCAGCTTTCTGTCCACCTTACAGTCCATTTATCTAATCCATACTTAATTAACTTGCTTAAAAGAATAATGTGAGAAAAGGTATCAAAAGCTTTGCTAAAGTCCAGGTATATCACATCCACCACCTTCCCCATATCCACCCAGCCAGTTATCGTGTCATAAACTATGTCAACACTAGTCCCAAACTTCGAAATGGCCATGCAAATGGCCATTTCGAAGTTTACTAATGAAGCACTGAAATACATATTCAGCACCTCATTAGCATGTGGGCGGCTGCAGCACTTCAAAATTGATGCACCTCGCCGCCGCACGGCTTGTCCAGATGGGGCTCCTTTTCGAAAGGACCCCGCCTACTTCGAAGTCCCCTTATTCCTATGAGCAGATGGGAATAAGGGGACTTCGAAGTAGGCAGGGTCCTTTCGAAAAGGAGCCCCGTCTGGACGAGCTGCGCAGTGGCAAGCTGTGTCAATTTCGAAGTGCCGCGGCTGCCACATGTTAATGAGGCGCTGAATACGTATTTCAGCGCTTCATTAGTAAACTTCAAAATGGCCATTTGCATGGCCATTTCGAAGTTTGGGGCTAGTGTAGACACAGCCATAGAAGCAAATCAAGCTGGTCAGGTCTGACCTACCTTTGATGAACCCATGCTATTCCTGATCACTTTCCTTTCTTCCAAGTGCTTCAAAATGGGTTCTTTGAGGATCCTCTCCATGATTTTTCCAGGCACTGAGGTGAGACTGATACGTCTGTAGTTCCCCAGATTTTCCTTCCCTTTTTTAAAAGGCTATTGCAACATATACACATAAAAAGGCCGAAGAAACATGGCAGAAGCAATCTTAACTCTGGCACTTCCTAACTTTTGACTTTGCCACTTTCATGTTTTTTTTAAAAACCTGTTTGTTGGTTTGTTTTTGTGTTCATGATTATATCTGAGCTATCCTACTTTAGATCATGTCACTAGAATGGGTTTTCCTAATTACTCTAATTAAAGATGGGCATTTGTGAGACATGCACCCTGTGTGGTAAAAGTGGGGAGATGTGGTTTATTCATACTGCTGTGGGAGGAGACCTAAGGAAGTTCTAATTCCATTTGCCAGCTCCTCCTGTGTCTTTTAACTAACTTTTCCATTCCTCTCCTTGCAGCAGAGACACTGTGCTGGTTCCAAAGACAGATTTGCACACAGGGTTGTTTTGTAATCTTTGCTAGAATTTCAGATAATGAAAGTTGAAGGAATAATTTAATTAAAAGGATTTGTTACAGAGGAGCCAGCGAGGTGTTCCTTGCCCGGAAGATAGGACAGACAGGAAAATGGCATTGCAAGGACTGGGAACAGATCTACAAGGAAAGGAAAAACTTCAGTTCAGTTACTCTAAGTAAATGATGAGCGCTTCTGAAAATCCCAACCCAAAGGGTCCAATACCCATGAGCTTTGCACTGTCACAGATACATTCAAGAGAGATCAACTATTTGTAAGACAAACAATGCTGTTCAAGCCATCCACCTTCAAATCCCATACCCTCGCAAAGTTGAACAGCATGATTATTGTTCAGTCCATTACTTAAGCATGGCCATTTAAGAGCCTGATCCTGGCTGTATACCCATGTCAGTGACCAAGTCCCGATCAGTTCAGATGAACTAAAGACTTTAGGGCACCTCCGAAACATCTGAGTAAGCAGTTTCAGGTAAACCAAGGTTATGTTCAACACAAATTTCTGAATCCAGTGACATAGCTGAAATCTGGTTAATCAGACATTCAGATAGTTAGGTGGAATAAATCAGACTTTACCTCTACCTGTTTTAGTCAACTAGGTACCAGTATGAGCACCTAATGGTGAGACAGAGAATCATCTCTTATCCTGGCATAAGACTCTCTGCATCTGCTGTCAAGATGTGTCTCAACTCATCTGACATTTCTGTCCCTTGCAAGTGATTTTGTGTTTTCTGGTCAGATTTATGGGTATGTTCTGAATGCTTTGTCCCCATGACTGCCCACATCAGCCACAACCCTGACCTAACTGGGCACTTCCTAGGGTGGATAGCTGTGTGGTAACACAAAACAAATCAGAGCCAATCAGTAAACCTGGCCCCCTCTTTATTTCATCTGCACTCGTGAGTTTTCCTTGCGACCATCCCCATCTCCTGCATGCTCCTCACACAGCTTGGTGCTATGAAGCAAAGATTTGCCTTGCACAGCTTTCCTTTGCATAGTCCCCTTTAGCCCTGCCCTGGCCCCTCCAGCAGAAAGCCAGCATCAGTTCTATTTCTCAGACTGACAGCTGTTGTGTTGGGGCAGGAGTGTCAGGCTTTTATGGTTCCCATTTTGCATGGTTCCCATTTTGTTTGCATGGTTTCTGCTTTGTTTTTCCTCCTCAAGATGACTGTCAGTTCCTGGTCACCATCTCCCCTCAGGGAGGAAAATGGAAAAAGCAGGAAAATAAAAGGCAGGCAAGATGTGTCACATGACCCTAATCAAGAGATCATTTAATGGGTGGGTGCCCACCCCTCAGGGCTTTGCTCTTCAGCTTGCTTATGTAGTGCTAGAGCAACAGCTGAAGCTGTCAGGCCTTGTAGGCAGCCTGACAGGGAAGTCGGTTGGTGCTAGGGCGACAGCCAATGGGTTGTTAGGCCTCATAGACCAACTTAAAACCATTCTGTCTCGTTTGGGACCAGGAGAAGGGCCTATCTTACCACATGCATTTGTTACATCTTGTCTGCTGACCACACACCACATGCAGAATGGTGTGATCAAGTGCAGAAAAACTGAGGAAAAGGAGAAGAAAGACAGCTCATTACCTTGGGTACTTCGGCAGTTCCATCCCGTCATTTTCTGTTCCTTTCCTTCAGCTGTGAGGTGCCCACCTGCCTTTCCCAGACACTGGGAATGCGGTAGGACTGTTCTAACACTTCCTTTCATTTTGGGGTCCTGGCCTCTTGCCAGATATTGTTAAGACCACTGGAGTTTATGTTTGTGTTGTGTTTAATATTTTTTTAATAAACTAGTTGTTTTTTTTCAGTTATTATGGTTTGTGTCTTGATTAGTGCATGGTGATAGAGATGTGGAGCAGGTGTAGAACCTGTGTCCCATAGTAGGATTCAGTCCTGGTCAAACATTGTGGGGCTGGGAGTGTCTATGCATAGTGTAGAGCAACGAAGGGTCCTGTGGCACCTTATAGACTAACAGAAAAGTTTAGAGCATGAGCTTTCGTGAGTTAACTCACGAAAGCTCATGCTCTAAACTTTTCTGTTAGTCTATAAGGTGCCACAGGACCCTTCGTTGCTCTACAGATCCAGACTAACACGGCTACCCCTCTGATACTATGCATAGTGTGTGCTGCTAGGTGCTACTGCAGTACAGCTAACCAATAATGAATTCCTCCAAGGGAACTTCTGCGTCCACAGAAGATTTGCCTCTGAGTGCCTCTATACCTCAGTTTATTTATCTGTAAAGTGGGCAGAGCTGGGTTTTGCTAAGTACAGTTAGTTATTGTCTGTGACACCCTTTGAGAGCCACAGGTGTGATATGTTGTATATAAAATGTTATTGACTATACATTAAAAAGAGAATATGGTACTCATCTGTATTTCTTCTCCAGAATCTAGTGCAGGTACTTACCATTTACCCAGAACTTTCATGAAACATTATGCCGTCCTCCTATAACCTTGGCTTTGCTTAGGGTGACTTCAGCTCTAGCTATCATACTAATGTTGAAGCACAAGACTTCTCTGTGTTTAGGCGGCTAACATTCAGCTTTATTGAATTCAATAAGGCAGCAGATGAGCCAAACAGGACACTAGGAAAACCAGGTCCAGCAAGGCTGCTTGATGCAGCTAACTCTAGTATTTTATACCCTTACACAAACAAAGCCCAGTGTCAGAGGCAATTAGTTAGAGAATCATAAATCACTTCTCAAAGACAAACTGTTATCAGCAAAGAGAAACAGGTATTAGGGAGCTGGAGCCTTGACTCCAAGCAGTTCATTAACGCATTCCATAGAGCTCATCCTTCCTGCTATTCCCAAACAGGTCAAAGAAAGTACAGGCTCTTGTGTGCGTGCAGAAGTAAGGGATGTGAAATGGCTTCTTATGCAAGATGGTTTCCACACTAACAACAAGACTATTCCATCCAGCCACCAGAACATACAGGGAAGGACAGCTACCAGAACAGCCTGAAATAGCAGAACATATGCTCTAGGTCCCCTCCAGGAACAGCCAATGACTAATTGGTCTCTTGCCTGTCTCAACCCCTCCAGGGCTAGTATGGCGTGAACAACTCATCACAGGGACCTTTGGCGTTCTCCCACTAGACTTTGCAACTTTCAAGGTGCACATTGCAAAGCTGCAGACTAAAGCTCTCTACTAGGACACTACATCATCTGGGAGTGTATGAGCTCATGTACCGAGGGAATACAGGGGAGATTTTATATCCACCTTGAAAAAGAGTAAATGAACACATAAGACACAGGGCAGGTAAGAATCCGGGCTATTCCATTCTCCACCTGTTCCATCGTGCTGCTGAAACTTCCCAGGCATGGGCAGCGAGTATTTGACAGTACTTGTATTTGAGCTCCTTTCAGCACACGGAAACACTGTCAAATGCTGCCATCTACGGGGCAGCAATGAAAACACCAGGTTTGGAAAGGTAAAAGGAAGCTGCTATCAGAAGCTGAAGTAACCTGCAACCAGGTGAACAGAAAAGACAAAAAAAAAGAGAATAGTTACTAACCTATGTAACGGTCTTTCTGCAACACGTTCTGTCCATGCTGATCCCGCTCCTGGGACATATGTGCCCCACGCATGCATAAGAGTACAGGGAGACACGCATCTGCCGAAGTGGGTCTTTGCCCATGAAAACTTATTCTCCAATAAATCTGTTAACCTATAAGGTGCCACAGGACTTCTCATTGCTTTTGTGGATACAGAATAATACAGTTACCCCTCTGATACAGGCAGCATATGTGCCCCAAGCAGTGGGATCCATATGGACATACAATCAAAGAAGAATGAATAGTTCCTGCGGCAGCAAAAGCGGATTACAGATTCACATGTTGTCTTTACAACTGTTAAAATATGCAGTGCATCAGCATTTTATGTCCACACCTGTCCCTTCTGAACAGGTTTTAGCCTTTTAAAAGCACCATTTAATTATTTAAATATGTCATTGTCTGTTCACACAGAACAAGCCCATGTTGTCCAAAAGGCACCTGAGACTTCCAGACTGAAAATGATGATCATCAGGGGCTGAAACGTGGGAGCAATGCAGGGTGGAAGCAGGAAGGTTCTCTCCAGACCCTGTCAGGGGGTTAGCAACAGCAGAGGTTTACTTGGTGCAGCCCTGGGGAACTGGAACATGCTAGCTTCAGGCAGTAGGAGTTAAGAACATCGGTGTTGCTCTGTGGCAATAGGGTGGGGCCAGGTAGCCACCTCCCAACTCCACAGCTGCTGGTGCCAATAAATGACACTTGGCAGGGAGACAGCAACCAAGGGTCCTGTGGCACCTTATAGACTAACAGAAAAGTTTTGAGCATGAGCTTTCGTGAGCACAGACTCACTTCATCAGATGCTGGTCTTGGAAATCTGCAGGGCCAGGTATAAATAAGCCAGAGCAAGGCTGGGGTAACAAGGTTAGCTCAGTCAGCAAGGGTGAGGCTTACTACCAGCGGTTGATCTGGAGGTGTGAACACCAAGGGAGGGGAAGCTGCTTCTGTATTTAGCCAGCCATTCGCAGTCTTTGTTTAAGCCAGAGCTGAGGGCGTCGAATTTGCAGATGAATTGTAGCTCAGAAATTTCTCTTTGGAGTCTGGTCCTGAAATTTCTTTGCTGCAGGATAGCTACTTTTAAGTCTGCTACTGTGTGGCCTGGGAGATTGAAGTGCTCTCCTATGGGTTTTTGTATATTGCCATTTCTGATGTCTGATTTGTGTGCGTTTATTCTTTTACGTAGAGACTGTCCAGTTTGTCCGATGTATATAGCAGAGGGGCATTGCTGGCACATGATGGCATAAATGATATTGGTAGATGTGCAGCTGAATGAACCCACGATGGTGTGGCTGATCTGGTTAGGTCCTGTAATGGTGTTGCTGGTGTAGATATGTGGGCAGAGCTGGCAACGAGGTTTGTTGCATGGATGGGTCCCTGAGTTAGAGTGACTGTGGTCCGGTGTATAGTTGCTGGTTAGGATTTGCTTCAGGTTGGCAGGTTGTCTGTGGGCAAGGACTGGTCTGCCTCCCAAGGCCTGTGAAAGTGGGGGATCATTGTCCAGGATGGGTTGTAAGTCCCTGATGATGCGCTGTAGAGGTTTTAGCTGAGGACTGTAGATGATGGCTAGTGGTGTTCTGTTGGTTTCTCTTGGGCTTGTCCTGTAGTAAGAGGCTTCGTGGCACACGTCTGGCTCTGTTGATCTGTTTTTTCACTTCCTCAGGTGGGTATCGCAGTTTCAAGAATGCTTGGTAGAGATCCTGTAGGGGTTTGTCTCTGTCGGAGGGGTTGGAGCAAATGCGGTTATATCTTAGTGCTTGGCTGTAGACAATGGATCGTGTGGTGTGTCTGGGATGGAAGCTGGAGGCATGAAGGTAGGCGTAGCAGTCAGTAGGTTTACGGTACAGGGTGGTATTGATGTGGCCATCGTGTATTAGCACCATGAGCTGCGTCTACACGTGCATGCTACTTCGAAGTAGCGGCACCAACTTCGAAATAGCGCCCGTTGCGTCTACACGCGTCGGGCGCTATTTCGAAGTTAACTTCGACGTTAGGCGGCGAGACGTCGAAGTCGCTAACCTCATGAGGAGATAGGAATAGCGCCCTACTTCGACGTTGAACGTCGAAGTAGGGACCGTGTAGACGATCCGAGTCCCGCAACGTCGAAATTGCTGGGTCCTCCATGGCGGCCATCAGCTGGGGGGTTCAGAGATGCTCTCTCTCCAGCCCCTGCGGGGCTCTATGGTCACCGTGGGCAGCAGCCCTTAGCCCAGGGCTTCTGGCTGCTTCTGCGGCAGCTGGGGATCTATGCTGCAGGCACAGGGTCTGCAACCAGTTGTCAGCTCTGTGTATCTTGTGTTGTTTAGTGCAACTGTGTCTGGGAGGGGCCCTTTAAGGGAGCGGCTTGCTGTTGAGTCCGCCCTGTGACCCTGTCTGCAGTTGTGCCTGGCATCCCTATTTCGATGTGTGCTACTTTGACGTGTAGACGTTCCCTCGCTGCGCCTATTTCGATGTTGGGCTGAGCAACGTCGAAGTTGAACATCGACGTTGCTGGCCCTGGAGGACGTGTAGACGTTATTCATCGAAATAGACTATTTCGATGTCGCAACATCGAAATAAACTATTTCGATGTTGGCTGCACGTGTAGACGTAGCCATGGTGTCCAGGAAGTGGATCTCCTGTGTGGACTGTTCCAGGCTGAGGTTGATGTTGGGGTGAAAGCTGTTGAAGTCCCGGTGGAATTCCTCCAGAGTCTCCTTCCCATGGGTCCAGATGATGAAGATATCAATGTAGCATAAGTAGAGATGGGGTGTTAGTGGACGAGAGCTAAGGAAGTGCTGTTCCAGGTCAGTCATGAAAATATTGGCATATTGAGGGGCCATGTGGGTACCCATAGCTGTGCCGCTGATTTGAAGGTATATGTCATCGCCAAATCTGAAATAGTTGTGTGTGAGGATAAAGTTACAGAGCTCAGCCATCAGACGTGCTGTAGCATCATCAGGGATACTGTTCCGGACAGCATTTATTCCGTCTTTGTGTGGGATGTTGGTATAGAGAGCCTGTACATCCATGGTGGCTAGGACAGTGTTTTCTGGTAGGTCATCAATGTCTTGCAGTTTTCTCAGGAAGTCAGTGGTGTCTCGGAGATAGCTGGGAGTGCTGGTGGCATAGGGTCTGAGGACAGAGTCCATAACCAGACAGTCCTTCAGTGAGAGTGCCAATGCCTGAGATGATGGGGCGTCCAGGATTTCCAGGTTTGTGGATCTTGGGTAGTAGGTAGAATAGCCCTGGACGGGGCTCTAGAGGTGTGTTGGTATAAATCTGTTCTTGTGCTTGTGTAGGGAGTGTCCTGAGCAGATGGTGTAGTTTCTTAATGTATTCCTCGGTGGGATCTGAGGAAAGTAGCCTGTAAAATTTGGTATTGGAGAGTTGTCTGGAAGCCTCCTTCTGGTAGTCAGACCTGTTCATGATGACAGTAGCTCCTCCTTTATCTGCCTCTTTGATTATAATGTCAGGGTTGTTTCTGAGGCTGTGGATGGCATTGCGTTCCGCACGACTGAGGTTGTGAGGCAAACCATGCTGTCTCTCCACAATTTCTGCCTGTGCACGTCGGCGAAAGCATTCTATATATAGGTCCAGAAATATATATATATATATAAAATAAATATATAGGTTCAATCTCCCAGGCCTCACAGTAGCAGACTTAAAAGTAGCTATCCTGCAGCAAAGAAATTTCAGGACCAGACTCCAAAGAGAAATTTCTGAGCTACAATTCATCTGCAAATTCGACGCCCTCAGCTCTGGCTTAAACAAAGACTGCGAATGGCTGGCTAAATACAGAAGCAGCTTCCCCTCCCTTGGTGTTCACACCTCCAGATCAACCGCTGGTAGTAAGCCTCACCCTTGCTGACTGAGCTAACCTTGTTATCCCCAGCCTTGCTCTGGCTTATTTATACCTGGCCCTGCAGATTTCTGAGACCAGCATCTGATGAAGTGAGTCTGTGCTCACAAAAGCTCATGCTCAAAAATTTTCTGTTAGTCTATAAGGTGCCACAGGACCCTTCGTTGCTGTTACAGATCCAGACTAACACGGCTACCCCTCCAATACTTGGCAGGGAGAGTGAGACAGCAAGCAGTGAATGAGCCATTGAGACTGAACTACCTCTCCGCCTCACAGGAAGAGCTCAGAGCCATGTGCTGAAGGTTGTGTTAACTCTGCTTGTTCTGGGGACAAATTAAAGAGAAGATTTCAAACCACAAAGGCTGCCAATCCAGCACTTTTCATCTGTCCTTAATGCTGGTAAGGGGGAATGGGCAATGCATTCCTACAATAGCACAATTTGTATTCTCCATAGCACTGGGAAGTTTGTCTGCAATACTCATGTTTACAGTGTAAAAAACCTCTTCTAGATCTGCACGTTTTCAAATTATCTCCAAACAAAAGGAGACACTTTATGCTGTCCAAGTCTAGGATCTTCTTCTTACAGTCAGAATTCAGCACATATGCACAGAGGCGTTTCCTGTTGATTTCAGGGCACCTATAGGGACACAGGATTTGGCCTGTTGTAATTTGGAATCACTCACTGATTTAATATAGAAAGATACTCATTAGATATTTTTGATTTTGAGACCCAGCACAGGGATCCAGACATGTGCAATCTGTGCTTCCGAGCTGTGTTGGAAAAGGACCTTCGGGACATGGCAGACAGAAAGGAGTTGTTATTATTTTTCATTTGTTACAGTGGCACGTAGAGGTCCCAGTTTATACCCCTTATCAGTTGTATCACAGGAAAGCTTGGACTGGAGAGCTTCCACTATGCGAGGTGCTAGAACAACATGAAGTCTTGTGGCACCTTATAGACTAACAGATATTTTGGAGCATAAGCTTCTGTGGGCAAAGACCCGCTTCATCAGATGCATCATGCTCTGCTGAAGCAGGTCTTTGCCCACGAAAAATTATGCTCCAAAATATCTGTTAGTCTATAAGGTGCCACAGGACTTCTTGTTGTTCTCAAAACTACAGACTAACACGGCTACCGCTCTGATACTATGCTAGGTGCTATAGACACCGGAGGTGAAGGAGACCTAGACTTGGACAGTGTAAGGTGTCTCCTTTTGTTTAGAGACAATTTGAAAATGTGCAGATCTAGAAGAGGTTTTTTACACTGTAAACATGAGTATTGCGGACAAAATTCCCAGTGCTATGGAGAATACAAATTGTGCTATTGTAGGAATGTATTGCCCATTTCCCCCTGACCAGCATTAGGGACAGATAACCTATACATTTTCCTCTCCAGCCAAAGACATTAAGGCCACCTGATCATAAAATGTGGTCCTTGCTCAGGGCTCCAGAAGGCAAAAAGAGTTTTTCGTCAGCTTACTTCCACAGAGGGAAAATTCTTCATATTTGCTGATCCGTTGCATCTCATATTCGTGTGTAAGGATAGCCACAGTGATGTGTCTAATCATACAGTGTGCCAGTGGGGACCAAGTAATTGTCTAGGGGTTTTTTGAACCATTGTTCTTACTCTAACAAAGCTGTTGTATTTCCACTATAAAGTGACTAACAAAGTGCTGCCAACATCTTTGTTTTAATCAGGAGGCCTGCTGCATGCTGTGGTTATTAATGATTTCTCCATTGCTGCTCAAGAAAAGGAGGAAGCATCTTTTTAATTAAGTTGTTTTGCAAATGAAAAACATTCCTCTCCTCGTCTTGGGATGCAGACATATTCCTGACAGTCCAATCTGCACATCCAAGACACATTTATCTGAAATGCAGGAAAGCCTTCAAGGACTTCATGTTCTTCACCAAATATACTGTATATTGCAGTATGTGTTTGTGGGACTGCCTTTTCTAATATTGTTAGGTTGCATCTATATTTCATCTCTACTTTCTTGAGAAAAATTACTTTTCTGCCATCCAGAAACAAACACCTGTTTCTATACATTTTCACACTAGTGTTTGGCTTCAGAATCTGCAAGTTCTGTCCCTAATCCATACCCAAGAATGCAGTTTAGCAGCCTATAAATGTTTCCTATTCGTAATTATTGACATGGGTTGTTGATAGAGTGTACCATCTCCACTTAAATACCCTTCTGGATTTACAATTCTGTCTCAGAACAGGGAAACTCAGGGATATAACTGTGCATGGTTCGTGTAAATCATTTAATTTCTTTTTATCCTTATGAATCAGCTAATTTAGCATCCCATCCTCTTCCTGTGGCTTTTTATATTTTCAGTAAAGCCCAGATGCAAAGGTGATGGGTGCCGTGTGGAAGTCAAAGTAATGGTTTAGGTATGTTCTGGTCAGGATGCTAAGGAATCACTTCTAGATACTAAATTGCAAGGCTACACTTACAAAACATTAGAGGTAAATGAGAAAACCTCAGACTAATTGCCACAGCTAAATCTATGAGCAGTGCAAGTTCTAGCTTGTTACCGAGTGTACTATTTCCAATGGAGCAGGCACAGTAAGTACCTCTTTATGCACCAAATACAAATATTTGCAATATAATGACCCAGGAGCTCTCATTTCAGAGCAAAATCGGCTGAAAACAAATAAAGGTCATGTCATGTCATGTCATGTCATGGACCAGGCAGGTTGGTTGCTCAATGAAGAGGGAGAAACAATAACAGAAAACGTAGAAATGGCAGAGGTACCTAATGATTACTTTGTTTCAGTTTTCACCAAGAAGGTTGGTGGAGGCTGGATGCTTAGCATAGTGAATGCTAGTAGAAATGAGGTAGGTCAAGAAGTTAAAATAAGGAAAGAAAAAGCAAAAATTACTTAGAAAAGATAGATGTCTTCAAGTCAACAAGGCCTGATGAACTGCATCCTAGAATACTGAAGAAGCTGATAAAGGTGGCACTAGCTATTGTCTCTGAAAAGTCATGGAAGTCAGGAGAGATTCCAGAAGATGGATAAAGGGGAAATATAGTGCCCATCTATAAAAAAGACAATAAGGACAGCCCACGAAACTACAGACCTGTCAGCTTAACTTCAGTGCCGGGAAAGATAAAGGAGCAAATAATTTAAAAATCCATCTGCGAACATCTGAAAGATAATAAGGTGATATGCAACGGCCAGCATGGGTTTGTCAAGAACAAATCATGTCAAATCAACCTGATATCTTTCACTGATAGGATAACAAGGCTTGTGGATAAATGGGAAGCGGTGGATGTGGTATACCTAGACTTTAGTAAAGCATTTGATACAGTATCACATGACGTTATCAGTAAACTAGGAAAACACAACCTAGATGGGCTACTATCAGGTGTGTGCATAACTGGATGGATAATCATTCACAGAGAGAGGTTCGCAGTCAGGTGAGAAAGGAATAACAAGTGGGGTCAGTTTTGGGGCCAGTTCTGTTCAATATCTTCATCAGTGATTTAGATAATGGCATAGAGATGACATTTATCAAATTTGCAGATGATACCAAGCTAGTAGGGATTGCAAGTGCTCAGAATAGGGTCAGAATTCAAAATGATCCAGACTAACTGAAGAAATCAGCAGAGGCAAATAGGATGAAGTTCAATAAAGACAAATACAAAGTGTTCACTTAGAAGCAACAATCAGTTTCACACATACAGAATGGGAAGTGACTATCTACGACTCTGCCTACACCAGGGAAATAAGTCAACTTCTGATACGCAGCTCTAGCTATGGCAGTTGCATAGCTAGAATTGATGTACTGGAACTGACTTACTTCACTAGCGAAGACCAAGCCTCTGTAGTCTCACGTTCACATCCCTTACTCCATGCGATGGCTGAGAGGTTGATGGCCAACCCCAGAGAGGTCGATTTTGCCGCATCTTCACCAGATGCATAAAACTGAAGTCCAGAAGATCAACTGCCAGCCTGTCAATCTTCCAGTAAATACAGGCAAGTCCTCAGAAGGAATACTGCAGAAAGGGATCTAAAGGTCACAGTGGTCCACTAGCTAAATAGGAGTCAACAGTGTGACACTGTTGTAAAAAAAGCAAACATGATTCTGGGATGCATTAGCAGGAGTGTGGTGAGCAAGACACAAGAAGTCAGTCTTCCGCTCTACTCAATGCTGAGTAGGCCTCAGTTGGATTACTGCGTCCAGTTCTGGGCACCACTTTTCAGAAAAGATGTGGAGAAATGGGACAGGGTCCAGAAAAGAGCAACTAAAATGATTAAAGGTTTAGAAAAGATAACCTATGAGAAACGAGTAAAAGAACTGAGTTTGTTTAGTTTGGAAAAGAGAAGACCGAGAGGAGACACAATCGTTTTCAAGTTCCTAAAAGGTGTTACAAGAAGGAGGGTAAAAAATTATTCTCCTTTGCCTCTGATGATAATAGGAGAAGCAATGGGCTTAAAATGCAGCAAGGGAGGTTTAGGTTGGACATTAGGAAAAATTTCCTAACTGTCAGGGTGGTTAAACCCTGGAATAAATTGCTTAGAGTGAATCACCATCACTGGAGATATTTAAGAGCAGGTTAAATAAATATCTAATAGGGATGATACAGATGGTTCCTGGTCCTGCTGTGAAAGCAGGTGAATGGACTTGATGACCCCTCAAAGTCCCTTCCAGTTCTAGAGTTCTGTGATCCTATGAGGGATGAACTAAAAACCCCCAAGACAGGAAGAGGAGGAGGATGCCTCAAACAACAAGCCTAGTAGTAATGAGGGAACCTAACTATTCTGAAATCTATTGGAAAACCAACATGGCAAAACACTGGATTTCCAGTGAAGTGCTTGGAATATACTGGGGATGCCTTTGTGTTTCAGAAAGTAGAGGAAGCAACCAGGGAAACAGACATTTTTTATGTGATTCTGACTAGCAGGTAGGAGTTGGTTGTGAATCTGAAGGTGGAAGGCAGTTTGGGTGCAAGTGATCACAAAATGATGGACTGAACCGGGGCGGGGGGATTGAGCTGCAGCCAGAGCCCTCAGGCACATGGCTGGGGGGTGAGCTGGAGCCATGCGTGTGTGGTGAGCGAGGATGAGGGGAGCAGGATTTTGAGTTGCATTTAACTTGTGTTAATGCGAGTTAAGCGCAACTCGAAATCACACATTTCTAGGATTTACTGTAGTCTTAAAACGGCAGACTTAAACAAGCTCAAAGAACTCAATATCTGGGTGGTGGTCAGTTTCAAGTGGAGTGCCCCAAGGCTCGGTTCCAGGGCCGGTGTTGTTCAACATCTTTATTAATGAACTGGATGAGGGACTGGATTGCACCCTCAGTCAAGAGTTTGTCCTCAAATGCAAAGGTCCAAAGCCTGACATATGTTATTAAAATTTTAATATACCTGTTGGGTAAAATAAGCAAGAAAAACCAGATAGCCATCTCAGAGTGCTTTACATTTTGGTCTGTTTATACAAATACACTTGAGGTCCTGGATATCTCTTTTAGCTGTTAAAACACTTATCAGTGCAAAATAAACTCCTAAATTCAGCCACATAGCTGAACCCTAGGAAATTCAAACCATTCTCGTGACACAAGGTATTATTTTTGCTTAGGATAGCTTGATAATCAGAAATGAATTTAGCCATTTCTACAATATGGAGCAGCCACAAGTCATACACCTTGCACCAAAGCTGCTTTCAGTTCTCGGGTGATTTTTAGTAAGAGGACTGACAAGAGAAAGGATTAAAATCAGGTTAGATAAGATTTTCTCCATCCAGCCTTCACTCTTGAATTGTTTGATCTTCACATTGTAACCAGAGCTATAGATTGTATATCCAGTATACAAATTACTTAGGAATTCTCGTCTTTCACTCTGAGGTTTGACAGGTTTTTGTCCCACCATAAGGCTGAGTATTATCTAAATTACTGTGTAGCTGGGAGCCATGACATGCACAGCTGCAACATGCACACTGTAGGAACCCTTCTGTCTGTACAAATAGTTTATGAATATATTTAGCAGAGGCACAAACCCTCTAACCCACAGCCAGGGCAGAGAGTGAGAGAGGGGAAAAAAAAACAGAAACTGCATCTGAACATCCAGCCTCACCTCACCCCTTGCAGAACAACCCAAAATGTTCATCATCATCTTCCTCCTCACCGCCACCTTCTTCATCATTACCAGTTACCGTCCTGGCACCTCCCAAGGGTACATCTCACTCTCCTCCTGCCAACAAGCTGGGTTACAGCTTGTATAATATGCTGATGCATATGGAGCAGGGGTTGCTAGCCTCTTCCTTATTTGTATTTCTTCACCATTCTGATGCTGGGCTGCTCTTCTCCTACGGGTTAGTATATTAAAGATCTCAGCTTGTTAGCATTTGCATCAGTTTGTTGCCATAGTCCTTTTGTAGTAAGATATCTGTGATGTTCTTCTTCCAAAATTTCCAAAAGCTGGTGTTAGCTCATCTTTCTGTGAGTGGCTGATATCATTATGGACAAAGTTCCCACTCACATGCTGTTTCTAATTCTGCAAAACATTTATCTGTGCCAAAATTCAGCTATCTTCTGAATCCCTTTTCCTGCAGGATACCAGCCTGTAGGTTCCTTGTTTTACTGCTGAATATAATAAAGGCAGAATACAACAAAGGCCAGGCAGTGAACATAATAAAGTTCTCCTAGCCTAACAGGCTACTGCATTGTATTCTCAGACCTAAAACCTTATTTGAGACACAGTCTACATTCTAATTTATGTATTAAAATTTCAAAGAACACTTTCAAAAAGTTGAAAATGTGGTCAAAAGGTTATCAAATGAACATATCCAGAAGTACTACTAGATAGAACCCGCACCCTGAATCAAGATGCATTTAATCCTAATTTTTTCTTGTCCTCTTCAGTTTAGCAGCAATATCAACTATCCAGCACTGCCCTTATAAAATACAAGTTTGGTTTCCTTTTTGTTTTCAGAAGTGGCTTATTTAAAGTAGGCCTGGTTTTATAAATTGTGTACACAAATCATGCAACAGCATATCTAATTTATATGTACATTTACGGTGACTAGCAGCATAATTTGGGGGTTTGGATGTTCAAAATTGTTAATGCTGCTGGTGCTGCTGTTCTTGTTGCTCTGCTTTTAGCTATATGAGCAGAAAGTGCAGCACGTTGATTCAGCAGACCTCAATGCTACATAGCCAGAGAGACCACGGCCTCCATTTGGAGGCAAAGGCACATGGCCAGGTTTATTATCAAAGGCCTTCCTTTAGGATGGCAGTCAGGGCATCTGCAGTCTGGTAACTGCTCCAGAGTTTTGTGAGCTGTACGAATCTGTAGTAGAGCGGGATGGCCACCCCCCTACCAGGACGAGGGAGGACCGATTCCGGAAGCCATTTTGTGTGAAGCCTGGTGCCTCGCAGTCACCTGACTAGGAGTCAGGAGGTGGGGCCAGGGCTACAAGAACCTGGGCTGAGGACTCAGTCAGGATGGAACCTCCAGCGGAGCCAGAGGACGGCTCTCAGCTCCCTGCCTGGCAGCCTGAGGACTCTGCCGGGGGCCAGCCTCTAGTGGAGCCACAGGATGGCTCTGGGCTCCCACCCTGGGAGGCTGAGGATTTGGTCTGGACTGAGCCTCCAGCGGAGCCAGAGGATGGCTCTGGGCTCCCAGCCTGGGAGGCTGAGGACCGGCTGAGGGAGGCCAAGGCCTGGGTTGGGCCACCTGGAACCTTGCTGGCCCTGATGCCCTACGGACCCCAGCAGAACCTGCCTGCCACAGAAGACCCGCCAGACCCAGAGGACTGATCAGAGTACCTGCCTCAGCCTGCACCGTGAGCCAGCCTGAGGCAGCGGGAGAACCAGCCTCAGCCTGCACCGCGAGCCGGCCCGAGGCGGCAGGAGAACCAGCCTCAGCCTGCACCGCGAGCCGGCCTGAGGCGGCAGGAGAACCAGCCTCAGGCTGCACCGCGAGCTGGCCCTAGGCAGCAGGAGAACCAGCCTCAGGCTGCACCGCGAGCTGGCCCGAGGCAGCAGGAGAACCAGCCTCAGCCTGCACCGCGAGCCGGCCCAAGTCGGCAGGAGAACCAGCCTCAGCCTGCACCGCGAGCCGGCCTGAGGCGGCAGGAGAACCAGCCTCAGCCTGCACCGTGAGCCAGCCTGAGGCCGTGGAATCATTTGGCCACGCAGGCCTGGACTCCAGCCACCCGGACCCCAGCTGGACCTGAAACCCTGTGAGCCTCAAGACGTTGGACAGACTCTGGGTATGTGCCGGGGGGGAGACTGGGAGTGGCCCAGGGGACAAGAGAACCATTAAAAGGCCTCGGGTCGGCATGTTGTGGTCTGCATTCCCTGCTGACCCGAGCAGCAGACCGTGCTGCTGCAACCAGGGCCCCTGGGCTGGGATGCAGTGGAGCAGGTGGGCCCACATCCCCCCACCACCCACTTGACAGGTGGCAGTATCCCTACCCCACCCCCAACCGGCCAGCACAGGCGAAGTGGCTGTGCCCGGTGGCAACTGTGAACTCTGGTTTGCTGCGCTGCCCTGCACTGCACCAGGGCCTGGGCTGCCTGAGACTGTTGCGTTGCCCCACTCTGAGCCAGGGCCTGGGCTGCTTTTGATGTGTGCCGCCCCACGCTGAGGTAGAGCCAGGGGCCTTTCTAAGACTGTGGGCCTGCTGTCGTCTGGATCTCAGGCTAGGCCCTAACAAAGGCTAATTTTCCCCAGCCCCTTCCTGAAGTAACGCAGGGGGCTTTTGAACTGTTGCCTCTCACCCACCTGTGGCAAGGTGAGAACCCCCCCCCGAATGACTGACTTGGGGGGCATTGGACATTCGTGGCAGTGGGGTAGAACAGCTGCCCAATGACCCAGAAGGAGGAGCCCTTCTGGCAGCACAAACCCTATTATGCCAGAATTATGCCAGACTGGAGATGGATGGCAGGAGACAAATCACTTGATCATTGTCTTCGGTTCACCTCCTCTGGGGCACCTGGCATTGGCTACTGTGGGCAGACAGGATACTGGGCTAGATGGACCTTTGGTCTGACCCCGTATGGCCGTTCTTATGTTCTTATGTTATGTTCTAATCCCTTGGTACCCAATACGGAACACTACATTCCTTCCTCCCCATTCATTTACATGTTGCACTTTTTAAAAGGCAAAGTCTTGGGGGGTGTGGAAGGCCAGGCTGGCCAACAGGCAGAGATGCTATGAAACAATCATCCAGTTTGATATGGTGACAGGAGCATGAGCAGTAGCAGGTACCCTATGCACCTTCATCTTGATTAGCGGTGACAGTGATAGTGCCTATCTGTGGAAGCTGAATAAGGTCCTCCCCAACTGGATCCTCCTAAACAGGGCCACTCCCCACTGACTTCACTGGAGTGACCCAGAATACAGGAGGCAAGCCCTGGGAGCAGATTCATGTTAGCTACAACTGCATTTAAACACAGTTACTGCTGGCAGTCTTATGACCCAATGTCCCTGAGGAGTGTAGACAGTGAAATCTGTGCTAGAACAATGTTAAAAGCCATGCTACACTCTACATGGAAGCACCGTTTCTAGCACAGTTTTCAGAAAAAGACCCCTAGATGGGCCCTGTATCTCTGGGGAGCTATCATGGACACCTGACAGAAATAGCTACCTTTCAACACAATTTTAGCTTGTAGAGTTCAGCTCCCAGGATGGAGAGGATCCACTTCCAAGCCATGCAAATGAGAGGCTGCAATTGCAGCAGCAATATGGGTTAGTCAGTGCATAAGGCAGTGAGCTGAGGGTCAGGAGACCTAGCCCTGTCATTGTCCTGCTGTGTGACCTTGGGCAAGCAGTCCCACTCCCCATGCCCCACTTTTGTCTGTATTATCTAATTAGAGCGTAATTTGTTCTTCAGGTCAGGAACCATTTCTCAGTATGTGTTCCTAGAGTACCTCCCACACTGAGATCTCTGGATGCCACGCATTATTCGTAATAAGAGCAGGAATACATACATAAATGCAAAGTAAAACAGAAGTAAGCAATGTGTTTTAAATATAGAGTTTGCTTGCTAGTTTAAAAGTCATAATGCAGGGACATACACGAAGGAATCAGCACTGTCAGGCTGGATCCCTTCACAAGAACTACATTCTTTAAAATAAATATATAAAGACCAGCATTGCACATTTCTCTAAGCTTCTGAAATGGAAATCATGAAACCACCTTATGTATTTCAAAACCAGGCTACTCTCTTTAGTAGGCATAGGCCAATTTCATATTTAGAAAAATAAATTTATCTCTGTCCCAATGGTGTTATCATCTGCCACAGGTACTACATAACACAGCTTTGCTTGAGTTCTTTGGAGTAATTGCATTTTGTATCTTACGATCTCTTTTCAAGTTGTCACAAAAGTCTCTCTCTCCTCCAGAAAATGCATAGTACTAGTTCATCCCCTACTGGGAGTAATTCTAATTTTGACAAGCCTGTTAGTAAGTCATCTCAACCGATACCACTTGCAGTACTGTAAAGCAGATCTCAGGGATGCGATGCAGTAACTGACTCTCAAGTGAACAATTGTTTTCAGTAACACTGTTCTGATTCACCACCATTCAAAAACTCCCCATCCACGGTCCCCAAAAAGAGCCAACTCAGTGTTGCATTTCATTATTTTATTTGGTCTGTTTCTGGGCCCTATTCTGCAATTCTTACTCCTGCAAAACTTCTTGGCCTGGGTCACACTCTGAATCTACCATTTTAATTCACTCTAACATGTAGGGCCAGAGCCTTCACCAAACAGTGGCAGAATCTTGCCCTTAAAAATAATGATGCCTTCCTATTAATTTACAAATAGCAGGGCTAAAAAAAACATGTCAGCCTTATTTAGATAAGATGGACATAGTTATTATTACCTCATAAACAGGAAGCAGCTTCAAGTCATCATCTAAGTAACCATTCACCTAGATGAACAATACTTCCAGTCCTAGAGTTATACATAGGTATACCCATGTGTGTATCAATTGGAAGGCATATGAGAAGGGTGGCAGTGTTAGTCTGTATCCACAAAAACACCAGGAAGTCCTGTGGCACCTCTTGTAGACTAACAAGTATGTTTGAGCATACACTTTCCTGGGCAAAGACCTGCTTTGTCAGATGCATGAAAGCGTACGCTCAGAAATACCTGTTAGTCTATTATGTACCACAGGACTTCTCATTTTTATTGAAAGGAGTAACAGCTGTTAGATAAATCACTCTTCCCCTCAAAACTGCCCATTTAAGAAATATAGTTCATGACATCCTTGCCTTCATTATACAGCACATTTAAGGCAAAAATAAATATGGGATCTTCAGAATATGTTTAATATAACTCAGGCTTTCAAAGAGAGGTAAAATAGTACCAATTATATACACTGCTGTTGTTTTAAAACATGGTAAAATATACAATATATTCAATATAATTAAAAATAAAAAAGAAAATAAGGTATTAACAGTACAAAGAGAAAAGCAGAGAAATGTTGTAGTAATCATATTTATGTATCTCGATATACTACATCAAAAAACTTTCAACAGTCCTTAGTGAGAATATGGTAAAAATAGGAGCAAATGGGTGACAAAATTTAAATTAATGACATTTTTGTTTCCATTTAGTGGTTTCTAAAGAAGTGGCATTAAAATTTTGAAGCATCACTTGTACCCAGAGTTCAGTGACAGGATATTTAATTGAAAACAACAACAGCTGTTTATTATTAAAGCTGTTTCATAACAGAATCACAGAATCACAGGGCTGGAAGGGACCACAGGAGGTCATCTAGTCCAGCCCCTTGCTTTAAGCAGGATCAACCCCCACTCAATCATCCCAGCCAGGACCTTGTCCAGCCGGGACTTAAAAACCTCAAGGGATGGAGAATCCACCACCTCTGAAGGCAACACATTCCAATGCTTCACCACCCTCCTGGTGAAGTAGTTTTTTCTAATATCTAACCTACACCTTTCCCTCTTCAATTTCTGACCATTGCTCCTTGTTCTGCCATCTGACACCACAGAGAACTGTTTCTCACCCTCCTTTTTAGAGCTCCCCTTCAGGAAGTTGAAGGCTGCTATTAAATCACCTCTAAGTCTTCTCTTCTGTAAACTAAACAAGCCCAAATCCCTCAGCCTATCCTCACAGGTCTTGTGCTCTAGACCCTTAATCATTTTTGTTGCCCTCCACTGAACCTGCTCCAGCAAATCCACATCCTTTTTACACTGGGGGGCCCAAAACTGGACACAATATTCCAGATGTGGCCTCACCAGTGTCGAATAAAGAGGAATAATTATTTCTCTAGATCTGCGCGAAATGCTCCTCCTAATGCATCCCAGTATGCCGTTAGCCTTCTTGGCTACAAGAGCACACTGTTTACTCATACCCAGCCTTTCATCCACCATAACCCCTAGGTCCCTTTCCATTGTACTGCTGCTGAGCCAGTTGGTCCCCAGCCTGTAACGATGTTTGGGATTCTTCCGCCCCAGGTGCAGGACTCTACACTTCTCCTTATTGAACTGCATCAGATTTCTTTTGGCCCAGTCCTCCAATTTATCCAGGTCCCTCTGGATTCTCTCTCTACCCTCCAACAAATCATACAATCATAGAACCATAGAACACTAGGACTGGAAGGGACCTCGACAGGCCATCGAGTCCAGCCCCCTGCCCTCATGGCAGGACCAAGCACTTTCTAGACCATCCCTGAAAGCCATCTATCTAACCTCTTCTCAAATATCTCCAGTGATGGAGATTCTACCACCTCCCTTGGCAATTCGCTCCACAGTTTGACCGCCCTGACAGTTAGGAACTTTCTCCTAATGTCCAACCTAAACCTCCCTTGCTGCAGTTTAAGCCCGTTGCCTCTTGTTCTATCCTCAGAGGCCAAGACGAACAAGTTGTCTCCTTCCTCCTTATGACTCCCTTTTAGATACCTGAAAACCACTATCATGTCTCGCCCTCAATCTTCTCTTTTCCAAACTAAACAAGCCCAATTCTTTCAACCTTTTTTCATAGGTCACATTCTCTAGACCTTCAATCATTTTTGTCGCTCTTTTCTGGACCCTCTCCAGTTTCTCCACATCTTTTTTGAACTGCGATGCCCAGAACTGGACACAATACTCCAGCTGAGGCCTAACCAGCGCAGAGTAGAGCGGAAGAACGACTTCCCGTGTCTTATTCACAACACACCTGTTAATGCATCCCAGAATCATGTTTGCTTTTTTTGCAACAGCATCACACTGACTCATATTTAGCTTGTGGTCCACTATAATCCCTAGATCCCTTTCTGCTGTAGTCATTCCTAGACAGTCTCTCCCCATTCTGTATGTGTGAAACTGATTGTTTCTTCCCAAGTGGAGCACTTTGCATTTGTCTTTATTAAACTTCACCCTGTTTACCTCAGACCATTTTTCCAATTTATCCAGATCATTTTGAATTATGACCCTGTCCTCCAAAGCAGTTGCAACCCCGCCCAACTTGGTATCATCTGCAAACTTAATAAGCATACTTTCTATGCCAATATCTAAATCATTGATGAAGACATTGAACAGAACCGGTCCTAACACAGACCCCTGCGGAAGCCCACACTTGTTATACTTTTCCAGCAGGATTGAGAACCATTAAGAACTACTCTCTGGGTACGGTTATCCAGGCAGCTATGCACCCACCTTATAGTAGCCTCATCTAAATTGTATTTGCCTAGTTTTTTGATAAGAATATCATGAGAGACCATATCAAATGCTTTACTAAAGTCTAGGTATACCACATCTACCGCTTCTCCCCTATCCACAAGGCTTGTTATCCTATCAAAGAAAGCAATCAGATTAGTTTGACAAGATTTATTCTTTACAAACACATGCTGCCTGTTTCCTATCACCTTACCACCTGCCAAGTGCTTGCAGATGATTTCTGTAATTACCTGCTCCATTATCTTTCCTGGCATTGAAGTTAAGCTGACCGGCCTGTAATTTCCTGGGTTATTCTTATTCCCCTATTTATAGATGGGCACTATATTTGCCCTTTTCCAGTCTTCTGGAATCTCTCCTGTCTCCCATGATTTCCCAGATGATAGACAAAGGCTCAGATACCTCCTCTATCAGCTCCTTAAGTATTCTAGGGTGCATTTCATCAGGCCCTGGTGACTTGCAGACATCTAATTTTCTAAGTGATTTTTAACTTGTTCTTTTTTTATTTCAACTTCTAACCCTACCCCTTTCCCACTAGCATTCACTATGTTGGGTATTACTTCATCAGACTTCTCAGTGAAGACCGAAACAAAGAAGTCATTAAGCATCTCTGCCATTTCCAAGTTTCCTGTTACTGTTTCTCCCTCCTCACTGAGCAATAGCCCTACCCTGTCCCTGGTCTTCCTCTTGTTTCTAATATATTTATAAAAAGCCTTCTTGTTTCCCTTTATGCCTGTAGCTAGTTTGAGCTCATTTTGTGCCTTAGCCTTTCTAATCTTTCTCCTGCATTCTTGTGGTGTTTGCCTATATTCATCCTTTGTAATTCTTCCTCGTTTCCATTTTTATGTAATGCCTTTTTTATTTTGAGATCATGCAAGATCCCCTGGTTAAGCCAAGGCGGTCTTTTTCCATATTTTCTATCCTTCCTACACAGCAGGATAGCTTGCTTTTGGGCCCTTAATAACGTCCCTTTGAAAAACTGCCAACTCTCCTCAGCTGTTTTTCCCCTCAG
The DNA here is from genome assembly GCF_033958435.1 of Carettochelys insculpta. NCBI lineage: Eukaryota > Metazoa > Chordata > Testudines > Carettochelyidae > Carettochelys > Carettochelys insculpta. The sequence goes on from NC_134140.1 coordinate 137,866,267, forward strand.
TTTTGCTTCCCATGGGACCTTACCTACCAGCTCTCTGAGTTTACCAAAATCTGCCCTCCTGAAATCCATTATCTCTATTTTGCTGTTTTCTGTTCTACCCTTCCTTAGGATTGTGAACTCTATGATTTCGTGATCACTTTCACCCAAGCTGTCTTCTACCTTCAAGTTCTCTACCAATTCCTCCCTATTTGTTAAAATCAAATCTAAAACAGCTTCCCCCCAGTAGCTTTTTCAACCTTTTGGAATAAAAAATTGTCTCCAATACAATCCAAGAACTTACTGCATAGTCTGTGCCCTGCTGTATTAGTTTCCCAACTTATATCTGGATAGTTGAAGTCCCCCACCACCACCAAATCTGGGGCCCTGCTTGACTTTGTTAGTTGTTTAAAAAAAGCCTCATCCACCTCTTCCACCTGGCTGAGCGGCCTGTAGTAGACGCCTAGCAGGACATCACCCTTGTTTTTTACCCCTCTTAGTCTAACCCAGAGACTCTCAACACGTCCATCTCCTATGTCCATCTCCACCTCAGTCCAAGTGTGTACATTTTTAATATATAAGGCAACGCCTCCCCCCTTTCTTCCCTGTCTATCCTTCCTAAGCAGGCTGTACCCTTCAATACCAACATTCCAATCATGTGTATTATCCCACCAAGTTTCCGTGATGCCAACGATGTCATAGTTATATTTATTTATTAGCACTTCCAATTCTTCCTACCTCTCCCCCTAGTTTTGTGTCATCCGCAAACTTGCTGAGGGTGCAATCCAGTCCCTCATACAGGTCATTAATAAATATGTTGAATAACACCGGCCCCAGAACCGAGCCTTGCAGCACTCCACTTGAAACAGACCGCCATCCAGATATTGAGCCATTGACCACCACCCGTTGGGACCCACCATCAAGCCAGCTTTCTATCCATCTCATAGTCCAAGGATCCAATCCATATTTCCTTAACTTATGGACAAGAATGTTGAGGGAGACCGTATCAAAAGCCTTGCTGAAGTCAAGGGATATCACATCCACTGACTTCCCCATGTCCACAGAGCTTGTTACCTCGTCATAGAAGCTAATCAGATTAGTCAGGCAGGACTTGCCCCAGTGAATCCACGTTGGCTACTTTTGATCACTTTCCTCTCTTCCAAGTGCTCCAAAATGGATTCCTTGAGGATTCCCTCCATTATTTTCCCAGGGATTGAGGTAAGGCTGACAACAGCTAAATCAATTTCTTGGAATGCTTTAATGAGATCATTATCAATCTCTTTGGGCAGGACACATGCTTTTGTAATGCTGACAGACCTGGGTTGTTGATGGAAGGTATTGAACCTGCAACCAGAAGGACTAAAGCCCTGTGCTCTACCACATAAGCTAAAGGCCAGCTGGGTAGATGTCATTCTCCCTAGCACATGATTGCAGTGCCTCTGAGTTTACCCTTTGAACACACAAGAATGTAATTTTTTGTGCTACCTGTGTTTGAGCTCACATGTAATTCTTCCCCCTTTTTCAACTCATGAATATTCGCTGCATTTCATCTCTGCATGTATGCTGGATCTGCATGAGATTGTGGAATGAAATCTGAAACCAAATGAAAGTTATGGTTTCAGTTTCAGCTACAAAGCACCAGTGGACGTAGGTTGAAGGAAAGGCCACAGAAAGGCATTGTAATGACAGTGTAATTACATTGCACTTAGAGCATAATGACACTGGGGTTTGCTTTTGGATTTCTGTCACTCATCACTACTGCAGCAGCGGGGTTCCCACTCTGCTAGAAACTATGCAAACATGGGATAGGAGACCATCTTCACCCCAAGGAGCTTACTCTGAACAGCCTGGATGGACACAGGGCTGGCAGGAAGGTACACTCAGGCAGTCTGAGAGGCTGCAGTGAGCATCACTGTGCCATGCTTTGTGGGGAAGAGGGGCGTGGGTGTGGGTTAAGGACTGTGAAGGAGTGGAAGGAGGAAGCGGGATAAAATTGTCCAGTTAGCACCTGGGGATGAACAGCCAAAGCAGCAAGGTAAGAACCCGGATGCTACCAGAGCCAAGCCTCCCCGTGCAGTTCTGCCTCATTACCTCTCAGTCACATGACATCCAGAGCTGCCTTAACTGCCCTGTGGATGGGGGGACGCAGGGAATTATGGAGCCTGGCATAGGACAGCTGCAGGCCTTCCACCCTCCCACTCACTGCAGCAGAGGGAGCTGGCGCAGCCCAGCAGCCTGCTCCGCTCTGCGGTGCCACCCTCTCTCCGCTGGCTGCACTCTGCTTCTCTGCGTAATCCCCCAGCTCACATTTCTTGGAAGAGGGAGCAAGGGGGTGAAGCAGGGACATGGGCACAGCAGAGGCAGGACTAAGACAGGGCCTTCGACAAGGAGGACAAAATTGCCCAGTCCCCAAAGGGACAGCCCTACTCCTATGTCACTTACCTTCTCTCTCCTGGGCTACATCTACACTACAGCCAGATCAGACCGCCAGTGATCAATAAACTGGGAGTCAATTTAGGGGGTCTACTGAAGATCCACCAAATCAACTGCAGATTGCTCTCCTGCTGACCTCAGTACTCCACCATGAATGAGGGGAGTAAAGTAAGTTGATGGGATAGTCTCCTGTTGACCCAATGCAGTGTGGACACCAAAGTAAGTCAACGCTAGCTACTTTCTCTCCAGCTATGTTATTCATAGTGCAGATGTGACCCATGCACCTCATAGGGAGCGATCTCTCTAAGAGACCCCTGTTGGGGGAGGTAAGAGTGTTACTGTTGCTGGGCAGATTTACCACTCCACCCACAAGTTGTTGGAGTTGGGTCCAGTAGTTCAGGGTCAGATTTCATGAGCAAGCAGGCAGCGTGGATGCTCCTCTAAGGCCTGTGTGAGCTGGGAGGAAGATGAGCCACAGGAGAGAGCAGACTGTTGTTCCTCACTCTGCAGCACTTTGCAGCAGGTTGTTAACGCTCTGCCAGGGATCATGGGTAACGCTGCTTAGGAACAAGGAGAACCTGGGAGAGAAATACTTTCTTCTGTGTTAATTGTCTGCTTTAAACGCTGTTTTGACTTTAGCCAAATTGTTTTAGTTCCTTTTCTCAGTGTGCAGAAATGTAGTATTTTAAAGACTGACAAAAAGATTTATTTGGTATGAGCTTTTGTGGGACAGACCCACTTCATCAGATCAATTTAATTTCCAATACAGACTGACATTTATAAGTACAACAGTAATGGAGAGGTAGCCCTGTTAGTGTGTACTCCAACAAAACAAAGCAGCAGAAATGTAGCACATTCCAGGGACGTATAGTCAATCCCGCGCATTTAGTTCTCTGAGCTGGGATTTGTGTGGTCTACTGGTGTCCAAGGGGAAATCATCTGCAGTGGTGGCTGCACAGAAAGGGGCAACCTTCCAGGAGGACCTGCAGCTTGTTCCCTCTATGACCTGTCATTGCCCAAAGGCTCCTCTGAGCACGTTGAAATTAATATAATCGAGAAGTCATGTGTCTTGTGTAAGATGAAAACTGCCTCCTCCTCCTCCTCTACTTGTGAGCACCTCATGGCATTAGATAGTAAAGAAACCCTGAATTACTACAATAGCACATTCAAGGGCCAGATCTCTCTATCAGGTCAACTCCACATTACTGTGACTGCAGAGTACCGAGTCATTAATTTTCCTTCATGAATATTGCATGGCTGTCATCAAGTGGCCAGTGTCCAGTCCTGTCTCATCCCTACTCCCTATATGGGAGTGCCCCACTGCCAGAGCAGGGCCTCCTGATCTGGCGGGAGAGGGAGGTAGCCAAGGGACATTTTCCAATGGCTCTCCAGAGCGGGAGCCAAGGGGCCGTTACAGCCTGTGGGCCTCCCTGGGATTCATCACTTCGTTTATCGCTTCTGTCTTTTATGTTTTCTGGAAACATGGGAGAAAAGGACCAGAAAGCCGTCATCACTGACGGGGGGAAAGAATCTCGGACCCAGTGGACTCATCCATGTGCTTGCCAGCCCATCTCGCAGCATCATGCGGCCAAAACCAATGTTCCCTCTAATTTTTTTCCATCCATAGAATCCTAGAACACTCGAAGTGGAAGAGCCCTCACAAGGTCATCAAGTCCAGTCCCTGTACGCATAGAAATGGAAATAAAATTGATCTGATGAGGTGGGTCTGTCCCACGAAAGCTCATCACCAAACAAATCATTTTGTTAGTCTTTAAAGTGCTACATTTCTGCTGCTTTGATTATAAATACAGAGGACCAATAAATAAATAAATTGCAATAAAAACTGACAAATCCAATAGGATTGAAGGAAGGGGGTGGGAGGTGGGGGGGGTGTTAATTGTCCTGTCTGAGATAATTATGAGCATCAAAGGAAAGGAAGCAGTCCTTGTAATGCATGAGGTAGCTGATGTCTCTGTTCACACCACGTTAATGTGTCGAATTTGAATATGTACTCTAACTCACAAATCTCTTGCTTTAGTCTGCTGTTAAATTCTTTGTGTTCCAGAACACAAATTCTCAGATTCTCAGTGTAGACATAGACTTTGTTAGTCTTAAAGTGCTACATTTTTATTGCAATTTTTTTTTTTTGGTCCTCTGTACTTATGTCAGTCTGTATTGGAAATGAAACTGATCTGATGAAGTGGGTCTGTCCCACGAAAGCTCATCACCGAATAAATCATTTTGGCTATATCTACACTAGCCCCTGCCTTTCGAAAGAGGGATGCTAATGAGACACTTCAGGATATGCTAATAAGGCATTGCAATGAATATGCAATGTCTCATTAGCATAATGGCAGCTGCAGCACTTTGAAAGTGCTGCTTTTGATCATGCACGGCTTGTTTACGCGGGGTTGTTTTCTAAAGGACCCCACACGCTTCGAAATCCCTTTATTCCTATTTGGTTAAGGAATAAGAGGATTTCAAAGCGTGCAGGGTCCTTTCGAAAAGGACCCTGTGTAGACGAGCTGTGCACGATCGAAAGCGGCGCTTTCAAAGTGCTGCAGCTGCCATTATGCTAATAAGCTGCTGCTTATTCGTTGCAGTGCCTCATTAGTGTAGTACCCAGAGGCACTGAGACCTCATCTGGGGTGAGTGAGATCTTTGCTCTACAGCCTCTGCTGCAAGCCAGCTGGCCTTGAGCTCATGTGGTAGAGTGCAGGGCTTTAGCCCCTATGCTTGCAGGTTCTAGCCCTAGGGCCAGCAATCTGGGTCTGTCAGTGTTACAGACTCCCAACTTTGTCCAAAATAATCAAACTTCCCCTAACCAAGTCACAGCACCAGTAGCTAAAAAAAAATGTAACCCCTCCTGTCCACTAGCCCAGTGTGAGGTTAATCAGCATAGGGAAAGTCTCCCATAAGTTGGGAGACTAGGCCAGAGGCTCCTTGGGGTGTTGTGTGTTAATGTGTGTGTACACCTCAGACAAACCACCAAGAACAGGCTTTATTCTGTAGATAACCACAAAACGGGATCACAGTTTGGCAGCCCTGTGCCTGCATGCTGCTTCAGTTCAACCTCTGCTGGGGGCACATTTTACAGCACAACTCCCCTTGCAAACATGTTTTAACTCCCACAGTAACTAAGCCCCACAACAGCCAAGTCCATGTCCTCCTTCTGTGTCACTTAAACTCTTCTCTGGGTGCCCCAAAAGCCCTTTTTGGCCCTGCCTGTAGAAAAACACAAAACAGGATCACAGTTCAGCAGCCCCGCTCCTCTGCCTGCAGCCTGCACACTGCTTCAGCTCTGTCTGTGCTGAGACCCTGCTGTGGGCAGGGTGCACACCCTAGCAGGAACTAGGGAGTCCTCCCAGCATGCTGCAGTTTGTAGTCCACAACTTGTAGTTTCCAGGGCTGGAGCTGAAATGCACACGTCCTTGGGCTACACCCTTCCCCTACTTGTTGGAAGGGCATCCTCGTCCCTTTCCTCAGTCAAAACCTCTCAGTCTTTATTCTTCCTTCGTCAGGCTGCCCTCTGTTCCAAATTGAGCCGGACAGGTGCCCTGAGCTGTCTTGCTGAATGCCACAGGGCTGGTGGGTTGTCTCTGGGCACCTCTGTGGTCTGATCCCAGTCTGTCTGCTCTTCTCCAGTCCAGTACGGTTCAGTCAGACTCTCCTCAGTTTGGTCAGCCTCCTCTGCTGCCTCCACGGACTGGCTCATCCGGGTCAGAGTACTGGGAGTCTGAGTCAGAATTGTCTGGGTGTGGGTCTGGGGACTCCCTGCACAGGAACCCTGACTCCCCTTCATTGCACTGCTCCTGCCCCATGTCCCAAGTGTTCCCCATGTCTGTCGTTCCCCTTGAGCAACCTGGTCTATCTATGGAGCCTCTGATTCGTTCTTTCCCTGCCTCTGGTTAATGGACTCCACTAATAGGTAAAAACATACATGGGGTAAGTCGGTTACGGTGTATCACCCGTTCTCCCACTCCTGATTCCTGCTGTACCACATAGACAGGCAAGTCCCCGTCTTCTAATCACGATATATGGAATTGGTTCTCACCTATCTCCCAGTTTCCATCTCCCTTTCTTTTCTCCGGCTACTAGCACCCTATCTCCAGGAGACAATGGGGCTTCATGTGCCTGGCAATCATAGTACTTTTTCTAGTGGTGTTTGGTAGCTTCAGATGCCTGTGCAGCCTGATGGTATGTGGTCTGAAGGCATTCTCTGAGCTGGGAGATATACTCTCCCACCTCTTCCCCCTCATTTCCTTGGTGGGGGAGACCCACGGCCAGATCTATCTTTAGCTTTGGGTGCCGGCCAAACATTAAGAAGAATGGGGAAAACCCAGTGGACTCATGACGGGTACAGTTGTAGGCATGAGTCATGGACTCAACATCGTCCTTCCAGTTTGCCTTTTGCCCTGGACACAGGGTGCCCAGCGTATTCATGAGTGTTCGGTTGAACTGCTCAGTAGTCCCACTCCCCTGAGGGTGACAGGGTGTGATCCTGCTCTTTGAAATACCCAGCAGTTTCCAAAGCTGGACAAGGAGGTTACCTTCAAAATTTCTCCCCTGGTCTGTATGTATGCTTTCTGGGATGCAATAATTGCACATGAACTGTTTCCACATCACCTTGGCCACAGTAGATGCCTGCTGGTCGCGAGTAGGGTATGCCTGAGCATAGCGACTGAAGTGGTCAGTAACTACGAGGATATTCTCAGTGCCCCCCTGGGATGGTTCCAGAGTGAGGAAATCCAAGTGTACTAGCTCCAGGGGTCTACTGGTATGGATCAAGATAAGGGGAGCTCTTTTTTCAGGGATGCCTCTCTTCCTTAGGCAGCACCTTTTGCAGACAAGGCACCACTTCTGGATGGTGAACTGCATGCCTGGCCAGCAGCAGTGAGTCCGGATGAGATTCATGGTACGGTCAGTTCCCATATATCCCATTTCTGTGTGCAGAGCTTCAAACACTTCTCTTTGGAGTTTCTCTGGCAGCACAACTTGTTGGGTCTGTCCCTCTCCTGGGATTGTTGTTCTCCTGTAAAGGATCCCTTCCACCGACTGCAATCGTTTCCATTGGTTCAGTAATATCTTCACTGGTGCTACTTCTTTCTGCCTCTCTCGGGCAATGGGTGCCCGTTCTCTGGGAAGATACGACCTTACTCGAGAGATCACTGCATCATTCTCTTGCAGCCTTTTTAGTTCTGCTTTAGGGAGGCTGGCATTTCTGAACTTTTGAGTGCTTGATTTTTGCAGCCTTAGTAGTTCTCATTTGTGTGGTACAGCGTTATTTTTGTTTGCTTGTTTGTTTCTAATTAAGAAACTACAACTGAAAAAACCTGGACATTTCATCAGGTGAAACCATAGTGAGTTTGGACTTTTGAGAGTGTAAAAATAAATAAATAAAAGGTCAGCCAGAGACAGATAACAGCATGGAAAATTTTAGCCTGGATATTTAACAGTATGACAGCTATATGGAACTGAAAATAGACTCTCAAATTAGGAAGTGGCACGCAACCTTAACTATAGTGGTCAGGGCCTCTTCCTCCTCTAATAAAAGGAAATATTTTTGTAATGTAACACATAGCTGTGCTATGGCATTTGCTGCCACAGAATATTACTGATGTTAATGTCTGGGTTTAGATTATTGATTAACAAGACATTAGCTAACCCAGCTCAATCATTTTATTAAACATTGATAAATCAGCACAAACAGAAAGGTTCACACATTCCAATCTGGAGAACAGGTTTTTAGCAGTTACATTTTCACTATCTTCCAAAGTATGAGATAATTTATATGCTCATTTATATTCCCCTTGTTTGCAAAGGATAGGAAATTCCACTCTTTTATTACAAGCCTTACTGCCATCTTCTTATCTAGTTTCTTACCTATATGTCATGGTACATGAACAACTGTATCAACCTTCCTACCATATTGTACCAGCCGTATCTAGCACACTCTTTCTATTTAACGAGTCTCAGTACAATATACATCTTGCTTGACTGATTCTACACATAGATAGAACAGAAGTTATGTAAAGTTGAGCTACTAGTAAAATTTCCATTGTAAAACTTAGCCTGAGTACAAGGCAGTCAGGAGTACTGTTCACAGACACACAGCTTAGCAAAATCAATACATATAAGCTAACAATTGGATCTAAGTGGTCTAATTCAGTGGTTCTCAAACAGGGGCCTGAGCAGGTTTCAGGAGGTCTGCCAAAATAAGCAGAGAGCAGGGCTGCTGTTACATTCACTGGGGCCCAGGGCACAAAGCTGAAATTTGAGCCCCGCTACTCCAGGTTGCAGCAAAAGCTTGAACAACTTAGCTTCACAGGGCCACCTGTGGCATCAGACCCTGAGCCATTGCCTTGCTTGTTATCCCCAAATTCTGGCCTTGGCTTTTAATCTACTTGATATGCAGAAAAACAACTGCTGTGCAACAGAGAGGTCCTGGAATTTTTATAACATGTTGGAGAGAGGAGGCTCAGAAAGAAAAAGCTTGAGAGCCCCTTCTCGAACTTACGTAGGCTTCTTCAAGCCGTCCTAAGGACTACAAAGCAGTCCAGAATGCTCTGTGTTTTTCAGTGTTACATTACTCTCCTCCTTGTCCCCGCAAACACCATCCAGCCTTTTACATAGAGAGCAACAGTGGGACCTATACAACAACCATAAAATAGGCATCCTCCAGACTGTTCTGATTTTCCCTCAGCCATTTGCAATTCTTTTACAGCAGGGGGCAGAATCGTCACCTAGGAATTCTGAGCTACTTCCAGCATAGTCTGACATATTTAAAACTGGAAAAGGGTTTTTATATTTCATACAAGACAACTCATAGAATAAATATGATTTTTGTGATTGTCTGTGTAGTATTGGTTTTCCCCAGTGTTTCCATCCTGCTTCCAAACAACTTAATAATGCTCTTTTGTATTTGCTTCACTTTCAATTTTTCATTTTATGCTACTTAAAATTGAAGAGGAAGGATGGTTAGGGCACTTGCTAGTACTTGAGCGATCTGAGTGTACGTCCCTGCTTTGACACACACTACCCTTCTGACTTTGGACAAGTCACTTAGTCTGTTTGTGCCTCACCTGAAATTTAGGATAAGCATATTAAAGGTGAGGTACTCAAATAATGTAGTAATGGGTGGCAAATAAGCAGAATTAGTGCCCTAAAAGTTCCTAACATTAGGAAAAAGTTCCTAACTGTCAGGGCGGTCAAACAGTGGAATAAATTGCCAAAGGAGGTTGTGGAATCTCCATCGCTGGAGATATTTAAGAACAGGGTAGACAGACATCTATCAGGGATGGTTTAGATAGTACTTGGTCCTGCCATTGGGGCAGGGGGCTGGACCTGATGGCATCTTGAGGTGCCTTCCAGTCCTAGTGTTCTATGATTCTATAGAACAATTGCAATGTAAGGGCTCAAACCTGGACACATTAGTAATTCAGAACCATGCAAGTAGATTTCCTTCAGTGGAAACACACAAGTAATTACCGCAATGCTGAGAAAGGGCTTACACAGGGTTAGACTCATACATTTGGTATCTGATACTTAATGGCTGTGCTGCTTGAGAGAGACTGGAAAAGGGCATACAGTAAACCCTTGAAATGCATGACTTTCAAGTTGTGCTCAACTTGCATTAACACAAGTTAAGTACAACTCAAAGATGCTCTGCAGCTGTCTGCCCACCAGGCTCCCCCAGCAAAGGGGAAGCCAGGGAGAACCGGAGCCTGGCTCCCAGAATGGCAGGGAGCAGGGAAACGGGCAGTTATACAAAGTTTAGCTACTAGTAAATTTCCGCTCCCTACCATTCTGGGAGCCAGAAAACTGGCCACCCCCCAGGTCAGGTGGTCAGGGCTGGTCAGTTTCCGGCTCCTGTCTGCTGCCCCTTGGTTCCCAGCTCCCTCCTCTCTGCTTGCAGGGCCCAGGAAACTGACCAGCACATGGCTAGTCAGTTTCCCAGGTCCTGCTTGGAACCAAGTGGCTGGTTTCCAGCTCCTCTGTGCTGGTGGGACCTGGTACCATGTGCAGGCCAGTTTCGTGGGTCCCGCAAGCCAGAGGAGAGCTGGGAACCAAGTGTGAGCCTGGTTTCTGGCTCCCCTGTGCTGGTGGAACAAGGGAAACTGGCTAGCCATGTTCTGGTCAGTTTCCTGGGTCCCACAAGTGGCAGGGAAATGGGAACCAAACAGGAACCTGGTTCCTGGCTCTCCTGCACTGGTGGGACCCAGGAAACTGACCAGCACATCTGGTTCCTGCTCCCTGCCACTTTCAGAGACAGAAAACTAACCAGCCCTGGTGGGGTTGTCAGTTTCCCGGCTCCTGCAAGCCCAGGAAAGCTGGAAACCAGGCAGCTGCCTGGTTCCTGTCTCCCCTGACTTACACGAAATTTAAGTTACACAAGGGTTGCAAGGAATGCAACCCTTGCATAACTTGGGGGTCTACTGTATATAGTGCTCATCTATAAAAAGGGGAATAAGAGCAACCCAGGGAATTACAGACCAGTCAGAGAAAGAGAATGGAGCACGTAATTAAGGAATTCACCTGCAAACATCTGGAAGAAAATAAGATGATAGCTAAGAGCCCACACGGATTTGTCAAGAACAAATCATGCCAAACAATCTGATAGCTTTCTCTGATAGGATAACAAGTATCGTGGATATGTGGGAAGTGGTGGATGTGGTAGACCTAGACTTTAGTAAGGCATTTGATACAGGATCGCATGACCGTCTTATCAGTGAACTAGGGAAATGCAACCTAGATGGGGCTACTATCAGGTGGGTGCAGAACTGGTTGGATAATATTCCCAGAGAGAAATTATTAATGGTCAACTGTCATGCTGGAAGGACATAACAAGTGAGATTCTGCAAGGGTCTGTTTTGGGACTGGTTCTGTTAATATTTTCATCAATGATTTAGATATTGGAATAGAGAGTATGCCTAGTAAATTTGCAGATGATACTGAGCTGGGAGGGGTTGCAACTGTTTTGGAGGATAGGGTCATAATTCAAAATGATCTAGACAAACTTGAGAAATGGGCTGAGGTAAACAGCATGAAATTTAATAAGGACAAATGCAAAGTACTCCACTAAGGAAGGAACAGTCAGTTTCACACATACTGAATGGGAAGCAACTGTCTAGGATGGAGTATGGCAGAAAGGGATCTAGGGGTTATAGTGGACAACAAGTTAAATATAAGTCAACAGTGTGACGCTGTTGCAAAAGAAAAACAAGCATGATTCTGGGATGCACTAACAGGAGTGTGGTGAGCAAGACATAAGAAGTCATTCTTCTGCTCTAATCTGCCCTGATTAGGCCTCAATTGGAGTATTGTGTCCAGTTCTGGGCACCACATTTCAAGAGGGATGTGGAAAAATTGGAGAAGGTCCAAAGAAGAGCAACAATAATGATTAAAGATCTACAGAATATGAGCTATGAGGGAAGGCTGACAGAACTGGGCTTGTTTAGTTTAGAAAAGAGAAAACTAAGAGGAGGCATAATAGTGGTTTTCAAGTACCTAAAAGAGTGTTACAAGGAAGAAGGACAAAAATTGTTCTCGTTGGCCTCTGAGAATAGGAGAAGAAGCAAAGGGCTTAAACTGCAGCAAGGGAGATTTAGGTTGGACATTAGGAAAAACTTCCTAACTGTAAGGGTGGTTAAACATTGGAATAAATTGCCAAGGGAGGTTGTGGAAATCACTAGAGCAAGTTAGATAGACATTTATCAAGGATGGTCTAAATGGTACTTGTGTAACCCACATACCTATGTGTGATTAACTGTCCCATGTAGTGGGACCTGGACCACTTCACAGAGAAAGAATAAGTGTCCTCTATAGCTGAAGAGGACAACCAGTGGGCATTCGGCTCAAGCTGTAGGGGCCCCTACACTAAGTTCCAGCAGTCCCAGGTTCAAATCTACCTGTGGACAGTTATGCTTGTCCCTCCCATGAGGGCAGAGGACTGGACTCAATGGCCTCTACAGATCCCTTCCAGTCCTAGTGTTGTATGAGCTATATGAACGTTTGAGATACTTTGTCTGCCCACGACATACAAAGTCAAATGTAAATTTCAATAGTATTCTCGTTAAAAGAGTACTATAAATAGCATGTTTACACTAACTGCTGATTTCATTTGGGTTGGAAGTATAGTAAACCCTCAAAATGCATGATTTCAAGTTGTGCTTAACTTGTATTAATGTGAGTTAAGCACAACTCAAAATCTCATGCTCCCCAGCCTCAGATGGGCCCAATTCAGCACCACACAGGCACAGCTCTGGCTCATTTGCCCCAGTTCACACCCCCACCAGCTCACCAACCAAGCACCCCTCTGGCTCAACCCCCACCCCTGCTCACAGCTCTGGCTCAAACCCCCATCTGTGAGGGGCTCTGGCTCAAACCCCCAATGTGCAGCTACAGTTCAAACCACCCGGAAGCCTGGCTCACCACCTGAGCATGGCTCTAGCTCACCCCATGCACACACAGCTCCGGTTCAACTCCATAACCCCTGCCCCCCTCTGCAGCCCTAACCCACTCCAGGCTTAATCCCTCCTCCCATGGCCCCAACCCACCACCAGGTTTAACGCTCCCCACAACACCAGGACTTACCTTTCAAAAGGCTGCTCCAGGTGCTCCTGCTGCTTCCCTGGCTGCAGAATGTGCATTCTGCTGGGGAAAAAGCTGGCCCTCCCCAACTTACATGAAATTCCAGTTATGCAAGGGAGCATGGGAATGCAACCCTTGAGTAAACTGAGGCACTACTGTATGTTCAAGATACATTTTACTAAGAGAAACAGCAAATTAGAACCACCAGATCAAATAAGGAAACCTGACAAACACTAGGAGTTCTTCCACCCAAAGCCATACGCTGGCATAGTTTACATATGGGAGTACAGTCTTGTCAGGGTAGAAGTGCTATTTGCATCCTACCTAATATGAAAATACACTTTGAGGAGGAAGGGAAAACAAGAAACTCTGATGTCATTTTCAATATCTGAGCTTGGAGGTGAGTCTGAGATGTATCATGTTTTCGTTTCCCTCTCCAAAACACAAATTAAAAACCAACCAAACAGAAATATGTTGTTCGAATTACTATGTTGCACCAACATTAAATTCCTGTGAGCAGGTTTCAGTTTAGCAAGCCACTGCTCATTGATTAATTATACAGTGGTTTGCTACACAAAGAATATTAGGAGAAATTATATCCCAAATGAGGAAATGTCAGGACATCATAAAGTGTGAGGGGGAAGCTTGACTATTGGCAACGAACTGTCAGGAGGACGCCAGTGCACAGTGCAAAGTGATTTTAACATGTATCTTATAAAATCAAATGGCTGATTATGGGTTAGAGCCTTACCCATGCAAAAAAATCTTCAAAGCACACTTACATATTACTGCAACAATAGTATTCATGTGTACTTACCCTCTCATTGGCAATGGCTCTATGACATAGATGACGCCTGCTGGAAGCCTCAATAGCCTGCATGAGAGAAAGGATGCTGTTCACTTTGGCAGCACAGCCATTCAGTGTCAGATACCAAAACATGGAAGGGCAGGCCCAGTGATCTGAGTGGTGGTGGTCTGGCTTTGTGGTACGTGTGGTGGCAGCCAGCCCAGGAACTAGTCAGAAGGTCAGAGCGAGAGTCAGGAGTCAAGAATGGTTCAGAACAAAGAAAGGTTAGGTCTAAGGATAAGGCTGGAACAAGGAGAAGACTAGGCCAGGGCTGAGTCCTGGTGATGCTGTCACAGCCCTCAGGCAGGGGAGTGTTCTGAGCCATGAAATGAAATGGAACAGACTGACTTGCTGTTTCACCAGTGATGCTTAGATACCTGTCCTGATAATCACCAGTTCCTGACCTGCGGAGTGGCTGAAGCCTAATACAGGCCTGCATATTGCTTAATCAGGCCCAAACTTAGGGAACGCTCATCACCTGACATCACCCCTTCCACCTCCCGTTGTCCCCAAACATTCTTGGACACCTAGCCTGACAGGATGTGATTGACAGAATTCCCAAATATCGGAGGGGTAGCCGTGTTAGTCTGGATCTGTAACAGCAACGAAGGGTCCTGTGGCACCTTATAGACTAACAGAAAAGTTTTGAGCATGAGCTTTCGTGAGCACAGACTCACTTCATCAGGTGCATCTGATGAAGTGAGTCTGTGCTCACGAAAGCTCATGCTCAAAACTTTTCTGTTAGTCTATAAGGTGCCACAGGACCCTTCGTTACTATTACAGAATTCCCAAAGGAGACCATATGCCTGTTTGTCCGTTAATTCATGTTTTCTTATAGTGGATAAGGTGAATGATTTAGTGCCTTCCTTTTTCTAACAACTTTTTATGTACTGAGAAACTGTTATCATGTCCCCACTCAGGCTTCTCTTCTCCAGACTAAACAAACTCAGTTTTTTTGATCTTTCCTCATAGGTCAGATTTACTAGACCTTTAATCATTTTTGTTTCCATCCTCTAGACTTTCTCCAATTTGTCCATATCTTTTTCCAAAGAATTATTTCTCACTTCTTGCTTACAATACTCCTGCTAACACATCACTGAACAATCTTTTTTTTTTCCCCAACAGTATTACATTGTTAACTTATATTTAGCTTGTGATCCACTGTAAACCCCTGGACTTTTTCTGCTGTGTAGCATGAATTACATTTCCCATTTTGTGTTTGTGCTATTGATTATTCCCTTTAAACGTAACACTCTGCATTTATCCTTGTTTTATTTCAGACCATTTTTCTAGTTTGTCGGTATTCTGAGGTGTAATCCGCCCTCCAAAGCACTTGCAATCCTTCCCAACTTGGTATCATCTGCAAAATTCGTAAGTGTATTCTCTATGCCATTATCTAAATCATTTATGAATATAATGAATAGAACTAGACCCAGAACTGATCTCTGTGTGACTTGGGAGACAGTATAAGTGAGACATGAGTGTCTTACTAAAGTTGAGGTATATCACATTCACTGCTTCCCCCCCCCCATTCACAAGGCTTTTTACCACATCAAAGAAGGGTACTAGGCTGTCTTGATGTGATTTGTTCTTGACAACTCACTTTGGCTGTTATTTTCACCTTGTAGGTTTTTGCAAACCGATTATTTACTTCATTACCTTTTCAGATACCAAAGTTAAGATGACTGGTCTCAAATTCCCCAGGTTGTCCTTATTCCCTTTTTATATAGAAATACATTTGCTTTTTTTCTGAGCTCTGGGATTTCTCCTGTCTTTTGCAAGCTGTCAAAAATAATTGCTAGTGGAACATAGATCTCTTCAGCCAGTTTCTTCAGTATTCTACGATGTATTTCATCAGGTCCTGCCAACTTGAAGACATCTAACTTGTCTTCATAATTCTTAACTTGTGCTTTCCCTATGTTAGCCACAGATTCTCCTCCATTTACACTGATGTTCTCTATGTTAGCTGTCTTGACCCTTCTAATTTTGCCTCTAGATGCTTGTGTTGTTTTTTTACATATCCAAGTTTTGTAATCTGACCTAGTTTTCACCTTTTTTGTATAATTCTTTGAATTTCAGGTGATTGAAGATATCCTGGTTAAGACAGGGTGGTCTCTTACCATATTTCCAATCTTTGTCTTGTGCCCTTAAAAACATTTCTTTAAAATTGCTAGCTCTCCTGAATTTTTTTTCCCCCTTAGGCTTGCTTTTTACCAAGTCCCACCTACCAATTCTCTTGAGTTTGCTAAAGTATGTCTTCTTGAAGCCCTTTGTCTTTATTCTACTGTTTTCCCTCCTACCACTCCTCAGAATCATGAGCTCCATCATTTCATGATTGCTTTCACCTAAAGCTGAGTTGATTTTCAATGAAAGCTGAAAACTAATATTTAGGCACAGCACCTCTGAGGAGCCACCAATCTTACTGCACACAAGATGCCACAGTATGTAGGCTGACTTCAGCTACACTATTTCCATAGCTAACGTCACACAGATTAAATCAATGACAAGGTTAATGTAGACAAAGCCTAAGCGATTTCTGTTCTTTCACAGTTTGCTTGGTTTTTCTCATACTCCCTCTCTACACATTTCTCTCCCCACCCCCAACTTCTGCTGCTATTTTCTCTTTCCTTCCTAAAACCCTCTCCCAGTACATCTATACATACAGGACGATTAATACTATGGAGGTCAATCTGTGGTTTGATTTTAGCATGTCTAGTAGGGATGTGCTAAATCAAATGTTCAGGGTCCCCATCAGCCCTGGTATCCCCCTTGCAATTGTGAGGAATAAGGGAATTTGACAGGACAGTTTTTCTCATGGACCTTCTGCTGTGGGGACAGAGGAGAAAGTCAGCCCAAAGTAGGTTGACTCCACTTCATAGATGGAGTTGTGTATCTTAGGTCAACTTTCTCCTCTAGTGTGGACCTGCCCTCTGTCCTCTCTCTATTTCATTTTGCCTGCCTACTGCTGTCCCAGCAGTACCAGCAGTGTCAGAGGAGGAGCGGTCTCATACCAAGGCTCCTCTCTTTATGCACTTTTCATGCCTCAGCTCTCTGCTTTGCATTTGCCTCTCTCCAAGGGCAGCCAGAGGTCAGAGGCAGAGGAGGAAAAAAAAACTCCGCAGAAGTGGATCCTTGCTGCGCAACTCCCACACTGTTGTCAGCAGCATGCATGGGAAGATCCGCCCTTCCAAAACAGATTGTTGAGTCTGGGAAACTTGCCATAGCTAAAGTCCTTGTGAACAAAGACCAGCAATCAACACGGAGAACATGCTCAACATCGTACAAAGCCTAGAAAAATTACATGGGTTCAGATTCCCAAAGGTACTCAAGTGCCGAACTCCCACTGAAATCAGAGTAAAGTGCATACACTATTTTCAGGTTCTGGGCTATGGTCCTTGCCCAAGGAGTCAATCGAGCTAGACACAGTCAAATACAGGAATACTATGGCCCCTTTTCACCTCGAGAGACGGTGGTTAGCAGCAGCAGCGAGGATCTATGGGCAGCATTTGAGTCTGCAGCTCCTCTCATGGCTTATCCATCCAATATTGGATTTGCACGGTCAACTGCACTAACCTCATGTCAGTCTATTTCTGAATTCTTGAGTCTGAGGGTTTTTCCTTCCAAGACAAAGTTCTTTTGCGTGGCTTGCACATATACTATCAAAGGATGATGTGCCCTGTCATAGCAGTCATCGCCGGGTATTTTGATCTGATGATGCAGATGCCCAGGATTTTGGATCAATGTTGAATTTTTTCAGGGCATTTTTGTGTGTATCCTTGAATCTTAGCTTTGGTCTTCCTCTTGTTCTCAACCCACATGACAGTTCACCAAAGAGGATTTCTTTGGGAAGACATTTGTCACTCCTTCTCACATGATCAAGCCAATGTAGTCTTCTGCTCTTGAGGATCGCTGTAAGGCTGGGTATGCCAGATCTTATCTGCATTTGAAACTTACCTTGCCAGATGATATTCATAATTCTGCAGAGGCAGCGAAGATGGAAGCTGTTCAAGTTTTTCTCCTGTTTTGAGTAGGTGGTCCATACCTCAGAACCATATAGCAGGATACTCAATACACATGCCTTGTAAATTAGTATCTCTGTTTTCACTGTCACCTTCGGATTATTCCATGCACTTTTTGTAAGTCTGCCAAAACTAGTAACTGCCTTCCCAATTCTGATGTTCAGTTCTTCATCCATGGATAGGTTTGTGGTGACAGTGGATCCCAGGTAACAGAATTAGTTGGACCACATCTAATGGGTTGTTATCCAGAATGCCACTGGGTTGCTGAAGTATACCTTAAGTGAATACAACAGTTTTTTTCATGCTTATGTCAAGCGAAAACAACTTGCAGGCTCTGGACAAAGAATCCATTGGTGACTGTAGCATGTTTTCATTATGAGCAACGAGAGCTGCATCATCTGCGAAGAGGAGCTCCCTAATGAGGACTTTCTTGGCCTTAGTGTTGGCCTTAAATCTTGCCAGGTTATAGAGAGAGACACCTAATCTCGAATGGAGAAATACATCGCTGTGTGAGTTTTGAAATGCACAATTTAGTAAAACTGAGAAGAATATGCCAAGGAAGTAGGGGCAAGAAAACACCCTTGTTTGACTCCACTGTTCATTGCAAATGGTTCCTATGTAAATCCATCAGATTACACTGTTTTCCCGTTTTCGTGAAAGGGTGTTATAAGCTTGAGTAGGGTCAGTGGGCAGCCAATCTTCATTAATACTCTGTATAGTCCTGATCTACTAACTGTGTCAAATGCCTCTGTTAAGTCCAAAATGCTGTGAATAATGGCTTTCCTTGCACTCTGCATTTTTCCTGTAGTTGTCAAAGAGAAAAAATCATATCCACTGTTGACCTGCCAGCCCTGAAGCCACATTGTGTTTCTGGATAGACTTGATCTGAAAGTTTTTCAGGCATTTCAGAATTACACGGGCAAATGATTTTCCTGTGATGCTCAGTAAGGAGATGCCTCTGTAGTCGTTGCAGTCACGCTTGTTGTCTTTGTTCTTATGAAGAGTGATGATGTTTGCATCCTTCATGTAGTGTGGGACATCTCCTGCTCTCCAACATTTTAGGAGTAAACCATAGAGGAAGCAGAAGAGCACAGCCATTTTTTGCCTTCAGGACTTCAGTTGGGATTCTGTCTTTTCATGAGCAACGAAGGGTCCAGGACCCTTCGTTGCTCTACAGATCCAGACTAACACGGCTACCCCTCTGATACTTGTCTTTTCATGGTGCTTTTCCATGGGAGAGAGCATCAAGAACTTGAGAAAGTACCTCCTCCATAGGCTCTGCACCTAGATCAGACATTTCTGGAAGGGCTGGGATGAGGCTGTAAACTTCAGGTTGTATTGTACACTTGCGGGAATGAAGACTTGGGCAGTGTTCCACCCACCTGAACATCTGCAGCTTTTGTCTGTGATCACTTGTCCATTTAAATGCTTCAGTGGGGTGACACTGATGACGTTTGGTCTGAGTGCTTTCTTCAATACATTATACATAGTTTTCAGGCGCCTTTTGAATATTAGAACATAGATTGGCCCAAAACTTGTTTACACACCGCTTGGATTCTCTCTGAAGAACAGATCTTGCATGTCGAAGCTGATCTCTTGTGCTTTTGAGATGGGCTCTTTATGTTATTCAGATGTGCCTTGTGTTCTTCTTCAAGAAGAGGCCAAAGAACATCAGCATTTTCATCGATCCAATCTTTACTGGAAAATTTACGTGTTCTAAAGGCAGATTTGGCACAATCGTCTATTGCATCTCTCGGCATTAGGGTGACCATCCATATTGGGTGGGATGGTCCCATATTTGGGATGCCAAAAAGGCATCCCAACTTTTTTTTTTTAAAAAGGGACTCAGTCCTGTATTTGCTCCGACCCCCAACTTCAGGGAAGCAGGGGGGGCATGGGCAGCTGCCGCTTCCTCAGGGCTCCCAGGGAGGCTGGCGGCTGCAGCTTCCCCAGGGCTCCAGGGAACCACTTGCAGCTGCTGCTTCCTTGGGGCTCCTGGGGAGCACTGGCTGGCTTCCTCAGGCTCCCACAGAGGGCCAGTGGCTACTGCTTCCCCAGAGCTCCTGGGGAGTGCTGGCAGGCTTCCCTGGGACTCTTGGGAAGCACCAGCAGCTGCCACCTTCCTCCTGGCTCCCTAGGGCTTGGAGGGAGACATGGCCGGGGAGATATGGTTACCCTACTCCGCATTGACCATGTTTCATCAACGGTTTGTTGGTCCGGTTTGTGTTCCATTTTGCGAGTGAGATCATCTGCAAAGACAGAGCATTTCAGCACATCTCTGGTATTGAGGGTACTGATTTTGGCTTATTGCATTCCTTTGTCATATAGAGTTTCTTTGGGACGATTTTCACTCTGACAATTATCAAGGAGTGATCAGCGTCGCAATCTGTGCTGTGGTACACACATGTAAATTTGACGGCATTGATATGTTTCCTGCACACGAGTACCATAACTACCACTTCCTGTGCTGTCTCCATGTTATCAGCAAAGATAGCATGTCCTCTCCATTTGGTACCCTCTTACATGCTGCATTGCCTGGGCTAGTGTTTGGAGCAAGCGTGTAGCCCAAACAGCACTGTCCCCCCTTGGTCACCCCAGTTGAATCCAAAGGAAAGACAGAAGTCAGTATGTTTGGAACTGAGATGACTGCAAGGAGATGCCAGAAAGCTGGTTTGATGAATCCTCCCTGCTAACTGCCTTAGGGTCTCCACTCCAGATTTGCTGTCTGGGTTTACTCCCACAGCTTTTGGATCTCCTGAACTTACCCAGGAAAATTACCACACACATGTATAATCAGAAATGTCCCACCCATAGGATGGTTCAGGGCAGCAAGCTCAGACCCCATGATTTTGGGGGTCCTGCAGCGGCCACCCTGTCTTATGAAAGGGCAGTGCATGCAGCAGGTGCCAGGGTTGTCTCAGACCACACCCATGTCAGAATAGCCCTGCATATAATTCTTAACATGGGAACAAGCCAGATACATTGGCTGATGAATAAATCTCATTACTTACTTAGTGGGTTATGCTGAAAGATAATACAAATGGGAAAACCTATTATAAAGGAAGGTTAGGAAAATACAGAGGGACTTTGGCTGATGAACAAGACACACCCCCTTCATCTTACATTAGCCCAGCCACGTGAACTTTAGCATACAGACTTTCAGACACAAAAGTTTCCTTTTTCAACTGTGTCAAGTATGGGAGGGGTAGCCGTGTTAGTCTGGATCTGTAACAGCAATGAAGGGTCCTGTGGCACCTTATAGACTAACAGAAAAGTTTTGAGCATGAGCTTTCGTGAGCACAGACTCACTTCATCAGATGCTCATGATCATGATGCATCTGATGAAGTGAGTCTGTGCTCATGAAAGCTCATGATCAAAACTTTTCTGTTAGTCTATAAGGTGCCACAGGACCCTTAGTTGCTTTTTCAACTGGGGAAACGTATTTTTGGTAAGTGGACTTGTTTTCATGATTTGCAATGATACAATGCACAGATGTCCATTACGAGGCAAATTACATGAGTAAAATCATACAAAAGCCATGTGCAAAAGAAACTCTCACAGTATGGATAAAGCACAGGTGAGTAAAATAATGCTTTTCATATCCTATTTGACCCCACCTATGAAAAATGTGTTGTTGCAATTTTTTGACCATCCTAAATCCCCCAGGCACAATTCTAAACAAATATTACAAAGGTGAGACATATATAAGCAGACATGATTATTAGATAATAGTAAATTATGCTCTGTTTATGCATGTGGTGCCCAGTTCCCCATCCATTAAAATCAAGGGCACAGCTACTACTGACTGCAGAATGAGGCTCATGTGTCAGTAAAAAGGGAAAAAAACAACATAACTACAAAGAAATGTTAAGATTAAGTAACAAAATCTTAAAACCTGGTTATCAGGGAAGTTTTCTGAAATGGTTTGTGCTATCAGACTGGAATAATCTCTTAAGTGAAGGAATGAAAGTCACAATACGCGCAACATTTAAAACTAGAGGGTGTACTGGAAAATATACTGTAGATAACAATCTTGAGCAGGCCCCAGGAACAGACCTTTTGCATTTCTGATTCCTCTGCTTCCATGAGACTCTGAACATGAACGCTTATTTGGAAAACGTATTTATCAGCATGAGTATGACACTCTTCAAAGCATTCTGTAAAACCATTTTTTACAAGCCCTTGTTTCCTTCTTACCCAGCCCCAAGACACCAAATGCAGAAGACAGCAAAGTCACAGTTTTTCAGTAACTCTTTACTCTTTTACACTGTTATCCTATTTTAAAAGCTGCCACTGATTTTAAAACAAGGTGAAATAGGGAGAGACAGGCCTAGATGCATTTTTAGATGCTCTTTCAAGGTTTCCTCAGTGACTAGGAAAGGCCCTGCTGGTCTCCCTCCTAAAGGAATGAAATTTAATGAGGAGCAGGTGAGCACCACAGCCTTAGTGTAGCTGCTTGGCCCTGGCCAGGGATGCTCTCACACTGATCCTATCTTTCCCCAGAGTGGGGTGCAGCAGCCCAGGCTAGCTAGTGGGGTTGGGAGGAAGGGAACTGCCTTCCTTGAAAGCGGAGTGCAGGGGATGATGCTGCAGCTGCTGGGGCCCAGGGACTGCAGCTCGGTGCACACTGCACAACTTTAGATACACTGCTAAGGGCAGTTCGTTGGCTTGGGCAACCCGGCATGAGAGGCAGCTCACTGGGGCAGGAGAGTGCTCCCCACTAGGGGGCGGTGGTTTGCTGGGGGCTGGGGAGTGCTCCCCAAAACTAGGGGGGTGAGGAGAAGCTGGGGACCAGAAAGCACTCCCAACAACTGAGGGGAGGGGGATGGGCTGGGGAGCACTCCCCACAACCAGGAGGGTGGCAGCCTGCTGGCAGCAGTGGAGTGCTCCCTGCAACTGGGGAGAAGAGAGCAGCTGGGGAGCACTCCCCACAGCAGGGCAGGGGAAGAAGCTGGGGGCCAGGAGGTGCTTCCCCACAAGGGATCATGGGGAGAGGCTGGAGGTAGGGGGCGCTCCCCACAAGAGGGTTGGGAGTGGGAAAGACGCTGGGGGCCAGGGGATGCTCCCCACAACCCGTAAAGGGAGGAGGGACCAGGAGGCACTCCCCAAAGTGGGGAGGATAGGGGGAAAGGCTGGGGGTGGGGTGTTCGCCCCACAGCGGGGAGAGGGGGCAGGGTGTGCGCCCCACAGCTGGGGGCAGAAGAGAAGGAAGAGGGCAGGGGGTGTGCCCCACAGCCAGGGGGCAGGGCGGTGCGCCCCACAGCGGGGGAGAAGGAGGACGACAGGGGGTGTGTGCCTCACAGCCGGGGGCAGGGGAGAAAGAGGGGGCAGGGGGTGTGCGTCCCACAGTGGGGGGCGGGGGAGAAGAAGGGGGCAGGGGGTGTGCGCCCCACAGCGGGGGGCGGGGGAGAAGGAAGGGGAGGGGGGTGTGCGCCCCACAGCGGGGGGCAGGGGAGAAGGGGGGCACGGGGTGTGCGCCACACGGCGGGGGAGAAGGAAGGGGCGGGGGGCGTGCGCCCCACAGCCGGGGGCGGGGGAGAAGGAGGGGGCGGGGGGCGTGCGCCCCACAGCCGGGGGCGGGGGAGAAGGAGGGGGCGGGGGAGAAGGAGGGGGCGGGGGGTGTGCGCCCCACAGCCGGGGGCGGGGGAGAAGGGGGGGGCGGGGGGGTGCGCCCCACAGCCGGGGGCGGGGGAGAAGGGGGCTGAGGCGAAGCGTTACTCCCGGCGGAGGAGGGGGGCGGAGCGGACCGGACCGGACCTGCCCGCGGGGCGCGGCTCCCAGGCGCGGCGCGAGGAGGCCGGGCGGGGCGCTGCCGGCCGGGCTCAGCGGAGGGGCGCGGGCCGGCGGGCGGCTCCAGTCCGGTCCCTCCCGCCATGCTGCGGCTGCTCTGCGCCTGCCTCCTGCTACTCGGGGCGCGCCCGGCCGCGGGCCAGGAGCCGGGCGCCGCCTGCGGTCCGTGCCGGCCGGCTCTGTGCCCGGCGCTGCCGCCGCGGAGCTGCGTCCTGGGCCGCGTGCGCGACGCCTGCGGCTGCTGCTGGCGCTGCGCGCGCGGCGAAGGCGAGACGTGCGGGCCGGGCGCGCGCTGCGCCGCGGGGCTGGAGTGCGCCCCCCCGCGCCCGGGCCGCGCCGGCGCGCCCGCCCTGTGCGTCTGCAAGAGCCGCTACCCGGTGTGCGGCAGCGACGGCGTCACCTACCCCAGCGCCTGCCGCCTGCGCGCCGCCGCCCTCAGCGCCCAGCGCCGCGGCCAGCGCGGGCCCGGACAGCGCCGCAAGGGGCCCTGCGAGCAAGGTGCGGCGGGAGGGGGCCGGGGTGAGGGGGCGGGGCTTGGTCTGAGGTGCGAGGGGCGGGGCCTGGGCTGAGGGGGCGGGGCTTGGTCTGGGGTACGAGGGGCGGGGCCTGGGCTGAGGGGGCGGGGTTTGACCTGAGGTACAATGGGTGGAGCCTGGGCTGAGGGGGTGGGGTTTGACCTGAGGTACAATGGGTGGTGCCTGGGCTGAGGGGGCGGGGTTTGACCTGAGGTACAATGGGTGGTGCCTGGGCTGAGGGGGAGGGGTTTGACCTGAGGTACAATGGGTGGTGTCTGGGCTGAGGGGGCGGGGTTTGACCTGAGGTACAATGGGTGGTGCCTGGGCTGAGGGGGTGGGGTTTGGCCTGAGGTAGAATGGGTGGTGCCTGGGCTGAGGGGGCGGGGTTTGGCCTGAGGTAGAATGGGTGGTGCCTGGGCTGAGGGGGTGGGGTTTGACCTGAGGTACAATGGGTGGTGCCTGGGCTGAGGGGGCGGGGTTTGACCTGAGGTACAATGGGTGGTGCCTGGGCTGAGGGGGCGGGGTTTGGCCTGAGGTAGAATGGGTGGTGCCTGGGCTGAGGGGACGGGGTTTGACCTGAGGTAGAATGGGTGGAGCCTGGGCTGAGGGGGTGGGGTTTGACCTGAGGTACAATGGGTGGTGCCTGGGCTGAGGGGGCGGGGTTTGACCTGAGGTACAATGGGTGGTGCCTGGGCTGAGGGGGCGGGGTTTGGCCTGAGGTAGAATGGGTGGTGCCTGGGCTGAGGGGGCGGGGTTTGGCCTGAGGTACAATGGGTGGTGCCTGGGCTGAGGGGGCGGGGTTTGACCTGAGGTACAATGGGTGGTGCCTGGGCTGAGGGGATGGGGTTTGACCTGAGGTACAATGGGTGGTGCCTGGGCTGAGGGGGCGGGGTTTGACCTGAGGTACAATGGGTGGTGCCTGGGCTGAGGGGGCGGGGTTTGGCCTGAGGTACAATGGGTGGTGCCTGGGCTGAGGGGGCGGGGTTTGGCCTGAGGTACAATGGGTGGTGCCTGGGCTGAGGGGGCGGGGTTTGACCTGAGGTACAATGGGTGGTGCCTGGGCTGAGGGGGCGGGGTTTGACCTGAGGTACAATGGGTGGTGCCTGGGCTGAGGGGGTGGGGTTTGACCTGAGGTACAATGGGTGGTGCCTGGGCTGAGGGGGCGGGGTTTGACCTGAGGTACAATGGGTGGTGCCTGGGCTGAGGGGGCGGGGTTTGACCTGAGGTACAATGGGTGGAGCCTGGGCTGAGCGGGTGGGGTTTGACCTGAGGTACAATGGGTGGTGCCTGGGCTGAGGGGGCGGGGTTTGACCTGAGGTACAATGGGTGGTGCCTGGGCTGAGGGGGAGGGGTTTGACCTGAGGTACAATGGGTGGTGCCTGGGCTGAGGGGTCAGGGTTTGACCTGAGGTAGAATGGGTGGAGCCTGGGCTGAGGGGGTGGGGTTTGACCTGAGGTACAATGGGTGGTGCCTGGGCTGAGGGGGCGGGGTTTGACCTGAGGTACAATGGGTGGTGCCTGGGCTGAGGGGGCGGGGTTTGACCTGAGGTAGAATGGGGGGGCCTGGGCTGAGGGGGTGGGATTTGACCTGAGGTACAATGGGTGGTGCCTGGGCTGAGGGGGCGGGATTTGACCTGAGGTACAATGGGTGGTGCCTGGGCTGAGGGGCTGGGGTTTGACCTGAGGTACAATGTGTGGTGCCTGGGCTGAGGGGGTGGGGTTTGACCTGAGGTAGAATGGGTGGTGCCTGGGCTGAGGGGGAGGGGTTTGACCTGAGGTACAATGTGTGGTGCCTGGGCTGAGGGGATGGGGTTTGACCTGAGGTAGAATGGGGGGGCCTGGGCTGAGGGGGTGGGATTTGACCTGAGGTACAATGGGTGGTGCCTGGGCTGAGGGGGTGGGATTTGACCTGAGGTAGAATGGGTGGTGCCTGGGCTGAGGGGGTGGGCTTTGACCTGAGGTAGAATGGGTGGTGCCTGGGCTGAGGGGGCGGGGTTTGACCTGAGGTACAATGGGTGGTGCCTGGGCTGAGGGGGTGGGGTTTGACCTGAGGTACAATGGGTGGTGCCTGGGCTGAGAGGTCAGGGTTTGACCTGAGGTACAATGGGTGGTGCCTGGGCTGAGGGGGTGGGGTTTGACCTGAGGTACAATGGGTGGTGCCTGGGCTGAGGGGGTGGGGTTTGACCTGAGGTAGAATGGGTGGTGCCTGGGCTGAGGGGGTGGGGTTTGACCTGAGGTACAATGGGTGGTGCCTGGGCTGAGGGGGTGGGGTTTGACCTGAGGTACAATGGGTGGTGCCTGGGCTGAGGGGACGGGGTTTGACCTGAGGTACAATGGGTGGTGCCTGGGCTGAGGGGGTGGGGTTTGACCTGAGGTACAATGGGTGGTGCCTGGGCTGAGGGGGTGGGGTTTGACCTGAGGTACAATGGGTGGTGCCTGGGCTGAGGGGGAGGGGTTTAGCTTAGGGTACCTGTGTGGGGCCTGCAATGAGGGGACAGGTAAAGGGGTGGGAGGGCAGAGCCCCCGCTGAGGCCAGGGTTTTGGATGAGGGGGCTGAACAGGGCAGGGGCTGAGGTAACAGGGAGGAGGTGGGGCCCAGGGTCAGAGAGCATTGTGCAGGGACACACATGGGCAGGAGTTGCTGAGTGAGAGGAGTCATAGTGAGGTCAGTGGTCCCGAGGTGGGGTCACAGTATGAGCAGGCAGCATCATAGAGCAGTCAGGTGGGGTCACACAGGAGTGGAAGGTGTCCAGGCAGGGTCACAGCAAGGCTGGGGTTGGTTAGGCAGGATCATAGCGAGGTCATAGAAAGGTTGGGGGTAGGCAAGGTCACAGCAATGTCAGGGTGGCCAGGTGGGGTCAAAGCAAAGTTAACTGTAGCTAGACAGGGTTACATCAAGGTCATTGCTAACCAGTCAAGTTCAGAGTGAGGTCAATGGCAGCCAGGCAGGGTCACAGCAAAGTCAGGGGTAGCCAGGCTAGGTCACAACAAGGTCAGGAGCAGCTAAGCAGGATCACAGCAAGGTCAGACTGGTCAATTGGGATTACAGCAAGATTAGGGCAGTCAGGTCAAGAGTGGCCAACTAGGGTCACAGCAAGATGAAGGACAGCCATCTGGGGTTGCAGAAAGGTCAGGGCTGTCAGCTGGGTTTGCAGCAACATCAGGGCCACCAGCTGGGGTCACAGCAAGGTCAGGGACAGACAGCCAGGTTCACAGTGAGGTTAGGGCAGCAAAGTGGGTTCATGGCAGGGACAGAGGGTGCTGAGCTGGGTCAGGGGGTGTTCACCAGGGTCAAGGAACAGGGGTGGTCAGTGAAGGTATGGCCTGGTCAGAGTGTGGCCTGGCAGGAGCAGAGGTGCTGTGCAATTTTATGGCCAGGGCAGGGCAGGGTTTGGGTTCACTAGGAGCTGACTTGCCTGGAGATGGGGTGCTTGGCAGGGGCAAGGAAATTTCTGCTGGGGCAAGACCTGTGATTTGGGATGATTTCTAGTGCAAGTTTCTCAGTCATTTTCTTAGTGTTGTATCTCTGACTGTGTGTACACTAGCTGCAGGAGTGGGAAGATCTCCCAAAATCTTCTCAAACAAGACCTAAAGCTAACACAGGTATATGCAGTGGAAAAAAGTAGAATGCTTAATTCATCTCTGCTGTAGTTCCACCAGTAGTAGCATAGACAGGGCTCTGGTGCTGTCTAAACCTACTATCACTCTTTCTTCCACTGTTACTACCTATGATGGCACAGGCTGAAGGGCCTTGTTTTTGCCAGTATACAGACAAGTGCTACTTGGATTGAGGTCCTGTTCCCTCTCTTGGACTTACTGAATATGTCCTAGGATGGTATATAATGGAATCTCTGTGTGGTAGATCTGGGGCACACATAAGTGGCGTGTTAGGGAAAGAGCAGGGAAGAGAGGAATTATTCATGAAAGTCATAGCCAGAGAAACATGGGAATTAGCGTGTCTTGCGTAATGTGGATTTCATGTAAAACAAGAGATTTAATAATTGCACTTTTTCCTGTGCATAAATTTTCATCACTTCGGCCCCCTGTCATGTTTTTCAATCTTCATGGTAGTTATTTTTAAAATGAAAGAAACAGTACAAACAATGGGGTGCCATGACATTTCCCAAAACAGGCTCATCAGTTTGGCAGGTTGTAGCAGGCTCTGCATCTCTATAGTTTCTTAGCTGGCTTTTGTTTTGGTTATTTTGTTAGTGTTTATTCCCATGATTCGATCTGTACGGACTGTTCTCAGTCCACAAATTCATTTAAAACTAAGCCAGTCATTCTCTTTTGTTAGATGCATCTTATGAAGTGGATCTTTGCCCATGAAAACTTATGCTCCAAATTATCTGTTAGTCTATAAGGTGCCACAAGACTTCTTGTTGTTTTTGAAGATACAGACTAACTCGGCTACCTCTCTGATTCTCTTTTGTTAATGTAGATTGTAGAATCTAATAACATGACTATCTGCTTCTTAACATTTAGTATTAAATCTGACCTATAGCATGTGGTATGGGGTGTAAATGGAAGACAAAGTTGCAATTATTTAACTAGTTCATCTCTTTTCTGTTCATTCCAGACACATAACTGTAAATATAAACTAGATGAATTTTTACTCAATTTAACAGTAGCATTTCCCCAAACCCCAGGAAGAATGCAAATAATCAAAGTGTCACTAAACTAACATCACAAATAACATTGTTCTGAGCTATTACAATGGTTTTGAAAGGAATTAGTTTAGTTACAAGCTTAAAAAAAAGAAGAAAACAAACTAAAGCAATAAACCCCTTTTAAAAGGAACTTATTCTTCTTAAACGTGATGTTTTCAATTGGGTAACATAATGTAGTATCAACTGCAGAACATATGCTAATGTTTCTGATACATGTGTCAGAAGGATTCATTTTAGTCAGTTTGTGTAAGAAACTTGAGGTTGATGATATATTGAGGAATTTAATAATCCTAATAAAAATCCAAAGATCAGCAGAGAAAGTGGGATAAAAATCATGGTATAGTCTGATTTATGTACTTTTTGTGGTTGTTTAATTTCTCTTGGTAATTTTGTGAAAACACTGTTTATTGAGCACTTCAGTATATGCAATTTAAAAAGGGAAAGTCATTCTGGAATCATAGTTACATACAGCAAGAGCCAAAAGAATAGTTACGAATGCAGTTTGATAATTTGAGAACCTATTGTAGCATTGTAAATGTCAATTGCTGTTTCATGTATTAGCATGCCTCATGTGTCTTACTCAAAGCCCATTGAAGTTGGTGCTTGTTAGTAGACTTTGGATCTGGTTGTCTCTCAGTGATTTGAGGTATAGTCTCAAATGAATGCATAGAACTTTAGCCATGTAACTTGTTCATGAGAGGGTAAAACATTTTGCATGTTAGAGTCAACATTTTAAAAATATGGCATGTAATTTTGGGTACTCAAATTTTGGAGTGTTCAACTTTAATTTTAGTGGGGCTGAACACCCAGGGGTATACATTTTTTAAAATCACACCCAAGGAGTGTAAAACTGGTCTCTCAAAAATTGGAAATCTGGTTCACAGGGACTTAATTAAAAAGCAAAATGGACCTCAGACCACCTTAAGTGGGTTTTAGGATACAATGAGACACATGGAATCTCCTGAATAGGGAGCAAGAAATAGTGGGGAAGGTGTGCCATGTCACAGAAACACGCACAGCCTGAGAAATGAAGCCACCAGAACTTTTCATGAGTTCTCTATTGGGTTCTGGCTGACATGGAACCACACAAAATGACTTTTCATGCCTTATGTGAATTCTTCTACCTACCATCATGTGCTTCCCTGACCCTGACATTCCTACATCAGATTTCACAAAAGCTGGCACTTTCCTGTATGGGAGCTTTCCAAATACCCAACCTGTTTGGATGCAGGTGCTGTAGAAGGCTGTCAGAACTACAAAAAGTTTGTCCCAACTTGTTTGAATCAAAGCTTAAACAAGTAGGTTCAGTTAATTGAAAGTATTGTTTGCTTTGGGAGGCCTCAGGAGCAGCTGTAGAAACAAATGCCTTACCTAATTAATACAGTGGCTTTCCCCCCAGCCATCGGAAGCATGCACCAATGTTTTTAATATCCTCCTTCCCTGTATAGTGGTCCAAAACACAGTGCTGTAATTATGTGCATTGCTGAAGCTTTTTGTTTTGAAAAAAATGTTACTCCCCCTCCAAAAAATATCTCAGCAGCAGTGCCATTGATGGCTGTCCTCAGGTTCTACAGCCAGTGGGATGTTTTTGGTAGGGAGGAATAGAATGACAACACTATAAAGACACATCTCAAGGACAGAACTGAAATTCAGATCCCATTTTGCTGGAAGGATGTTTTTGTAACCAAAGTGTGTTTGGGTCATCCTCCTACCAGTAGTCAGAAACCAAAATAGCAAGCAGAGCCATTTTTTCCAGTCTGGTTAAAAATCCAATAATTAAAGACCCCCAGTGCATGTGAACACAGAATGGTCCTTAATAAATAATGTCAAACTATACTTTTTGTAACCCAATCTGAAGAACAGTGCACACACAATGATTTGTAATGCAATACCTGTTTACCTCAGGACTGTCACAAACTTTTTACATTTTCTATTTCCTCACACATTTTATGTGTGTGTTTGTACCACTGTGTTCTTGACTTTCTCTCTGAAGAACACCAGGGAGAGCTGTCCAGCATTTCGAGATCTTATATAATTTGCTACTTATATATAAGTTGTTCATTTTGGGGCCTTCAGATGTTTATTGAAAAATAATCGGGAGGGTTGTGGGTTTTTTGTTTTGTTTTGTGTTTTTAAAACCTTAAAATTATAGCAACGGGAGCTACAGAAAAGTCCCTCATGCAGCTCTGGAGACACAGGTTGCACACTCCTGTCCTATACCTTCCCCTCATTTCCAACATTTCTAGCCAAATATGTCACATGAAACAGAATGTGTTTCTGGAGCTTCTGAAACTAAAAGAGAAGAGTAAAGCATGAACACCTTATTCTATATACTCTTTTACCTGTATAGCACTCTAAGTGGTGCTTTATAAATTATACAAGAAGTCTAAATCCATTTCCTTGAAGAATTTACAGTGTACCCATAGACACAGGCTGGGTCTACACGTGCCCCTTCCTTTCAAAAGGGGCATGTTAATGAGTGGGTTCGAAAGATGCTAATGAGGCGCTGCCCATGGAGACGGGACCTTCCGAAAGGACCGCCCAGTTTTCAAAAGCCCTTCTTCCTATCTGGTAATCTGTGTAATCAACATCCCCCACAACAACCCAGAGCATTGGCGAGATCCCACAACTCCCACACTGAGCGCCCGCATAAACTGTGACCCTACAACAATGTGTTTACAACAGACAAAATCTCACAGCCTACCTGCTACCCATCAGGCCTTGCCTGAAAGGTATCACACATGCACACTTTTGCATTCTCATGCAAATGATCTCCGGGAGACACATTCCTCCCAGCCCTCTGAAGCATTGCGCTCCCACTGCCACGCTCCCTACACAAGAAAACTGGCAGTATTTTAAAGAAGTCTTATTGAAGGCACAGGAACAAACCATCCTGATGCACAGTAAGAAAAGCAGACATAGTAGGCAACCAGCTTGGCTTAACAGGGAAATCTCTGGTGATCTAAAAGTCAAAAAACATGCTTATAAGAAGTGGAAACTTGGACATGACTAAGGAGGAGTATAAATATATTGCCGGAGAATACCAGGGAGTAATCAGGAAAGCGAAAGCACAATTAGAACTGCTGGGAAGGAATGTGAAGGGTTTCTATAAGCATGTTAACAATAGGAGGGTGATCAAAGAGGGTGCGGGGTATTAGTGGGTGAGGGAGGTAACCTAGTGACAGGTGATGAAGGAAAAGGTGAAGTATTCAATGCTTTTTTTTTTTTTTTTGCCTCAGTCTTCACAGAAAAGATTGATTCCCAATCTATGGCACTAGGCAGTGCAGTATTGGAAGGAGGTGGGAATAGGTGGAGAAAGAACAGATTAAGATCTGCTTAGAAAAGCTAGTGGTACACAGATCCATGGGTCCAGATTTAATGC
The DNA here is from genome assembly GCF_033958435.1 of Carettochelys insculpta. NCBI lineage: Eukaryota > Metazoa > Chordata > Testudines > Carettochelyidae > Carettochelys > Carettochelys insculpta. The sequence goes on from NC_134140.1 coordinate 137,898,489, forward strand.
ATCCAAGGGTAATGAGGGAATTGGCAGATATCGCTGCAGAGCCTTTGGCCATGTTGAAGCAAAAGATTTCTCTGTGTTTAGGCAGCCAACATTCAGCTTTATTGAATTCAATAAGGCAACAGATGAGCCAAACTGGACACTAGTAAAATCAGGTCCAGCAAGGCTGCTTGATGCAGCTAACTTTAGTATTTTATACCCTTACACAAACAAGTCTAATGCCAGAGGCAGTTAGTTAGAGAAACATAAATCATTTTCAGAGATAAAACTGTTATCAGCAAGGAGGAACAGGTGTCAGGGACTAGGAGCCCCAAATCCAAACAGTTTGTTAACGTGTTCCATAGAGGTCATCCTCCCTGCCATTCCCAAATAGGTGAGAAAAAGTTCAAGCTCTTGTGTACATGCAGAAATAAGAAATGTGAAATGGCTTCTATATAAGATGGCTTCCACAGCCATTATCTTTGAAAGCTCATGGAGAGAGGAAGAGATAACGGATTATGGAAAAAGGCAAATGTAGTCCGCATCTTTAAAAAAGAAGGAGGACAATCAACCTTACCTCAGTCCCTGGAAATATCATGGAGGGGATCCTCAAGGAATCCATTTTGGAGCACTTGGAAGAGGGAAAAGTGATCAAGAGTAGTCAACATGGATTCACCAAGGGCAAGTCGTGATTAAGGGTTTGGAACGGGTCCCATATGAGGGGAAGCTAGGGAGACTGGGACTTTTCAGTCTAGAAAAGAGGAGACTGAGGGGCGATATGATAGAAGTATATAAAATCATGAAAGGTGTGGAAAAAGTGAATACAGAAAAGTTATTTACTTGTTCCCATAATATAAGAACTAGAGGACACCAAAAGAAATTAATGGGTAGCAGGTTCAAAACTAATCAAAGAAAGTTTTTCTTCACACAATGCACAGTCAACCTGTGGAACTCCTTGCCAGAGGACGCTGTGAAGGCAGGACTCTAACAGAGTTTAAAAAAGAGCTCGATAAATATTTTCAGGTTAGGTCCATCAATGGCTATTAGCAAGGGGTAAGGTATGGTAACTAGCCTTTTGTTGAAGGCGGGAGATGGATGGCAGGAGATAAATCACTTGATCATTGTCTTTGGTTCACCTCCTCTGGGGCACCTGGCATTGGCTACTGTCGGCAGACAGGATACTGGGCTAGATGGACCTTTGGTCTGACCCAGTATGGCCATTCTTATGTTCTGACTAATCTGATTAGCTTCTATGATGAGGTAACTGGCTCTGTGGACATGGGGAAGTCAATGGATGTGATATACCTTGACTTCAGCAAAGCTTTTATTACAGTCTCCCACAAATTTCTTGCCCATAAGTTAAGGAAGTATGGATTGGATGCATGGAGTGAAAGATGGATAGAAAGCTGGCTTGGTGGATGGGCCTAATGGGCAGTGGTCAGTGGCCAATTGTCTGATTGGTGGACAGTTTCACGTGTAGTGCCCCAAAGATCAGTTCTAGGGCCAGTGCTGTTCAACATCGTTATTAATGACTTGGATGAGGGGATGGATTGCCCCCTCAGCAAATTTGCAGATGACACTAAGCTAGGGAGTCAAGTAGATACACTGGAGGGTAGGGATAGGGTCCAGAATGACCTAGACAAATTGGAAGATTGGGCCAAAAGAAATTTGATGAGGTTCAGCAAGGAGAAGTGAAGAGTCCTTCACTTGGCACAGAAGAATCCAAAGCACTGTTACAGGTTGGGGACCACCTGGCTAAGTAGCAGTGAAGCAGAAAAGGACCTCGGGATTATAGTGGATGAGATGCTGGATATGATTCAACAGTGTGCCCTTGTAGCCAAGAAGGCTAATGGCATATTGGGGTGCATTAGGAGGAACATTTCCATCAGATCTAGAGAAGTTATTATTCCCCTCTACTCGGCACTGGTGAAGCCATAGTACAGCATCCAGTTTTGAGTACCCCAGTTTGGAAAGGATGGGGACACTTTGGAGCTGGTTCAGTGGAGGACAATGAAAATGATTAATGGGCTGGAGCACATGACCTTTGAGGAGAGGCTGAGAGATTCATGCTTATTTAGTTTGCGGAAGAGAAGGCTGAGGGGCAATTTGACAGTAGCCTTCAACTCCCTGAAAGGGGGCTCAAACGAAATGGAGAGAGACTGTTCTTAGTGGTGATAGATGGTAGAACAAGAAACAATCGTCTGAAGTTATGGAGGGGGAGGTGTAGACTGGATATTAGGAAAAACTACTTCACCAGGAAGGTGGTGAAGCACTGGACTGCATTACCGAGAGAGGTGGTGGAAACTCCTGGCTTGACATAGTCCTGGTTGGCATGATTTAGTTGGGGCTGGTCCTGCTTTAAGCAGGGGGCTGGACTCAATGACCTCCTGAGGTCCCTTCCAGCCCTAGAATTCTGTGATTCTATGATTTTCTGGAACCAAAAATAGACATGTAAATGGGGTTCCTTCAGGGAATTTTTTTTTCGAAAGAACCTTTCTTTCCCAGTCAAGTCTTGTTATCAGCTATAATCACCATGTTCTGTAAGGTGACATGGGAGCGCCATGAACCTCCAGTGCTCTGCAGCCACATGAATTGTTACTGTTCTTACAGGGAGAGAGGGGGAGGAAAGGGGAGATTCATCTTTGGTTAGCATCCATTAAACATTCCTCATAAGGCTTCCCACAGCATGGCTCCTCCCCCAGGCTGTCAATATGACAATTAGGCATTTGAGAAAGATGCTGAGAGACTCCTCTGCACATGCTGGGGAAGGGGAAATTCACTCTTGTACCAGGGGTCAGCTTAGACTTGTGCACCAATCATGTCCCATTTAATACCTTGAAAGAGGGCTGAATTAAAAAAGAAGGGCCACAGCCTACAGGTATGTTCATGCCAGCTGTTGGCCTCTAGTGTTGCTGATAGGTTAAGGGCAATAGCTGGCATTGACAAGAGAGCTGGCCAGTCAGCTGAAGGAGATAAAAAGACAAAGATGACCCTTAAGAAAGTGTTGCACATTTTTATAAGGCACATATGCACATCCACATCATTAAGTGACTAGCTATGCATGATCATTTAGCTTAAAAACTGTATCTGAGGATGGATCACTGAGCCTGTACCTTTCCTGTGCTTCTGTAGGAGCTTTGCACTGTTTCCATTTACACTGCAGTTTAATAGAAGGAAGCTATTACTTATCATCATGGGTGATGAGAGAAGAGTTTATTGTTATTTCAACCATGGTGCAGCAGTTCCTTTGTGCTTTGGCAGTAGGCTGACCTTTCTGTGGGATTCCTCATCTCCCACAGAGTTGAGACGTGCATCTCTCCCATATATGTCTGTGATGGGCTCAAGATCATGCCTGCCTTGTGTGGAAGCTTCTGTGGGATTTTTCCTCTCCAGTAGCTTTGGTGGGGCTGGGGCTTCAGGCTGTGTGGGTGAAATGTTCACAGTGCACAGATTGGCATGTCCTGTTCTGACAAGCCTATAGAAAAGAACTCCCATCATTGTTCAGATTTCTCTAAAGAAATTTGGGTGGGACACCTTGTACAGCTAAGGAACTAGACCAGACAAACTATCTGTATAGTAAATTATTTCTATGACAACTTCTAAATGCTTGTAAGCACTTGTTTCTGGGTTTATTTTCCACAGGAAAGAATGGTGGAAAAGTTCAGGCATCTTCTTTAGAGCAGACTGAACACTATTGTCATACTCCTGCTTGTTTGTTCATTCACTGAAGCATTATAGTTATGCTATATATATCTTGAAGCTGTCAGCAAGTGAATACATCTTGTAAATTTCAGAGAGAAGCAATCCAAAACAAAACACAACACAAGATTATCCTACTGTGGCTGCTACTGCTCTGAACCCCCTCTACTTCCTCCAAACCCTCCAAAAAAACCCTCCAAACATGTTTATAACAGTAGATGTTTCTTGATTTTATTTTGTGGTATTTGGGATTTATTTTTTCTACTTTAAGTCTACATAACATTTTTAAAATAGAGGCTTTAGAGGAGGAAGTGTAGGCACAAGGACAGGAAAGGTGAGGGTGGAAATGTAGGATGGAAAAAGCTCTGTAAAGCCATAAAGTGAGAAGAAAGAGTTTAATCAGAGAAAGAGGTAAAAGTGAAGTGAGTGGAGGAAGTAGAGGGGGCTCAGAGCGGCAGCAGCCACAGTAGGATAATCTTTAAAAAAAAAGCAGTCAAGTAGCACTTTAAAGACTAGCAAAATGGTTTATTAGGTGAGCTTTCATGGGACAGACCCACTTCTTCAGACCATAGCCAGACCAGAACAGACTCAATATTTAAGGCACAGAGAACCAAAAACAGTAAGCAAGGAGGACAAATCAGAAAAAGATAGTCAAGGTGAGCAAATCAGAGAGTGGAGGGGTGGGGGGGAAGGTCAAGAATTAGATTCAGCCAGGTATGCAGACAAGCCCTTATAGTGACTCAGAAAGTTCCCATCACGATTTAAACCATGTATTAATGTGCGGAATTTGAATATAAAAGCCAGCTCAGATGTTTCCCTTTCCAGAACGGTGCGATAATTCCTTTTCAGTAACACACATACCTTTAGGTCATTGACAGAATGTCCCATTCCATTAGTCGACATTTTAATGTTGCTTCAACTGCCTGGAAAATGTCGCTTGATTATTTCAGAGGGATTTTACAAGAGATTATTTTCATACCTGGAAATATAGCCTACAAAAAAGCTTATTATAGAGAGGGTTACATGAGATTTAAAATGCAAAAGACTTTTCAGATGCAGATATTTTTACTTTGAATTTATTTCTAAGGGAATAAAAGTTTATTAACATGTTAGTTTACATAGCTAACAGAATATACGCCCACTTGGGCTTTCCATATTCTTCAGAGTTGTGCGTATTGCAGCTATAATTAAAGCTTTTGCTTACCGTGATATACCCTTCAACAACTAGGAAGGACTTTGACTTTTCTTACTTCTGGACAATAACAACAACAAAAGAGACATTTGCATTGGTATAAGTTTCGCTGATCTTGTCCCTGGGACTATTTCTCTGTGTTGCTAGTTTTCTAAATCCCTGCAATCTGACGTTTGTAGTGCAATAATGTCCAGCAATTGTCTGATGAATTGTATTTTTGTGTTAAAGTAACTAATTTGTATAGAAAATTTAGTTCCAGAGAGACTGAAGTTTCCTGCTTTTAGGTCATGGCTATGTTTGTGATGAACAGTAATGGAAATATCCCTCACTGGGACCATGCTAAACAGCTGCAGGGACAGAGAGCGGACTCTGGGTTGGCCTGCGCAATGTCACGCTCCCCAGGAATAAAACAGGCAAGAGTAAGACAAAACTCAGTAAACAGAGGTTCACTTCCTGAGTTTCCTCTTTCGGAAGAGGTTTGGGGGCCATAAGCTTCTAGAGGTTTGGAGCCAGGGAGAGCCCCCCTACTCATCCCATGGAACCTGGCCTTTCATATTGCCCTGGGATTCTCCTCTCTGCAGGGGAGCACAGTTGCTCAAAGACATGCATGGCAGCATTGAAGTCCATACCCAGCTGTGTGACAGAATCCCAGTAGGTGCTAATGCTACTCTCAGCCCTGTGAGTTTTGGTTCATACAGAGTCTAAAACCACCCAGTCTAGCCATCTAGGACAGTGTTTTTCAACCACGGATATATGTACCCTTGGGGTACACCAAGGTCTTCCAGGGATACATCAACCCATCTAGATATTTGCCTAGTTTTTTAATACACTGCATAAAATCACTAGTAAAGTCAGTACAATCTAAAAGTTCATTCAGACTGCTTCGTATGTGTTATGCTGAAATGGAAGTACAATGTTTCTATTCCAATTCATTTATTTGCTCGACAGGGAGCAAGGCCCACAGAGCCCAGCAGCCATGTCACAAGGACGGATGGTGGGAAAGGGTTCCATTCCAGCCACATGGATGGCGGGATGTGGAGGGATCAATGTAAACTGAAAAGAAATGCCAGCAGGGGAGGAGTTTTCCAGCCATCTGCTGTGTCAGGGTAAAAATGTTTCCTGGTGGTCACCAGAGGAGCCCTCATCAGGGAAAAAAGGCCACGTAAAGGAAGGCAAACCCACCTGTGCCTCACTTGCCAATTTGCAGTAGCAGGGTCCACAGAGCCTGGCAGCCTCATGGCAAGGGGGAGGGGTGGGGAAGGGCTCCATTCCAGCTGCATAGACAGCTGGGTGCAGAGGGACCCCTGTAAAGTGAGAAGAAATGCGTGGAGAAAGGGACATGGGACAGGAGAAGGCCCGGAGAACCTGCCACTTGTGGGGAGTGGGGGAGATGGCACACATGCCAGCCACATAGTGTAGCAGTGTGCTCCAGAGAAATGTAAAAGGGCAGGAAGCACTGCAAAAAAATCCAACCCATATTCCTGTGCTTCTTTTGGTTGCCAAAGAAGACATTCCCCTCCTAAAACTAACAGATGTTGACAAAGAAGAGCTGCTTATCCTGTGTGACCAAAAACCTGGAAAATTTGCCAAAATGCCATGTGGTGCCATGACACCAGATCGCTATCTGGTTGCCTGGCGTGGCAAGGTGCACCACTGTGGAAGCCGGAATAAGTCAGGCATGGTCAAAAACCTCATGGAAGAAATACAAGAATGCCTGGATGAGGCCTTGGAGCAAATCTCCAAAAAGCAGAAGCGCCCCATCCCCAGAAATATTAACACGCTGTTCTGAGGAGCACAGATCCATAGAAATGCTGTATCCATACCCACACCTACACCCACCCACAACCTGCTTCTAGCATTCAGAAAAAAAATGCTCACCAGAACAGCTTGGTCGTGGGGGCTTGGAGACTGGCATAGAGGGGACCTGCATAGGGGGGACTGGTTCCAGATCTAGGGTGAAGAGATCCGGGCTGTCGGGAAGAATTTCTGGGGGACCCTGCTGGTTGTCCCTATCCTCCTCTCTGTTGGCCTCTTCCTCTTGCCCCCCAGCTCCTCTCCGCTCACCCTCGACTTCAGACAGGACCTCCAAGTGTCAAAATGAAGAGTGGGCAATGTGGTGAGGTCCCCACCAAGAAGAACATGCAGACCAATTGCCAGGCAGCTGTAGACCATGTGACATCCTCAGGGCAATACAGGCAGCATATACTGTATGAATGCAGCCCACATAACACACAGATGTACGAATTTTTGGGCCTACTACGTAGTTCTGGAGGGAGACCTGTCTCTTTTATGTTTGTTTGTGTAGTGCTGAGCTCCATAGCATCCCTTAATAAGTAATAATTAAATGCATCGGTTAATGGAGGATTCTGGCTCACTGGGCTAATGTGCAGATGAACTATGTACCATGGGATTGATACTCGCTTAAATTCCTAGCCCCTTCATTACAGTCAGCTTTTGCTGGTACAGAGTTCTGCACTTCAGCATTCTTACTGATAGCTCTGGAATGAAAACAAAGACAAACTTTTCGTGTTCCCATGGGAGAGTTTAAAGAGAAATAAGATAAATATATATTTGCTGGAGCATTCCATTGAATTTAGCCACAGACAATACTGTGCCAAGGAATTTTTTTTCCAGCTCCTATGTGAAGCACAATTTGAGATTCCCAGGGGAGGTCCTTGGGGAATTGTTTATCAGTCTAGCACTTGCTTGCGCTCTATTGGCATGTCTGTACTAAATTTCAGCACTGATGAATCTTTAAAACTCTAGAGGGTTTTGTTTTTGTTGGAATGAATCTTGCAAGCAGCTCTCATTCCAGATGCATGTTCTTTTAATTAAAAGAAATACTTCAGTCACTTTTCCCATTTTAGGACTGTTCTTTTTCACCTCTTGGCTAAAAATAAAGATTAGGGGCTGGTCCTGGCTGTATTAGGTTGTAGGGCATTTGAGTGCCCAAAAGCCTACTGCCTCACAGTCTTAGCTCTTTACTTTTTAAAAAATATTAGTGTAACCCCAGAGGCACTGAGACCACATACTAGGGTGAGTGAAATCTCTGCTCTGCAGCCTTGGCTGAGTGCCAGCTGCCCTTTAGCTCACGTGGTAGAGCCGAGTGCTTTAGCCCCTATGATCACAGGTTCAATCTCTTCTGACAACCTGGGGCAGTTGGGGTTACATTAGGAAGAGGCATGAAACAATATTCTATTTCTACGTACCAATCTCCTCTGGTTATTAAGGAGAGCTCTGCTGTTGGATTGTCAGCTCTTTGGGGCTGGGACTGCCATATTGTACTGTGTATGTATTACACAGTGGGGTCCTGGTCCATGCACTGTGGCTGTACACATACGACTAATTGCCGGCCAGTGGACTGTTTGGTGTTGAGTGTGTGGTATAAGAGCATGGGGTGACACTGCTTAACTCATTCTCCTAAGAAGAAGTCTTCATTTCCCCATCATAAGCGAGAGTGCTGAGGATGCAACCTTGGTATGCTCTATGCCATCATATAAATCATTGATGAAGGTATTGAACAGAACTGATACCAGAATTGATTCTGGGCCCCACTTGTTATGCCTTTTCAGCATGACTGTGAACCATTGATAACTGCTGCCTAAGAATGGTTTTCCAAGCAGTTTTGCCTCTTGCAGTTGCTCCGTCTAGATTGCATGTCCCTAGTTTGGTTATGAGAAGATCATGTGATGCTGTATCAAAAGCTTTCCTGAAGTCAAGATATACCACATCTACTGCTTCCCCCTTCTCCACAAGGCTTGTTACCCTGTGAAAGAAAGCTATCGGGTTGTTTCGTTTTTAACAACTCCATGCTGACTGTTACTTATCGTGTTATTATCTTCTAGATGTTTACAAATTGCTCAGTTATTTGCTCCATCATATTTCTGTATACAGAAGTTACGCTGACTGATCTGTAATTCCCTGGATCCAGCCCACTTCTTTGGCTACCTAAATATGGATTTAGAAGCAGGGCCATCCCCAGGGGTGGCTGGGGGAAAGCAGCGCCCAGGGCAACCCAAAGGCCTCACCCCTTTCCCCACTCTGCCTCCCACCCTGACCCTTGCGCCCTCCCCCAGGCCAGGAGGGGAGATTACCTAGGGTAGGGAGCAAAAGGCAGACAGCAACAGCAGCCGCAGGAAGTTGCCTCTGCCATGTCCTCCCTCTTATCCCCAAGCTGCACTCACCATGTGGTACAGCTCCGCTGAGCCTCACTTCTCCACTGGCTGCTGGAGGCCTTCCAGATGCCTGCAGAGAAGTAGAGCTCAGCAGGCTGTGATGAAATAACAGACTGCTGCATGGTGAGTGCAGGGGAGGGGGCAAGGCAACTCCCTATGGCTGCTGGTGCTGCTGCCTGCTCCCACCGCCAGTGCCCTGCCCCAGGTAATCCCCCACAATCATAGGATGGGTGGAGCAGCCACCGTGGGGCCTCTGAAAGTGTGAGGTGGCCATCCCACCTTGTCCTATGGACAGGGCAGCTCTGCTTAGTAGCTCAGCTTTAGGCTCCAGTTTTTGAAAATCTTGACTTGCAGGGGCACAAAAATTAGCAAATGCATCTAGCCATGTCTCCAGCTGTGTGTGGGTTTTACAGATATAAATGACTTGTGTGTGCACTTCCGGTATTTACATGCAGAAATTAGGTATATATACTTGTTCATGCATGCCTAAATATAAAAATTAGATCCATAGTCCAATCATACTGCTCCCTACCTGTTCTAAGAAGATTCCCCCAGCTGCCACCTACCACCCCACTGTTGTCTCTTTGGTAGTTTTGCTTATTATTTCTTCCATGCCTATATGCAGTTATGCCACTTTTTAGTATATGTACCTGCCTACAGAGCCTGAACTGCAGTACTAGTTGGCTATATAGGGACTTAAATCCATTTTTCCACTTTATTCTGATTTCATTTGTTTATATTTACATTCACTGTATTCTGGGTTCATGAAGTAATTATTTTCATAACATTTTCAAAAACATGTTCCTATATTATTTTAGTAACAGCTCAAAGCTCTGGTTTCAGATGCAACATGGGCTATCATGTTCTATCAACTGTCCTTGAAATGTCTCTGTACATTATTCCCAAGTTTTCAGACCTTGAGTGGATTATGACTGTGATCCAAACATTGTCTCAAAAGTTGAAATCAGGCGGATACACATTTGCTGGTCTACTCCTTTGTGTTTTTCAACTGTTTATAAAAAAAACTTAAAGGCATTCAGTTATTTTTGCAGTGTTTTGCTTCATTAACACTTGATACACATATGGCTTTTTATGGTTACTTTTCTAAAACTCTCATTAGAGGAGCTGTTTAATGTATTACTTGGAATGTTTATAGTTCACTAGGGCTACGTCTACACGTGCAGCCAACATCGAAATAGCTTATTTCGATGTTGTGACATCGAAATAGTCTATTTCGATGAATAACGTCTACACGTCCTCCAGGGCCGGCAACGTCGATGTTCAACTTCGACGTTGCTCAGCCCAACATCGAAATAGGCGCAGCGAGGGAATGTCTACACGTCAAAGTAGCACACATCGAAATAGGGATGCCAGGCACAGCTGCAGACAGGGTCACAGGGCGGACTCAACAGCAAGCCGCTCCCTTAAAGGGCCCCTCCCAGACACAGTTGCACTAAACAACACAAGATACACAGAGCCGACAACTGGTTGCAGACCCTGTGCCTGCAGCATAGATCCCCAGCTGCCGCAGAAGCAGCCAGAAGCCCTGGGCTAAGGGCTGCTGCCCACGGTGACCATAGAGCCCCGCAGGGGCTGGAGAGAGAGCATCTCTCAACCCCCCAGCTGATGGCCGCCATGGAGGACCCGGCAATTTCGACGTTGCGGGACGCGGATCGTCTACACGGTCCCTACTTAGACGTTGAACGTCGAAGTAGGGCGCTATTCCTATCTCCTCATGAGGTTAGCGACTTCGACATCTCGCCGCCTAACTTCGAAGTTGGTGCCGCTGCTTCGAAGTAGCGTGCACGTGTAGACGCAGCTTAGATGTTTACAGGTACACTAGAGAAATGGCCTTCTTTAGCATTTGCAGTGCACCTATGGACTATTAAGTGACCTTAACTAACCAGATGCCATAAGTTATTAGTAACATTTTTTCCTCAAAATCTAGAATAATAAAATTGTTTATTGTGGAATGGAAAACAGCTTTACTTTACTTCAGACGGTTTGCACAGTTTTTTCTTGCCACCTCTGGAAAGACACAGTGGTGTGTTCAAGAATTTCTCTAATCCTTTGTGGGCAAAAGGTTGTCTGAATGAGTCTCAATGCGTGGATGAGACGATGGTGTAGGGAAGAAGGGTTTAGATTTATTAGGAACTGGGGACACTTTTGGGGTAGGGGGAGCCTATACAGGAATGATGGGCTCCACCTAAATCTAGGTGGATCCAGACTGCTGGCATTAAACATTAAAAAGGTAGTAGAGCAGTTTTTAAACTAAGAGGTGGGGGAAAGCCGATTGGTGCGGGGGAGCACGTGGATCGGACGGAGACTTCTCTTACACGAGGCTCCATAGATAGGGACTCCCTAGAAGTTAGTGAGACAGGGAATGTGGGAAATAATATATGGGCAAGATCAGATGTGAAACAATCGCATATAAAAAAATCCAAGGCGTCTGTGAAAGGCGGACATATAAATAGTGGTAGTTTTTTAAAGTGCTTTTACACAAATGCTCGGAGTCTGTCTAATCAGATGGGTGAACTGGAGTACCTCATATCAAAGGAGGAAGTTGACATAATAGGCATCACAGAAACATGGTGGGATGAGGACAATCAGTGGGACGCTATCATACCGGGATATAAATTATATCGGAAAGACAGTACAGGTCGTGCGGGTGGCGGAGTGGTACTATATGTGAAGGATAATATAGAATCAAATGAAACAAAAATCCTAAAGGAATCAAAATGTTCCATAGAATCATTATGGATAACAATTCATTCCTCTAATATGAATATGGCATTAGGAATATATTACCGACCACCTGACCAGGACAGTGATAGTGATGCTGAAATGTTAAGGGAGATTAAAGAGGCTATCACAATAAAAAACACAGTAATAATAGGAGATTTCAATTATCCCCATATTGACTGCGTACATGTCACCTCAGGACGGGATTCAGAGATGAAATTTCTTGATGCCTTAAGTGACTGCTTCTTGGAGCAGCTAATACAGGAACCCACAAGGGGAGAGTCAATTCTCGATCTAGTCCTGACTGGAACGCAGGATCTGGTCCAAGAGGTAACTGTTACTGGACCGCTTGGAAATAGTGACCACAATATAATAGCTTTTAATATTCCTGTGTTGGGAAGAACACCGCAGCGGTCAAACACTCTGGCATTTAATTTCAAAAAGGGGAATTACACTAAAACGAGGAAGCTAGTTAAACAGAAACTAAAAGGTAGCGTAACTAAATTAAAATCCCTGGAAGCTGCATGGAAACTGTTTAAAGACACCATACTAGAGGCCCAACTTAAATGTATACCCCAAATAAAAAAACACAGTAAGAGACCTAACAAAGAACCACCATGGCTTAACAGACATGTTAAAAAGGCAGTGAGAGAGAAAAGGGCAGCTTTTAAAAAGTGGAAGTCAAATCCTAGTGAGGAAAATAGAAAGGAACATAAACACTCCCAAATTAAGTGTCATGATGTAGTAAGAAAAGCCAAACAAGATTTTGAGGAACAGCTAGCCAAAAATTCAAAAAATGATAGTAAAATGTTTTTTAAATACATTAGAAGCAGGAAGCCCGCTAAAAAAGCAGTGCGGCCCTTGGACGATAAAAATATAAAAGGAGCGATCAAGGAAGACAGTGCCATTGCAGAGCGATTAAATGATTTCTTTGCTTCAGTCTTCACGGCTGAGGATGTTACAGAGGTTCCTAAATCTGAGCCAGCCTTTTTAGGTGACAAATCTGAGGAACTCTCCCAGATTGAAGTGACATTAGAGGAGGTTTTGGAGTTAATTGATAAGCTGAATAGTAACAAGTCTCCAGGACCAGATGGTATTCACCCAAGGGTTCTGAAAGAACTCAAATGTGAAATTGCGGAGTTATTAACAGTGGTTTGTAACCTATCCTTTAAATCCGCTTCGGTACCCAATGACTGGAAGACGGCCAATATAACGCCAATATTTAAAAAAGGCTCCAGAGGAGACCCTGGCAATTATAGACCGATAAGTCTAACATCAGTACCAGGCAAATTAGTAGAAACACTAGTAAAGAATAAAATTGCAAGGCACGTAGAAGAGCACGAATTGTTGGGCAAAAGTCAGCATGGTTTCTGCAGAGGGAAGTCGTGTCTAACTAATCTATTAGAATTCTTTGAAGGGGTTAATAAACATGCGGACAAGGGGCACCCAGTGGACATAATATACGTAGATTTCCAGAAAGCCTTTGACACGGTCCCACACCAAAGGCTTTTATGTAAATTAGGTGGTCATGGGATAGGAGGAAAGATCCTTTCATGGATCGGGAATTGGTTAAAAGACAGAAAACAAAGGGTTGGAATAAATGGTAAATTTTCACAATGGAGGGGGGTAACTAGTGATGTTCCTCAGGGGTCAGTCCTGGGACCGATCCTGTTCAACTTGTTCATCAATGATCTAGAAAATGAGGTAAGTGGTGAGGTGGCAAAGTTTGCAGATGACACCAAGTTGTTCAGGACAGTCAAAACCAAAAGGGATTGTGAAGAACTACAAAAAGATCTCAGCAAACTGAGTGATTGGGCAGCAAAATGGCAAATGAAAATTAATGTGGGTAAGTGTAAGGTAGTGCACATTGGAAAAAATAACCCAAATTACACGTACAACATGATGGGGTCAAATTTAGCTACGACAGATCAGGAAAGGGATCTTGGAGTTATAGTGGATAGTTCTCTGAAGACATCCACGCAGTGTGCAGCAGCAGTTAATAAAGCAAATAGGATGTTAGGAATTATTAAAAAAGGGATAGATAATAAGACAAAAGATATCATACTTCCCCTATATAAAACTATGGTACGCCCACATCTTGAGTACTGCATGCAGATGTGGTCTCCTCACCTCAAAAAACATATATTGGCATTAGAAAAGGTTCAGAAAAGGGTGACTAAGATGATTTGGGGTTTGGAACGGTTCCCATATGGGGAGAGGCTAGAGAGACTGGGACTTTTCAGTCTGGAAAAGAGGCGATTGAGGGGCGATATGATAGAGGTATATAAAATCATGAATGGTGTGGAGAAAGTGAATATAGAAAAATTATTTACCTTTTCCCATAATACAAGAACTAGGGGACACCAAATGAAATTGATGGGTAGTAGGTTCAAAACTAATAAAAGGAAATTTTTCTTCACACAGCGCACAGTCAACCTGTGGAACTCCTTGCCGGAGGAGGCTGTGAAGGCCAGGACTCTATTAGGGTTTAAAAAAGAGCTCGATAAATTTTTGCAGGTTAGGTCCATAAATGGCTATTAGCCAGGGGTAAAGTATGGTGCCCTATCCTTCAGTACAAGGGCAGGATATGGATGGCAGGAGATAAATCACTTGATCATTGTCTTCTGTTCTCCTTCTCTGGGGCACCTGGCATTGGCCACTGTCGGCAGATGGGATGCTGGGCTGGATGGACCTTTGGTCTGACCCAGTATGGCCGTTCTTATGTTCTTATGAAACTCCTGCTTAATCATTGATCACTGAATAATGGGTCTAATCAGGATGGACTTCTGAAACCATGCTCATTCTACCATGTGAAAGGCAGAGCTCACACCACAGTTCCACCTGTTCAGCCCTGATATCACAGGCTTCCCACATTCTTTACATGTTCAGGCTTCCTTCACAAAAGGGCTATCAGAGACAGAAAAGGGCTGCCTAGCAAATTGTTTCTGGCTGCTAACAAAATGTTTTTTCTGTCTAGTGGTTCATACAATGCACAGCAGGTGTATGAAATTGTGTGGCAACAAAGTACAATCCTTGACTTTCATCTGCAAATCTTCAGTTTCCTGAGACGTGTATTTGCAAGTCACTACAAGGGCTTCCCCAGCATACAGGTCAAGGTATGGGGTTGGGCAGAGGCCATGATCCACAGGGATTCTGGAATGCAACACGCTGACCCACAGACCTTTAATGGTCCTTTCTATCCACTGGACTGCTCCCAATCTCCCCCTGGCACATAGCCTGTGTCCTGCCGACTTCTCAGGCTCACAGGGTTCCAGGTCCAGCTGGGGTCTGGGTGGCCTAGGGGTTCCGCCGCCTCACACTGGCTCATGGTGCAGGCTGAGGTGGATACTCCTGCTGCCTCAGGCTGAGGCCAGGCCACAGGTAGGTCCTCCAGGTCCCTCAGGTCTGGTACAGACCAGTTCTGCTGGAGACACAGGGCATCAGGATCAGCAAGGGCCCAGGCAGCCCAACCCAGGCCTCAGCCCCCCTCAGCTGGTCCTCAGCCTCCCTCCCCTGGAGGATGGCCCCTGGCAGAGTCCTCAGGCTGCCAGGCAGGGAGCACAGACCCATGGCCTGGTGCCTTTGCAGACTCAGTCCTAACTGAGTCCTCAGCCTGGGCTTTTATAGCCCTGGCTCTGCCTCCTGACTTTCATTCAGGTGGCCGGGAGGGGCCAGGCTCCACTACAAGATGACTGCCGGAAGGGTCCTTCCCCTTCCGCATAAGGGGGGGGCTACTCTGCCCCACTACATTGCACTATTCAATCCTGCATTGCCCACAATTGTGACTACTGATGCTTCTGATCATGGACTTTAAAAAGCAGTGTCCAGGAAGGTGAGTTTGTGAACAGGGAGCTAGAGTGGGAGTTCTCCAGGCAGGTAAAGGAGAAGCAAATACAGGATTGTTAAGTAAGAGGCTGTCTTGGTGTGTATTGTGTTTGGGGCTTTCTGCCTGTGGCTGTGGTATTTTTCTGCTCTGTGGTGTGTGGCTGTTGTCCCCCCGCCACCCCCGTGGAGGGTGGACTGGGACTGGCAATTGGAATCTGTTGGTTTCTAAATAGGCTTGTTACCTAGAAGACTCTGCTGATTGGCTGAGCCTCAGTAAGGGGAGGGACTTTGAGGCAGTTGAGGGCTTTATAAACCAGTGTCCAAGCGAACAGGGGACTGCAAACAGGGAGTTTAGAGAGGGAGTTTGGAAGCGAGGGGAAGGGGCCAGGGACCCTTGCCTTTTTTTAAATCACTGTTCTAGGATGGCAGGCATGGATAGTGACAGGTCTGCTGCTGTTACCTGCTCGGGATGTACCATGTTTGTCTTCCTCCCTGAGGAAAGAAGGGATTTCGTCTGCACTAAGTGCAAGCTGGTCTCCATTTTAGAAGACAACATTAGAGGACTGGAGGCTCAAGTGTTGACCCTACGCTCCGTCAGGGAGGATGAAGATTTCCTTGACAGAAGGGAGCGTTTAATCTTGCAAACACAGCAGGCGTAAGAACCGGGGAGGGCAGTAAGGGATGAAGCGGAGAACTGGCAGCATGTAACTTCTAGAAGAAAAAGAAGGCCAGTGCACAAGTCCCCCATTGATATAGAGATAAGTAATTGCTTTTGGGCTCTCTCCACTGGTTCTGCAGTGGTGAATGCTTTGGAAGGAGCCTCACAGGGAAAAAATCACAAGGGAACTGCTTCTACTGCAGGACAGGGGATGTGTAGTCCTAGGGGTTGGGGTTCAATGACCACCACCCCCAGAAGAAAAAGACGGGTGGTGGTAGTAGGGGACACCCTCTTAAGAGGGACTGAACCATCCATCTGCCAACTGGACCTGCAATCTCGTGAGGTGTGCTGTTTACCGGGAGCTCGAATTCAGGATGTGACTGAGAGCCTTACAAAACTGCTCAAGCCTTCGGAATACTACCCCTTCCTACTTCTGCATGTGGGCACTAATGATATGGCCAAGAATGATCTTGAGCGGTTTACTGCGGATTATGTGGCGCTGGGAAGAAGGGTCAAAGAATTTGGAGCGTAAGTGGTGTTCTCGTCCATCCTTACTGTCGAAGGGAAAGGGCTAGGTAGGGACCATCAAATTGAGGAAGTAAATGCATGGTTACGCAGGTGGTGTTGGAGAGCGGGCTTTGGATTCTTTGATCATGGGACGCTGTTCCGGGCACTAGGATTATTGGGAAGATTTGGGGTCTACCTAACCAAGAGAGGAAGGAGCATTTTCTCAAGTAGGCTTGCAAACTTAGTGAGGAGAGCTTTAAACTAGGTTTCCTGGGGGAAGGTGACCGAAACCCTGTGGGTAGAAAGGAACTTGGAGGCTGGGAAGAAATGCAAAGAGGAACGTACAACAAAAGTGGACCCTTGGTTCGAGTAGTGAGGGTGGGGAGATCAACTGGTTATCTAAGGTGTTTGTACACCAATGCCAGAAGCCTGGGTAACAAGCAGGAGGAATTAGAAGCCCTGGCTCAGTCCAAGAACTACGACTTGATTGGAATAACAGAGACGTGGTGGGATGACTCGCATGACTGGAGCGCTGCCATGAAAGGGTATAAACTGTTCAGGAAGAACAGGCAAGGGAGAAAAGGAGGAGGAGTTGCACTGTATGTAAGAGAGCGCTATGATTGGTTGGAACTCCAGTACATAGAGGGAGAAAAGCCTTTTGAGAATCTATGGATCAAGCTTAGTGGTGTAGGCAGCACTGGAGATGTGGTGCTTGGTGTCTGCTGCAGGCCACCAAATCAGGATGATGAGGTAGCTGAGGCTTTTTTTGGACAACAGAGAGAAGTTTCTGGATCTCAGGCTCTCGTTATCATGGGGGACTTCAATTACCCTGGCATCTGTTGGGAGACCAGTACGGCGGTACACAAGCAGTCCAGGAATTTTGTGGAGAATGTTGGGGATCACTTCTTGGTACAAGTGCTGAAGGACCTGACCAGAGGTCATGCGTGGCTCAACCTGCTGCTTACAAACAGGGAGGAACTAAAAGGGAGGTAGAGGTTGGGGACAACCTGGGAAGCAGTGATCATGAGATGGTAGACTTCAAGATCCTGACCAAAGGAAGGAAAGAGAGCAGCAAATTACACACCTTGGACTTCAGAAAACCTGATGGGCAGAATTCCCTGGGATGCTACCATGAAGGGAAAAGGAGTCCATGAAAACTGGCAGTATTTTAAGGAAGCCCTATTGAAGGTGCAGAAAGAAACTGTCCCGATATGCAGCAAGAGAAGTAAATGTGGTATGAGACCAGACTGGCTTAATGGGGAAAATCTTTGGAAAACTTAGGCACAAAAAGGGAGCTTACAAAAAGTGGAAACTGGGACAGATGTCTAGGGAGGGATATAAACGTATAGCTCGAGAATGTCGGGCAGTTATCAGGAAGGCGAAAGCACAACTGAAATTGCGACTTGCGAGGGGTGTGAAGGATAACAAGAAAAGTTTCTACAGACATGTTACCAAGAAAAAGGTGATCAGAGAGGGTGTGGGGCCCCTCCTGGATGAGAGAGGTAACCCAGCGACAGATGATGTAGGGAAAGCTGAAGTACTTAATGCTTTCTTTGCCTCTGTCTTCATGGACAAAGACAGCTCCCGGACTAATGCAATAAGTGATGCATTGTGGGATGAAGGTGGACAGCCTTTGGTGGGGAAAGAACAGGTGAGGAGCTATCTAAAAAAGCTAAATGTACATAAATCGATGGGCCCAGACCTAATTCATCCAAGGGTTCTGAGGGAGTTGGCCTATATTGTTGACGAGCCCTTGGCCATTGTCTTTGAAAAGTCATGGAGATTGGGAGAGATCCCGGCTGATTGGAAAAAGGCAAATGTAATGCCCATCTTTAAAAAAGGGAAGAAGGATGATCCAGGGAACTATAGGACAGTCAAAAACGTCATGGAGGGGCTCCTCAAGGAAGTCATTTTGAGGCACTTGCAAGAGGGGAGAGTGATCAGGAATAGTCAGCATGGATTGATGAAGGGCAAGTCGTGCCTGACCAATCTGATTAGTTTCTGTGATGAGATAACTGGCTCTGTGGATGGGGGAAAATCAATGGATGTGATTTATCTTGACTTTAGCAAAGCTTTTGATACGGTCTCCCACAACATTCTTTTCAGCAAATTAAAGGAATGTGGATTGGATAAATGGACGGTAAGATGGATAGAAAGCTGGCTAGAAGGTCGGGCCCAGCAGGTAGCGATCAACAGCTCGATGTTGGGATGGCGGTCGGTTTCTAGTGGAGTGCCCCAAGGTTCGCTTCTGGGTCCTGTTCTGTTGAACATATTTATCAATGACCTGGATGAGGGGTTGGATTGCACCCTCAGCAAGTTTGCGGATGACACTAAGCTAGGGGGAGAGGTAGATACGCTGGAGGGTAGGGACAGGGTCCAGAGTGACTTAGACGAATTGGAAGACTGGGCTGCAAGAAATCTGATGAGGTTCAATAAGGACAAGTGCAGAGTCTTGCACTTGGGCTGGAAGAATCCCAAGCATTGTTACAGGCTGGGGTCCAACTGGCTCGGTAGTAGTTTTGCAGAAAAGGACCTGGGAGTTGTAGTGGTCGAGAAGCTGGACATGAGTCAACAGTGTGCCGTTGTAGCCAAGAAAGCTAACGACATATTAGGTTGCATCAAGAGGAGTGTTGCCAGTAGATCCAGAGAAGTGATTATTCCTCTTTATTTGGCTTTAGTGTGTCTGCAAATGGAGTACTGTGTCCAGTTATAGGAAGGATGTGGATGTGGATGTGGATACACTGGAGAGGGTCCAGCGGAGGGCAACCAAAATAATTAGGGGGCTGGAGCTTATGACTTATGAAGAAAGGTTGAGGGAATTGGGACTGTTTAGTCTGCAGAAGAGAAGACTGAGGAGGGACTTGATAACAGCCTTCAACTTACTGAAGGGAGGCTGCAAAGAGGCTGGAGAGAGGCTGTTCACAGTGGTCACAGATGGCAGAATACGGAACAATGGTCTCAAGTTGCGTTTGGAAAGGTCCAGGTTGAACATTCGGAAAAACTTTTTCACTAGGAGGGTGGTGAAGCACTGGAATGGTCTACCCAGGGAAGTAGTGGAGTTTCCATCCCTGGAGGTGTTTAAGTCTCGCCTTGACAAAGCCCTGGCGGGGCTGATCTGATGGGTTTGGTCCTGCTTAGAGCAGGGGGCTGGACTCGATGGCTTTTTTTAGGTCTCTTCCAGCTCTATTGTTCTATGATTCTATGGACTTGGGGCTGTCCTCACACAATTTCATGAGGACAGCATGGAGAGGACTGTTGCATTTGCTTCAAGTACACTTAGTGATGCTGAGAGAAAATATTCTGTAGTTGAAAATGAAGCACTTGCTTGTGTCTGGGCTACTGAAACATGGAGAATTTACCTGTGGGGTCACACATTCAAGCTGTGTGCAGACCCGAGCCCTTTGACAACATTACTAACCACAAAAGGAGTAGGCAGAACAGGGAATCGTATTGCTAGATGGTCTGCACATCTGCTCTCTTTCAATTATGAAATGGAATATAAGCCAGGAAACCAAAACAAGACAGCTGACTGCCTTTCTCACCTGCCTTTGCCTTTACCAGTTCGTTCACTGGAGGATGAGGATGAAGTAGTTGTGCTTATCACAAGCATTCTTACTGCAGTTACAAGAGAACAATTCCAAGCTCCTTTTTTAGCATGTCCAATCCAACAAAAGCCACAGGAATTTCTGACAGAGATGGCCCAGCAATCCTAAAAAGCTTGATCCAGTTTTGCTGCCTTATTTTAGAGTCAGTGATGAACTTTCTTTTCTTGATGGCTGTGTGCTATGAGGTGCACACCGACTACTTGTGCCAGAAGAACTACAGTCAAAACTCATACACCTGGCACACAATACTGATGTAAGGAATGTGTCTGCTAGAGGTCATTTGCATGAGAATGCAAAGGTGTGCATATGTGATACCTTGCAAACAAAGCATGATGGGTAGCAAGGAAGCAATGAGCTTTTGTCTATTGTAAACACATTGGCTGTTTCTACACAGGCCACTTTCTCCGAAAGTGGCATGGTAATACACAGCCCAAAATATGCTAATAAGGTGCAGATGCAAATTCCTCGTGCCTCATTAGCATACGGTCACATGATTTGGAGTCCAGAAGACCGTTTTTCCAGACTCCAAAACTCTGTTTAGAAGTGCGGCCCCGGGGGAGCTTCTGGAAGGAAGTCCTTCTTCCAGAGGCCCCTTCTTCCCAAAAATTTTCAGGAAGAAAGGGTGTCCGGAAGAAGGACTTCCTTCCGGAAGCTCCCCCGAGGCCGCGCTTCTACACGGCGTTTTGGAGTCCGGAAGAACAGTCTTCCGGACTCCAAATCACGTGACCGTATGCTAATGAGGCATGGGAAATTTGTATCTGCGCCTTACTAGCATATTTCGGGCCGTGTATTACCATGCCACTTTCAGAGAAAGTGGCCTGTGTAGAAATGGCCATTGTTGTAAAATCACAATTTATGCTAGCACTCAGTATAAGAATTGTGAAATCTCACCAATGCTCCAAGTCTTTGTGGGGGACAGGGCAGTAATCATAACTGTGTAAGACATGGATTACACAGGGCTTCCCTGGTTTAAAGCATGTTAAGGAAGAAGGAGAAAGGTATGGGTTGAGTCAGCTAGCTCAGTGACTTGGCCTTGTCTAAGCCTTGGCTGTATAACTATAAGTCTGGTTTGACTAGCTCTTGCCATCTCTTAAAAGATAGAGCTGTATACGAGCATTTATATTTTGCATGGGTTTCTGCTTTAATGGAAGTTGCAAGCTGAAATCACAGGGTTTTGCCTTAGGCCAAACCCACAGCAGACAGTGTGACTGGTAGCTCAGCTAGTAGGAGCAACAGCAGATGGATGGCGTGACCCATGGCTGGTAGGTAGGAGCAGCGGTGGATAGTTGGTATGACTAGCAGCTGGCTAGTGTAGCAGCTGGCAAGGAGCAAGCAGAACACTGGACCAGTGCAAAGGTGGCATTGCCTCAGGTTCCTTGAGGGAACGCATCAGTGTAAGGTGTCAGGTCCTGCATGGACTGGACCAAATTGTAAGTGGGCCATTTGAAATGGGGGTATGGAGAAAGTTGGGTGTGTGGACTGGCTGTTTACAGTATTAGACTTGTGAGCCTGAGAGGCAAAGGACACTGCTCAATCCATTTGAAGTGGGACAGTTACTTGAGGATTGGTTATGAACTCTGGGGCCGTGTCTACACTAGCCCAAATATTCGAAATGGCCACGCAAATGGCCATTTCAAAGTTTACTAATGAAGCGCTGAAATACATATTCAGCTCCTCATTAGCATGCGGGTGGCTGTGGCAGTTCGAAATTGACGCAGCTCACTGCCGCGCGACTCGTCCCGACGGGGCTCCTTTTCGAAAGGACCCCGCCTACTTCGAAGTCCCCTTATTCCCATCTGCTCGTAGGAATAAGGGGACTTCGAAGTAGGCAGGGTCCTTTCGAAAAGGCGCCCCGTCTGGACGAGCCACGCAGCTGCGAGCCGCATCAATTTCGAACTGCCATGGCTGCCCGCATGCTAATGAGCGCTGAATATGTATTTCAGCGCTTCATTAGTAAACTTCGAAATGGCCATTTGTGTGGCCATTTCGAAGTTTGGGGCTAGTGTAGACGCGGCGTAGGTGTGGTATTTTCCCAAGCTTATGCTAATTGACCTTTCTGCCTCTTTCAGTAAAGTTCCTTTCTGCATTCAGACTCTGTGCTTGCGAGTGGGGAAGCATTGCCTCTCCGAGCTGCCCACGGGTATGTGAATTTCCCAGGCTACTGGGTGTGGGCTTGGTGTGTGGGATAGAATCATAGAATCATAGAAGAGTAGGACTGGAAGGGACCTCGAGAGGCCATCAAGTCCAGCCCCCTGCCCTCATGGCAGGACCAAGCACTTTCTAGACCATCCCTGAAAGCCATCTATCTAACCTCTTCTTAAATATCTCCAGTGATGGAGATTCTACCACCTCCCTTGGCAATTCGTTCCAGTGTTTGATCACCCTGACAGTTAGGAACTTTTTCCTAATGTCCAACCTGAACCTCCCCTGCTGCAATTTAAGTCCATTGCCTCTTGTTCTATCCTCAGAGGCAAGGAAGAACAAGTTCCCTCCCTCTGCCTTATGACACCCTTTTAGATACCTGAAAACTGCTATCATGTCCCCCCTCAATCTTCTCTTTTCCAGACTAAACAAGCCCAATTCTTTCAGCCTTTCTTCATAGGTCATGTTCTCTAGACCTTTGATCATTCTCGTTGCTCTCCTCTGGACCCTCTCCAATTTCTCCACATCCTTCCTGAACTGCGGTGCCCAGAACTGGACACAATACTCCAGCTGAGGCCTAACCAGCGCAGAGTAGAGCAGGAGAATGACTTCTCGTGTCTTGTTCACAACACACCTGTTAATGCATCCTAGAATCATGTTTGCTTTTTTTGCAACAGCATCACACTGTTGACTCATATTTAGCTTGTGGTCCACTATAACCCCTAGATCCCTTTCTGCTGTACTCATTCCTAGGCAGTCCTTTCCCATTCTGTATGTGTGACACTGATAGTTCCTTCCTAAGTGGAGCACTTTGCATTTGTCCTTATTAAACTTCATCCTGTATGGATGAAAAGGAATCCCTAGATGTTGAACCCGGCCCTGGTTGCTGCCGACTCCTTCCAGCAGAAGGGTTACACTCATCAAGGAATTGTCAGAACCAACAACGACTACGGACCCCGTATTGGTGGCCAGGGATGGACTCCCAAACTGAAGCAATCATAAAATCCTGTTTCACTTGCCACATGCATGGTAAGACAGCAGTGACGTGTTCTCCACCATTACAGCCTGTTCCTCTCCCAGATTCTGCATGGGAAAAGGTTCTGACTGTCCTTATTTAATCACTTTAATAGATTATTTCAGTAAATGGCCTGAAGTGGCATTTACACCACAAATCTTTTCAGCTACAGTGCTTAAATTCCCCTCTATAGTTTTTAGCAGGGAAGGTAATCCCAATGAACTAGTTTTGCATAATGGTAGTCAATTTACTTCCCTTGAATTTGAAACTTTTCTAACAGAGAGGAATATTTTACATAGAAGATCATCCGTATGTTACCTTCAAGTCAATGGGGAAATTGAAGATTTCACAGAAGCCTGAGAGTTTGCAAACAGCTAAACTGGAAGGGCAATCACAGACAGGGCTGCACAACGTATCACAATACAAAGATCACCTGCAGAGTTACTGCATGGGAAGTAGATGAATACTAAACTGAACATTTCTGGATTGTTAAAGTGGAGACCTGATGCACCAAAAGAGGATGAAGTTAGAAAAACAGTGGAGTAGAAACAGGAAAAGTATAAGGATTACACAGACAAATAACACGGTGCTAAGGAACGGAAGTTTGAGTGTGATTCCGTTGTTAGAGTAAAAAAAAAAGCCTGGAATTCTATGCAAAGGGGACCATTAATTGACACCTCCTCTTAAAATCACTGAGAAAGGGGCCTTGCACCTATTGACTTTCTGATGGGTGTGTATGGAACGCTTCCTATCTCGCACCTGCCTATGCACCAAGAGGAGATAATGCCAATACCCAGCCTGTGGTGGGTGACTTCACCGTAGTACCAATACAAGAAGACATTGAACTAGAAGATGGTTTGAAAGACGATCTGCCAGACCCAGACGACCACCTGTGTGGACTAGAGACTATGTTAGGTAGTATTTACGGTGTTTACAGCTTAGTATTTATGCCAACAGTATAGTGGCCTGTTCCTTATTTTACAATTAAGAGCACTTCTGGAGAGAGCAGGGAATGTGGTGTTTAGATGTAATACTGCTTGTGATTGCTGGAACTGAGAGCACTGTCTGCTGGGAGTCTGGAAGCGCAGGAAACAGGAAAGGGAAGGGAGGAGATTAGCCCAAGGCTTAAGAGAGCTGCAGAAGGATGCAGCACCTTTGTAAATAGTTTTATGTTTGTAAATAAAGTCCTGTTGAAATTTGTGAGTATTTTGCTTGCACAATACAACATGGGTCAGACCAAAGATCCATCTAGCCAGTGTCCTGTCTTCCAACAGAGGCCAGTGCCATGTGCTGCAGAGGGAATGAACAGAACAGGTAATCATCGAGTGATCTACCCCATGGCCCTTTCCCAGCTTCTGGCAAAAAAAAGCTAGAGATGCTATCCCTGCCCATCCTGTGGATCTGTCCTTCATGGACTTATATAGTGCTTTTGAACCTCTAAGTCCATGTCCTCCTCCAGCATAACTAGGCTTCTAACTTTCATTGAAATCAGTGGAAACTACGAGCATAAATGCCTTAGAGGAGATGGGTGAGAGAGAGTCACTTACCCTAAGTCACATGGTAGGTCAGTGGCAGAACCAACAATAGAGTCCAGGTCTCTTGGTTTAGTACTTTACCTACCATCATCCGGCCCTATTTGCATTTGCACTTTTAAACATTTGCCCCTCTCCAGTGAAATGAAATATTTTCAAGAGTGACAAGTCTTGATCAACATGATTAGGGTCGGCAACCAAAATAGCAAGAAGAGCCGTTTTTCTCAATTCAGCAAAAAACTCAGTAATTCAAGAGCCACAATGCATGTGAATACGAGATAGTCCTTAAAAAATAACATCAAACCGTACTTTTTGTAACCCCTGTTTTAAGAACAGCACACACGCAATCATTTGTAATGCAATACCTGTTTAACTGAGGACCGTCACAAACGTTTTACATATTCTATTTCCTCACACTTTACATGGATGTTTGTACCACTTTCTTCCTGACTTTCACCCCCGAACTTTCTCTCTCTCTAGAGGATGCTAGGAGGAGTTTATCCAACGTTTCAAAATCACATATAGTTTGCTATTTCAATATGAGTTGTTCATTTTTGGGCTTTTAGACATTCACCACTTATTGAAAATAATCAGGATTTTTTTTTTTATTTTACTTTGCAATTATAGTGTCAGGAGCCACAAAGAAGTCCTTAAAGAGCTGAATGTGGCTCCGGAGCCGCAGGTTGCAGACCCTCTGATCATGATGCACTGACATAAATTTGTACATGGATCTTGTGTATTTCCACAGCCAACATTTTTATGAACAATTAATTTTTTCCATTGTTATAGGAGTATAAATGTGTAAGTGGGTAGAAGACTGTAGAAAATTGACAGCTCTCCCTCGCTGTCAACTTCCCTTGTGCTACAAGGAGACAGTATAAGAAAAATGATGCTGTTATAATAAATACCTCTGCACTCTGATGTTTGTAGCATCCCTCAAGTAATACTTCCTGGACAAAAGCAGCATAATTACTATGTGGTGATGAACTCAAATTCACAGAGACATAGGCATATCTATCCATATAGAATAATAGTTTATGTACCAAAATTGCAGATGACTAATAAAGTGCACAGCTGTCTTTGATAGTCCATACTAAATGAATCTATATAATATACTGTGATGGCTTAGTTGGGCCTGTCAGCTGGAGCAGTTTTTCCTTAGATATGATAATAAAGCACAGAGGTCCATGATGTGTACAGAAAGGGTAAATGTTCCTGGATCTCTGCAACGTGGGTGAAATGTGGACTCAAGCTTGAAATTCTTGTGCGCCATATTGGAATATTGTACGGATGAGGAACTTACTGTGGGAATAGAAGGTTCTCATACATTGGCTTATTAAGATCTTCAGAGGGGGCAGATGTTACCCCTGTGTGGTATATTTGCAATGTGACTATGGACATTGTAAGTCCCGCTTTCTCATGTTGTGAGCACAACGTGGTGCTGCTGTCTTTGGTGAGTTTCACCATAAAAGTGTAATGTGTGTGCATAGAGTGCAGGGCTGGATTCCAAATTGGAGTTAAACTTTTGGGCTGCTACTCGGCTTGCATGAGGGCTGCAGTGTCACTGGCTGTTCAGAAACACAGACTTTGGAGCCACACGTTTCTTCATGTTTAGCTGATGCAAACCCATTTTATTAGTTGGTGGGTTGTTTTGTTTGGTTGATTTTGCTTTTTTAAAGTCCTTCTGCTTCTAAATGTAATTTGATTGCTCTCCTGTGTGGATCCATAGATCACAGAAAGCCCAAATTGCTCTAATCGCTGCAGCACAGGCTTCCAGACTAGTTATCCTCCTTTGGAAATCTAAAAGCTAATTACAAAAAAGGAAAGATTTTGCTGTGATTTGTGGTATGGAGCAATAGAAGTGTGCTCACAAAACCCCTGAGATGACTGTTCAGCTTTCCAAAGCTCACAAGGGATGGGTCAATTTAAAAAGCACTCATCAGTCTGAATTTCTTACCTTGTATCATTACTGGTAACAAGTCAGGTGCCTAGAACCAGAGGTGCTGACTTTCGGCATTCCCAGGGCTGGGTGAGGGGGATTCTTGACCCCTGTTCCACCTCAGACCCCACCCCTCCCCATCCCTTCTCCAAAACTTCCCCCTCTTTCATCCCTCCTCTTCTTATCCTTGACATGCCTCTTCCCACCCCATTCTGCACCTCCTCTTTCCTCCAGCCTGCTGCTGAACAGCTGATCTGATAACTGGCAGGCAGGAGGCACTGGCAGGGAGGAGCTGATCAGGAGAGCCACTGGCAGGGGAGAGGTCCAGGGAGGGTAGGGGAACTGTTCAATGGCTTAGCACCCAATATCTTATGGCTGTTCCAGGGTCAGAGCCACCACAGAGTAGGTGCCCAGGTCTAGAACTCAACAAGATTAGAGTCAGACTCAATGGTCAGCCAGTGTGTTTAGTGCACTCAGTACAGCCAGACTCACTTTTCCCTTTGAAAGGCCAGATTGCAACTGTCCAATCCAGGTGAATGAGGGAGGAGCTGGCAGGAAACAAACTGACTCAGGATGTGTCTACACTGCAAAACAACAAACAAACAAACCAACCAACCCATGTGTTTTTCGCTCAGGTTAGCTAGGCCACATTAAAATAGCAGTAAAGACATGGCAATTTGGTTTTTAATTTAGGTTAGCAACATGAGTTCAACTCCAGATTTCCATGTTGGTTTTAATGTCACTCTGCTAACCTCTCTTAAACCCAGATTGCTGTGCCTTCAATGCTGTGTAACCAAGTTAGGAACACACCTTTCTTGGCATGTGGACATACCCTGAGCAGGACCAGATTAAGCCTTTATGGGTCCTGGCACCTAGGCCATAGCCCTGCCCACCTGCTGCACCTGAGTTCTGCCCCAAGGCCCTGCCTGATGCTTGCTGCTGTCTGGCTCCTCCTCATTTCACTCTGTGCTTGCTCCTCTCCCTGACTGCTGCTGGTACCTCTTCTCCCACTCCTCCCCGTGCGAGCGGTGTGCAGGGCCTGCGGAAGAGAGAGGACAAGTAGGAGCAGGGCCTGGGGCAGAGCTGTGGTCTGGGGGCTTGGGCCCCTTCTGAGTGTGAGCATGACACCACTGGCACCTCAGTTTGACCCCTAGACACAGCTGGACGACTTGGAGCCCTTGCTTGGAGATCCCATTTCATGTTGCCAGTTTCCCTTTCTGAGCCTTGCTCTGGAGAGAGCAAGCAGGGGCTACTGAAAACAAAACCAGCAGGTGCTATTTACACAAGACTCTGCTTCTCTATAGAATGAAAATGGCTTTGTGGCAGCTTGAGAAATAACATTGAAAGGCTATTTTTAGAGACAGATTTTTGTGAATGTGTGGGTGCAAAGAACAACATAAAAATATGATCATATCCATGGAGAAAAGAGAGAATGCCCAGCTTCCTCCTTTTGTTCCCTGATGTACTGCTAGCTAATGCTGCTTAGAGCCCTATATGGTTGGCTGGAGAGCAGCTAATCTCCCCATGCATTCGAGTCATGTGGTCAATGATATCCGCTTCCTTTAGGTTGAGAATCCACTTAGATATGTGTTTGCATTGGTCTAGAAATGTCGGTCACAGGATATTAGAGAAACAAAGTGGGTGAAATCTGGAGCCATGTGTGGGGAGTGCACAGGGCGTCAAATGCATCTCCAGTGTCCACACATGCCCCCACACTGGAAGTGGCCCAGCACATCGGGAGGAACGGACAGGTGGGGGTGGAGCAGGGGCAGGGCAGGTAGGGGGTGGGGCATGGATGGGTAGGAGTGGTGAGGGGATGGGGCAGGGGTACATGGCCAGCGTGCCCTCAGGACTCCTTTCATCAGTCACCATAAGTGAAGTAATATCTTTTATTGGACTAACTTTGGTCAGTGAAAGACACAAGCTTTCAAGGTTACACAGCGGTCTTCTTCAGGTCTGGGAAAGGAGAGAAAGTTAAATACAAGAAGGAGCAGATTGTTAAGCATAAGGAATTACAAGAGATCACTCAAGGTAAAGTGTCCAATTAAGATGTCTGAAATCAAAGGACAAGAAGGGTTGATGGGTTACAGGTTGTTATAATGAGCCAGAAATCCAGTGTCTCTGTTGAGTCCAAAAGTCTAGCATCTAGTAAAGGTCTGAAGTTAACCAACAAATTTGTCTTCTGAAAACATTGTGCAAGTTTTGAGGGGGAGGACTGAGAAGAAAAAGTGTTTGCCAGTGTGTGAGAAAGTGTTTTTGTCTTTTTTTATGTGTGTGTGAATTTATTTGAGAAGGCAGTGATTGATTTCATTTGCATACTTGTTGTTGGGGCATTTGGTGCACTGGAGGAGGTGCACCACATGTGATGATGGGCATGTGCAGGATCTCGAAATGTGTGTTGTTCGATATCTTAATCATTGTAGCAGTGGAGATATGTCGTCATTTTTGCATCTCTTGTTCTGGCGGGGTCTGGTGTCCCTTTGAATTGGTGAGTCTTGGTCTGCAGGGAATGTACTTCTGAAGATGAGCTTGATGATGATGTAGTGAGGGGTTATTTGAAGGCCAGAAGAGGAGGTTCAGAAAGATCTCTTTCAGGATGTGGTTCCCACTGAGTATGAGCAATTGTTTAAAAATACTCAAGGAGGATCCTAGTGTGGGGTGGGAGGTGACGGGTAGGGGCGTGCAAGTGGCAAAATTTTGTTGTTGTTGGTGTTGTTTTTCCTGTAGTGAAGCAAGTCCTCTACTTTTCTGATGGAATGACTTAGTTTGGTGAAGGCAATTTTAAATGCATTAAGGTGTGTATCTTGGACTTTCTCCTCGGTGCCTGTTCTGTGGTATCTGAATGTGTGGCTACAGACAACAGATTTATTGGTTTGTTGGAGTGGTTACTAGATCTCTGAAGGCAAGTGTGGCAGTCTGTGGATTTCTTATACCTAGCTGCCTGCAGGTTCTTTTGTTGAAGCTGATCACGGTGTCCAGGAAATTGATGCTGGTGTGACAGTGTTGAAGTACGGGGTGGTTGAAGTTGTGGCGGAAATCTGTGCGAGCATTTAGATTGGCTGTCCAAAGGATGAAAATGTCATTGGTGTATCTTAGCTATACCATTGCTTTCTTGGTGCTTTTGTCCAGAAATTCTTCCTCAGGGTGGTCCTGATGAAGAGGATGGCATATTGAGACCAGTCTAGAACCCTTAACTGTTCCCATTGTTTGGATAGTTTTTGATGCTGACTGTAAAATTGTCAAGGGTCAGGATGAAATTGATGAATTGTCGATGGATTTGGGGTGGATGTGTGAGAGTTGCTCATTGTCTTGTAAATATTTGAGGCAGGCAACTATGCTGTCAACACGAGGGATGTTGGTGTATAAGTCACATCCGTGGTGGCAAGGACAGTGCTCTGAAGGTGCTTGTTAATTTTCTGGAGTTTCTGGGGGAAGTCAGTTGCGTCCTGGAGGAAGCTGGCTGTTTGTGTGGTGAATAGTTTGAGGTTGGCTTCTATGAGTCCTGATATTCCTTTGGTCACTGTGCTGTGGCCAGATATGATGTGTCTGCCTGGGGTCTCTTGTTTGTGTAACCTTGGGATACATGTAGAAGGCACCTAAAGTGGGTTTGTAGGTGATGAAGTTCTAGAGTCTCTTGGAGTTGATTTGGGAAGGGTTTGATGATTTCCTCATATTCCTGGATGAATTTTGGTGTGGGGTGTTCTATGATTTCTTTATAGGAGATGGTATTGGTGATGTGTTGGCTGGTGTCTTTGATAAAGTTGAGGACTACAGTGGCATCCCTTGAGTCTGCTTGTTTGATCACTGTGTCAAGATTGGATTGCAGGGACTGTCTAGCTGTTATGCTTATAAGAAGCCTGGGATCTTTTTCAGGGGAAAAGGCTATATGCCACGTTTTTTGAGAATACAGTAGAAAAACAGCATATGCGCGCTCGTGCTCTCTCTCTCTCTCTCTCACACACACACAGTCTTGCCGGTTGATGTTATCGTCACCAGTCTGTTGCTCACTTTTGAATTTGAGCATGAACTCCAGTTCACACATCTCCCTTTGTACATACTACCTACATTGGACAAACTGGGCAAACACTCTGCCAAAGAATGAATGGGCTCAGAGTAGACATTAGGAATCTTAATACATATAAACCCGTCAGTGGAGTGGACCATTCTGTTAAAGACCTGAGAATATGCGTCCTACAACAAAGAGACTTTAACAGCAGATTGCAAAGGGAGATGTGTGAACTGGAGTTCATGCTCAAATTCGACACATTATCACTTGGTCTCAGTAGAGATAGCAATATCTCATGCATTACAAGGTCTCTTTCCCTTCCTTTGGTATTTGTAATGATCTCAGGCAAGACACTTGTATTTGTCCCCCTCATCTCTCGTCTCCCTCCTTCAGTTCCATTTTTTTTTTGGACCTCTGTACTATTTAACTGTCAATCTGTACTGGAAATGCTGTAGATCTGAAGAAGTGGGTCTGCTCCATGAAAGGTCATCACCTAATAAATTATTTTGTTAGTCTTTTAAGTGCTGCTTGACTGCTGGTTTGTTTTCTTAGAATAGAGATTAACATGGCTACCTCTCTGTTACTAAACAATAAGGATGTTAGAAAGGTTAACCAGTTAACTGTTTTAACTCAGGATTGCTGCCCTGACTGCCATCCAGCCTCACTGCGGTTATGACTGTGAGATCTAGCCGTCAGCTCAGCAACAGCTGTGAAGTCCCACTAACTGGCCTGCTGGCCCCTCTGTGGCTGGAGCTGCTGTGGCCCAGGATGGCTGGCTGCTGCCAGAGTTTACTGGTAAGGGTGGATTAACTGGTTAACCAGTAAGCTTGCTGTTAAGCCTCATACTTAATGTATGCTAATTGGTTAACCGTTTAACAGCCCTAGTAACTGACAATAGTTTCAAACTTTGCGTTTAGTCAGACCTTGAGCCAGTGTTGCTGATAACTTTCTTACAATCTCTGAATCGTTTCACAGTCGGCGTTTGGCAGGGGCGAGGTTTCGAATAGCAAACTCCGCTAAGAAATACCTTCATGTCATCCCAGTGCCAGCCTTAAGGAAGTGAAATGGCAAAGATATAGCTTTCCTAAACACAATCTGTTCTTCACTGTCACATGGCCCTGGGACCATCTAGTATAGCCTCCTTCTTACCAGAAAAGCAGGAGTGAATAGGAAGGTATTGACAGACAAGGGGAAAAGCCCAAGAGAGAGCTGGAGAGAGCAAAGTAGTAAGTAGGCAATGGGGATAGGTGCTGAAGAAGAATTGTGAAATCGAGTTATATATTGGCCAAGTTACACTTCAAGTGGGGACGTGGTCATTTCCTATTGTGAAGTGTTTAAACATAAACTGGCTTAAGGGACTAGCCCTAGGAGACATGGGATAATTTAGGCAGACTGTTAGGGGAAAATCCTACCAGTCTATTGAATCCTAAATGTACAGAGGATATGGTTGAATAGACCAGGGATGTTGGAGACCTTCATTCCATTTCCAGTTCTGCTACTGGGCAAGCCCCATTCTCTGGTCCCTCTCCTGTGCTTTGTCTAGAAGGACTGTGCATTCCTTGTGACAGGGATAGTGTCTTATTACGTGACTATACAGGGATTACCACAAGGGGGTCCAAATTTCGGCTGGAGTTTCTAGACGCTGCTGTCATCTTAATATTAGCTTGTGAAACAATCTTTCAAAGGATGTGATGCAAGGACCTTTTCCTGAGATTTTTAAAGCCAGACTCCAAGGCAGACTAGAAAATGGTTTGTTTTGGTGGGAAATAGGGTAGATAGCCTATTAGTGCTGCTTTGTTTCATCTCCTACTTCTTTGTTTACACCAGGTGGCCAAAGAGCTCCAAAAAGCCTGAGAAAGCTGAGCGACAGACTTCCTGGTTTCTCTTCCCAAGGGAATGACGTCACTAGAGCGATCACTAGCCACTCTCTATAACTGCCACCAAGGCCAATATTTCCTGTTTGTTTTTAAACATAAGTAGTAGTATGAAAATGGAGTGCTGGTTGTACTGAGAACCCTCTTTCAGCTCTGACACGGTACAGGGCGTTGTTTCAGATAAGGGGATATATTCTATAGGCACAAAAGATTTGCACCTTTCATCTTCATTAAAGCAAACTGGGTTACATGATGGGGCTACTTTCCTTGCTGTGCCCTACGTGTACAGGGTCAAACACCACAGTGAACACACAACAACATGGTTGAATCATCACATCAGTGTACATCTCATGAGAAGTTTGTGAAGTGCAACCTGCAGTTGTCCAGTCCAACAGGGCTGTTGTAAATTGTGTGTGTAGTCAAAGGTAGAAATGTTACTGCTTTACAGTGAACATGAAGGTCAGTCAAGTCTAGAGTATTTAGAAATGTTAAATGAAAAATTCAAGGCAGGCGCCTACTGAGAACGCTCTTCATGGTGCTTGTCTGTGTCTTGAACTAGCGCGCCTTGTTCGTGCAGATGACCCTGTGTGAGTAGCCATGACACAGTTCTTTTTCTATGGACACACAAGGCAGATTTCCTGGATTCTCTTCCATATGTCAGAATTGGTGCCTCTGGTTCTTTGTCTAAGTAGTCGGTATCTGAAATGATGCTATGTGCTTTTAGGAGAGAAGTCAGATGATACAGATAGATCCTCTGGCAGTGTTGCTAAGGGGCCCTGAGTCAGTCTGTTCTCCCTGTGCTAGCAGGGTTGCTTTCTCCCCCAGCCAAGACCCCAGCCCTGCAAAGACTTAAGAAAGCAACTCACTTTACTCATATGAGTAGTCCTGTTGATATTTGGTTTACTCACAAGAGTAAAGATTCTCTTAAGTCTTTGCAGGAACAGAACATGAGTTACTATTGCATTGGCACGGGGCAACCAAGTGCAAATCAGGAGGAGGAAGTGAAGGAAGAAGCATGGTGTGTGCTGCATTCCTCAGCCCCACTTGCCCTGAGGGAGAGGGCAACATGATGGGAGGGAGGAAGAGACAGAGGATTAGCAGGAGAAGATGGAGGTGGGCAGTGGAGTGGTGAGAGCAGAAGGGAGTGTTCAGGACGCAGACAGTGTGAGGAGATGGAGTGTTCAGGACGCAGACAGTGTGAGGAGATGGAGTGTGCAGGGACGCGGGGCAGCATGAGGAGATGGAGTGTGCAGGGACGCGGGGCAGCGTGAGGAGATGGAGGGCACAGGGACGAGGGGCAGCGTGAGGAGATGGAGGGTGCAGGGACGCGGGGCAGCGTGAGGAGATGGAGTGTGCAGGGGCGCGGGGCAGTGTGAGGAGATGGAGGGTGCAGGGGCGCGGGGCAGCGTGAGGAGATGGAGGGTGCAGGGACGCGGGGCAGCGTGAGGAGATGGAGGGTGCAGGGACGCGGGGCAGTGTGAGGAGATGGAGGGTGCAGGGGCGCGGGGCAGTGTGAGGAGATGGAGGACGCAGGGCAGCGTGAGGAGATGGAGAGTGCAGGGACGCAGGGCAGCATGAGGAGATGGAGGGTGCAGGGGCGCGGGGCAGCGTGAGGAGATGGAGGGTGCAGGGGCGCGGGGCAGCGTGAGGAGATGGAGGGTGCAGGGACGCGGGGCAGCGTGAGGAGATGGAGGGCGCAGGGACGCGGGGCAGCGTGAGGAGATGGAGGGCGCAGGGACGCGGGGCAGCGTGAGGAGATGGAGGACGCAGGGGCGCGGGGCAGTGTGAGGAGATGGAGGGTGCGGGGACGTGGGGCAGCGTGAGGAGATGGAGTGTGCGGGGACGCGGGGCAGTGTGAGGAGATGGAGGGCGCAGGGGCACGGGGCAGTGTGAGGAGATGGAGGGCGCAGGGGCGCGGGGCAGTGTGAGGAGATGAGGGACGCGGGGCAGCGTGAGGAGATGGAGGGTGCAGGGACGCGGGGCAGCGTGAGGAGATGGAGGGTGCAGGGACGCGGGGCAGTGTGAGGAGATGGAGGGTGCAGGGACGCGGGGAAGCGTGAGGAGATGGAGGGTGCAGGGACGCAGGGCAGCGTGAGGAGATGGAGGTGCAGGGACGCGGGGCAGTGTGAGGAGATGGAGGGTGCAGGGGCGCGGGGCAGTGTGAGGAGATGGAGGGCGCAGGGACGCGGGGCAGCGTGAGGAGATGGAGGGTGCAGGGACGCGGGGCAGCGTGAGGAGATGGAGGGTGCAGGGACGCAGGGCAGCGTGAGGAGATGGAGGGCGCAGGGACGCGGGGCAGTGTGAGGAGATGGAGGGCGCAGGGACGCGGGGCAGTGTGAGGAGATGGAGGGTGCAGGGACGCGGGGCAGTGTGAGGAGATGGAGGGTGCAGGGACACGGGGCAGCGTGAGGAGATGGAGGGTGCAGGGGCGCGGGGCAGTGTGAGGAGATGGAGAGAGCAGGGACGTGGGGCAGTGTGAGGATATAGAAGGTGGAGGGAGCGACAGTATGGTTTAGTTTCCTGGGCATGTTTAAAGCTGACTCATGATGATCTCATGTAGATTGGGACTAAGCAGGTTCCCCTAACAGGTTAAAAAACCTGCATCTTGGCTTCTTCTTGTTCATTATTGTTAATTTAGATCTGATTATTTTTAAGCCTGCTATGACTTGGGGGCCTCTGACTGATGACAAGCAAAAGGCCCAAGTACCATCTGTTTGGAAGGGCTGCTGCTTCTCATGATACTTGTGCATCTCCTGGGGATACTCGCCCCCTTCGGAGCTTCAGGCTCAGACCCAGTAAATAAGGACAAAAGGTCGTAACCTCTCCAAATTTAGTTTCAGAACTCGGCTTTCCAACCCCCGGCAGAGAATTCCTGAGCACGTTCTTGCATGAGATGTTTAAAGTCTGAATTGTAATCAGAGCACTGGTTTGTAAAACCAAATAAGTAGACAGAATATTAGCCAAGACCTGCGTTACAGCACTTGAGTCTGTCCTCCATCACTCACAGTGCATTTGAGCCTGAATGCGTTGAGCACAACCCCGGTGTCAGTATCAGGGTTTCTGTCACAGAGGTTTAATGGAGGATGAGGAGAAAAGATCAAGGATGAGGAGAATAATTCGTTTGTCCAAGAATATAATCAAGAGCATCCTGTCTTCTAGGCAAGATCTGCACAGGAATTCTCTCTCCCTCCTGCCAGTGGGTGCATTTGCAAGATTGTTCTGGCCCTTTCCATGCAGTGAATGCAAGACAGTAGGCTACAACTGTTACTGCAGCCAGGAAACAGGCATTCCCCTTAAGATGAAGCTCTGTAATAGGATGGGCCTGCTCTTCTGTAGATTTGATTTTAACAAATAGGGAGGAATTGGTAGAGAACTTGAAAGTGGAAGGCAGCTTGGGTGAAAGTGATCATGAAATCATAGAGTTCACAATTCTAAGGAAGCGTAGAAGGGAAAACAGCAAAATAGAGATACTGGATTTCAGGAGGAAAGATTTTGGTAAACTCAGAGAGCTGGTAGGTAAGGTCCCGTGGGAAGCAAAACTGAGGGGAAAAACAGCTGAGGAGAGTTGGCAGTTTTTCAAAGGGACATTATTAAGGGCCCAAAAGCAAGCTATCCCACTGCGTAGGAAAGATAGAAAATATGGCAAAAGGCTGCCTTTGCTTAACCAGGAGATCTTGCATGATCTCAAAATATAAAAGGAATCATATGAAAAATGGAAACAAGGACAAATTACAAAGGATGAATATAGGCAAACAACACAAGAACATTGGAGCAAGATTAGAAAGGCTAAGGCACAAAATGAGCTCAAACTAGCAACTGGCATAAAGGGAAACAAGAAGGCTTTTTATAAATATATCAGGAACAAGAGGAAGACCAGGGACAGGGTAGGGTCATTGCTCAGTGAGGAGGGAGAAACTGTAAGAGGGAACTTGGAAATGGCAGAGAGGCTTAATGACTTGTTTGTTTCGGTCTTCACTGAGAAGTCTGATGAAGCAATGCCCAACGTAATGAATACTAGTGGGAAAGGGGTAGGGTTAAAAGTTGAAATAAAAAAAGAACCAATTAAAAATCACTTAGAAAAATTAGATGTCTGCAAGTCACCAGGTCCTGATGAAATGCATCCTAGAATACTCAAGGAGCTGATAGAGGAGGTATCTGAGCCTTTATCTTTCATCTTTGGAAAATCATGGGAGACAGGAGAGATTCCAGAAGACTGGAAAAGGGCAAATATAGTGCCCATCTATAAAAAAGGGAATAAGAATAACCCGGGAAACTACAGGCCAGTCAGCTTAACTTCTGTGCCAGGAAAGATAATGGAGCAGGTAATTAAAGAAATCATCTGCAAGCACTTGGAATGTGGTAAGGTGATAGGGAACAGCCAGCATGGATTTGTAAAGAACGGATCATGTCAAACTAATCTGATTGCTTTCTTTGATAGGATAATGAGCCTTGTGGATAGGGGTGAAGTGGTAGGTGTGGTAAACCTAGACTTTAGTAAACCATTTGATATGGTCTCACATGATATTCTTATTAAAAAACTAGACAAATACAGTTTAGATGAAGCTACTATAAGGTGAGTGTATAACTGGCTGGATAACTGTACTCGGAGAGTAGTTGTTAGTGGTTCTCAATCCTTCTGGAAAAGTATAACAAGTGGGGTTCTGCAGGGGTCTGTGTTAGGACCGGTTCTGTTCAATGTCTTCATCAACGATTTAGATATTGGCATAGAAAGTATGCTTATTGTGTTTGCAGATGATACCAAGCTGACGGGTTGCAACTGCTTTGGAGGACAGGGTCATAATTCAAAATGATCTGGATAAATTGGAGAAATGGTCTGAGGTAAATAGGATGAAGTTTAATAAGGACAAATACAAAGTGCTCCACTTGGGAGGGAACAATCAGTTTCACACATACGGAATGGGGAGAGACTGTCTAGGAATGACTACAGCAGAAAGGGATCTAGGGGTTATAGTGGACCACAAGCTAAATATGAGTGAACAGTGTAATGCTGTTGCAAAAAAAGCAAACATGATTCTGGGATGCATTAACAGGTGTGTTGTGAATAAGACACGAGAAGTCATTCTTCCGCTCTACTCTGTGCTGGTTAGGCCTCAGCTGGAGTATTGTGTCCAGTTCTGGGCACCGCAGTTCAAGAAAGATGTGGAGAAGTTAGAGAGGGTCCAGAAAAGAGCAACAAGAATGATTAAAGATCTAGAGAATGTGACCTATGAAGAAAGGCTGAAAGAATTGGGCTTGTTTAGTTTGGAAAAGAGAAGATTGAGGGGTGACATGTTAGCGGTTTTCAGGTATCTAAAAGGGTGTCATAAGGAGGAGGGAGAAAACTTGTTCTTTTTGGCCTCTGAGGATAGAACAAGAGGCAATAGACTTAAACTGCATCAAGGGAGGTATAGGTTGGACATTAGGAAAAAGTTCCTAACTGTCAGGGTGGTCAAACAGTGGAATAAATTGCCAAGGGAGGTTGTGGAATCTCCATTGTGGGAGATATTTAAGAACAGGTTAGATAGATGTCTGTCAGGGACGGTTTAGATAGTACTTGGTCCTGCCATTGGGGCAGGGGGCTGGACTTGATGGCCTCTCGAGGTCCCTTCCAGTCCTAGTGTTGTATGATTCTGTGATTCTCCTCTGTCTGCAGTGGAGTTAGAACATAAGAACATAAGAATGGCCATACTGGGTCAGACCAAAGGTCCATCCAGCCCAGCATCCCATCTGCCGACGGTGGCCAATGCCAGGTGCCCCAGAGAAGGAGAACAGAAGACAATGATCAAGTGATTTATCTCCTGCCATCCATCTCCTGCCTTTGTTCTGAAGGCTAGGGCACCATACTTTATCCCTGGCTAATAGCCATTTATGGACCTAACCTGCAAAAATTTATCAAGCTCTTTTTTAAACCCTAATAGAGTCCTGGCCTTCACAGCCTCCTCGGGCAAGGAGTTCCACAGGTTGACTGTGCGCTGTGTGAAGAAAAATTTCCTTTTATTAGTTTTGAACCTACTACCCATCAATTTCATTTGGTGTCCCCTAGTTCTTGTATTATGGGAAAAGGTAAATAATTTTTCTATATTCACTTTCTCCACACCATTCATGATTTTATATACCTCTATCATATCGCCCCTCAATCGCCTCTTTTCCAAACTGAAAAGTCCCAGTCTCTCTAGCCTCTCCGCTGATGTAACAACCAGTGTGACTGATTTCAGTCATTCACAGATTATGAGTCAGAACCATGGAAAATGAGATTGGCTTGAAAAAAAAAACCAGGAGAGTTTTAAAATAGCAAATACCAGGTCCGTACTATTGGCGTTCCAGTTCTTGGGTCTATCTTAGTCACTTTTTCTCTACTACCATAAAAACTAGAAACAATCTACTTTATTGTTGATTTTTATGTACTCACAGGACTTCAGGTTCTGCTGCTGTAAGGAATATATGTGTGGTTCTTAGGCACAAATTCCTTTTCAGGTTTAATAACCACAACTCTTGCTAAAGGTGCTACTGTGACATCTACCTTTGGAACATCAATAATAGAATGTTTGGCTCTTTGCAGCTTGTAATGTTTAAGGAGGAGTACATGGGAATTACAGCCTCAGAAGGGGATTTGGAGGAGAGGTGTCTCCTTGGAGGCTTGTCCTCAGGAGCTTGCTCAGGTTGGGTCTCTATTGTGGGTATAACCATTTCACACATGATCTCAAACTTGCAAGGTGGAAAAAGTATTGCTGCCAGCTGGAACCACACTACAGCTTTGAGCTGCCTCCAGAAGCTGGAGTGAGGGTAGAACAGCCAACAGGAGAATGGTGGGAGACACAGGGCTGCAACAGAACACTTTGTGGAAGAAAATGACAGTTCACTTGGGAAGGCTAGAGCATACCCAAACATGATCCACATTTGGACATCATGACAGAAGAAGTACACAATGCCACAGAAGATTTAATATGTAGAGGGGCAACAAGGGAATGCAGGGATAGAGTGGTGTGTATTAAAACACAAGCCAAACCTATAAATGCTGCTGCTTCACAACACCTACTAGCCTCCAGGTAACAAAGCTTGGGATGAAATGTCCCCTGGAAACAGGCCAGCCTGTAACTGTGCACTGCAGGGCTTCTTCCACAGCAGCCTCTGTTCACTGTGGGAGATGGAATATGAGACTGGATGGATCCAGGCCTGGCAGTTCCAATGCCCCTACAAGAAACGATTTGATTTGATTTGATTTGAGTTGAGTTGGGTGGATTCCAGTTACTATGTCTCTGTCTTCTGAAGAAGGGATACAAATAACCCTCTGAGTTGCAGTCTTGAAAGCTTTAATTGAGTGGAAAGAAAGACACAAGTCATTTGGATTTTGCTTTCTATTTCAAGAAATTAATAGCAGGTTTGCAGTGCAGTCCTCTGAAAAAGAAATGAAACAGAGCTCATTGTTCTACTTCCTGGAATACTGCTTGTGCCTAATACACTGCTAAGCCTGAGGGGCGGATTTTCTAAACAACTCAGCACTTAACTGTTCCCATCTCAGCTTGTAAATGACATGGTCAGATCTTCAAAGAGGCCCGGGCCCCAGCAGCTGGGAGAACAGTCTGGCAGCCACTTTGCTTACTGCCTACATGGGAACTGAGCTCATTTCAAAAGCTGGCCCTCCTTCCCCTCCCCCGTGCCCTGCGCCGGCGTGCACTCATACCTTCTCACTCGTTTCCCTTGCTCGCTTGCTCACTTGTGAGTGCACGCACATTTGCTAGGCAGTGTAGAGAGGTGGCAGTTGGGAGAATTGACTGCATCATTTCTTTGTTGTATTTTGGTTGAGATACTTGCTGTGTAATATCTTGATGACCTACCATGGGCTAATGAGTGTAGCCTCTCAAGACACCTGTGATACAGGAAAATATCGTTCCGTTTTAGAGATGTGGAAAGTGATGCCTGGTAGTGACCTGGCTCGAGCCACCCAGGAAGTGGGCAGCAGAGCTGAAAACACACACAGTCTGCTAAGAGAATGGAGGGAACCAGATACCTAGGGTGTTTTGCACCCATTGAACCCCTCTACTGGCTCCCCGTCTCCCCACCAACCAGTCCAAGTCGCCTACTCCTCATGCAAACTGCAAGGCCCAGTGTTATATTCCCTCCCCTCTCGAGCGCCAGTCTTCCCATCCCCACCGCCAAAAGATCTGCCACAGCCTCCTTCCCCTGCCCCAGTCCCGTGACCCTGGGGACCTTAAAATGCTCTGCTCCTGTGACTCGCTTGCCTGGACATTCCCAGCCAGCTCAGACACGGCCCTGATTCCAGCAATTTGCTTGTGAAAAGCCTGACACGCTGTAATCTCCAGCAGCCATGGTTACACCTGGCATGGTGACCCTCGACACCTCCAGCCCCAAATTTCCCCAAAACCATGTGCTGTGCAATGTCCAGCACTCTCCTGGGCCTGCCAGAGGGTTCATAGTACGGTTTGTTTGCTCTTCTAAAGAGACAGACTCCACAGCGTGCTATGCTAAAGAGTTAACTATCACTTCAGTTCGAACGCTGCACTGGCCTGGTTTAGATAAGAAGTAGAACACAATTATTAACAGAAGGAGCTAGAATTATAATAGTAACAAAGCGGTACCATGTTAGTCTGTATCTTGACAAAACAAAACAGCAGTCATATAGCACGTTTAAGACTAACAAAATAATTTATTAGGTGATGAGCTTTTGTGGGGCAGACCCACTCTTCAGATCTGGAGATAGTGCTATGCTGGAAATCTGTCTGGATCTGTGAGAGATTTTTACATATAGTTGATCTCCATTCCAAACAGCTAAATGTGGTGCCTTGCATGATGAATAGTAATAAAGAAGTAGCCATGTTAGTCTGTATCTTAACAAAGCAAAAAAGCAGTCATGCAGAACTTTTAAGACTGATGAAATAATTTTTTAGGTGATGAGCTTTCATGAGGCTTTTCCAGTATAGCACTATCTCCAGATCTGAAGAAGAGGGTCTGCCCTACCACAGCTCATCCCATAATAAATTATTTTATTAGTCTTTAAAGTGCTATCCATGACTGCTTTTTTGATTTGCTAGAATTCTGAGTGAGCTCAGGTACAAAGGATGGCGCTAGAAATGGTGGTAAGCAAATGAAAGTGAAAAACACTTCTTAGGGACTAAGATTTAACAAACCTCACTCTTGGTTTAAGGTAAGAACACTATCCCACTTCCTTCCAGCAAGATGGCTGACCATTGCCTTGGTCAGGGTTCCCTGCAAAGCCCAAAGTGCTCAGGTCCTTTGGTTTTGTTTAGATGAAAGATCCCTTGGTGTCCTTTGCTCTTCTCTGTGGTCCAGTGACCCTTGGAAATGAATTGTTTCCAAGGCAGCCCTGTGTAATAAACTTATTTCAAGCTGCAAGGGAGGTAACTCACTGGTGCTCATGAAAATCCAGAACAATCTGTTCCTTCAATCTCCTCCCCTGCTGTGATGCTCAGTGGTTATCTCCCTCGTTTGTTAGCTGGATGGTTTTGTCTACCTTGTATGTGAATAGATTCCCATGATAACTTGAGATCATCGTCAGGATGGCTGAACAACATCTCTTTGTGCAGGGCAGGGATTCCCAGCCGATGGGTCGGGTCCCAAACACAGGTCACACTTAGACTTTGTAAGGGTCACCAGCTGAGCGGCTCTGAGCTACATGTGGTTCTTTAAGGAGCCATTTGTGGTTCCCGCTGCTGCCGACACTCGCTCCTCCAGCTCCCTGTCCCTGCCCTGCCATGCTGAAATGGAACTTAATTTAACTGGTGTAATGGCTGGCAAGAGGGATCTGGCCATTAAGCCAATTCAATTCACTCCCATTTCAGTGTAGCAGGGCAGGAAACAGCCTGTACTGCAGGTGAGGGAAAGGAGCAGGAGGGCTGGGGGGAGCTGCATACAGGAGGCAGCAGCAGCAGTCCAGCAAAGGAGCAGCAAGGGGCAGCAGTGGCACTGATGAGGTAGGTGGGGGTCATTTTGGGGCTGAGGGGTTTAAGCCTGGGAGTGGGGGGTGGTTTGGGGCTGAGGGGTTTAAGCCTGGGAG
Source organism: Carettochelys insculpta (assembly GCF_033958435.1). NCBI lineage: Eukaryota > Metazoa > Chordata > Testudines > Carettochelyidae > Carettochelys > Carettochelys insculpta. Next base: position 137,941,409 of record NC_134140.1, read on the forward strand.
TGGGGGGTGGCTTGGGGCTCTGAGGGGTTTAAGCCCGGGAGTGGGGGGTGGCTTGGGGCTCTGTGGGGTTTAAGCCTGGGAGTGGGGGGTGGCTTGGGGCTCTGAGGGGGTTGAGCCCGGGAGTGGGGCGGGGTGGCTTGGGGCTCTGAGGGGTTTAAGCCCGGGAGTGGGGCGGGGTGGCTTGGGGCTCTGAGGGGTTTAAGCCTGGGAGTGGGGGGTGGTTTGGGGCTGAGGGGTTTAAGCCTGGGAGTGGGGGGTGGTTTGGGGCTGAGGGGTTTAAGCCCGGGAGTGGGGCGGGGTGGCTTGGGGCTCTGAGGGGGTTGAGCCTGGGAGTGGGGGGTGCTTTGAGGCTGAGGGGGTTGAGCCTGGGAGTGGGGGGTGGTTTGGGGCTGAGGGGTTTAAGCCTGGGAGTGGGGGGTGGTTTGGGGCTGAGGGGGTTGAGCCTGGGAGTGGGGGGTGGTTTGGGGCTGAGGGGTTTAAGCCTGGGAGTGGGGGGTGGCTTGGGACTCTGAGGGGTTTAAGCCCGGGAGTGGGGCGGGGTGGCTTGGGGCTCTGAGGGGGTTGAGCCTGGGAGTGGGGGGTGCTTTGAGGCTGAGGGGTTTAAGCCTGGGAGTGGGGGGTGGTTTGGGGCTGAGGGGTTTAAGCCCGGGAGTGGGGGGTGGCTTGGGGCTCTGTGGGGTTTAAGCCTGGGAGTGGGGGGTGGCTTGGGGCTCTGAGGGGTTTAAGCCCGGGAGTGGGGCGGGGTGGCTTGGGGCTCTGAGGGGGTTGAGCCTGGGAGTGGGGGGTGCTTTGAGGCTGAGGGGTTTAAGCCTGGGAGTGAGGGGTGGTTTGGGGCTGTGAGGGGTTTAAGCCCGGGAGTGGGGCGGGGTGGCTTGGGGCTCTGAGGGGGTTGAGCCTGGGAGTGGGGGGTGCTTTGAGGCTGAGGGGTTTAAGCCTGGGAGTGGGGGGTGGTTTGGGGCTGAGGGGTTTAAGCCCGGGAGTGGGGGGTGGCTTGGGGCTCTGTGGGGTTTAAGCCTGGGAGTGGGGGGTGGCTTGGGGCTCTGAGGGGTTTAAGCCCGGGAGTGGGGCGGGGTGGCTTGGGGCTCTGAGGGGGTTGAGCCTGGGAGTGGGGGGTGCTTTGAGGCTGAGGGGTTTAAGCCTGGGAGTGGGGGGTGGTTTGGGGCTGTGAGGGGTTTAAGTCTGGGGGCATAAGAGGCGCAAAGCAAGGTTTATATGTTTTTCCCCCAATGGAGAGCCTCGCTCCCTGTTTTGAGTTGCCTTACTGAACTGTCACAATGGGTTGCCATCTCAAAAAGGTTGGGAACTGCTGGTCTAGGGTGTGCCTGGCAGACACACTCTCAGAAATTAACTCCCAGTGTGTTTGTAATTTAGAATTTGTTCTCCCTACCACAACACTATTGATGATCTGTATGTTGTTGGCTTTCTATTAGTACCTTACTTGAAACCATTTAGCTACAGGTCATGACATGAATACGTAGGGGTACAGTGAACTGGTCAGACCAGCTGAAACTCCCGAACCGGAAGCCCCTTGTCCTCTTGCTTTGGGACACTGTTTGGATCACACACACTCAGACCAGCTCTTGTTCCTTCATCATTCCAGTCAGGCCATTTCCTTCTCCCCACTGCCTGGGCACTGGCAGAAGGCTCCCTGGGAGCAATGTAGAGTCAGGCTTTCTGCTGTCAGCTCTAGTTACTGGAACCCAGCACAGCCCAGAGCAGCTGGAAGCTGCAATTGCAGAGAAAGTCCTTCTCAGCCCCCTGTGTTCCCAGACTGGAGCATGCTCAGTGTGACCAGAATCGAAGGAGGTTTTAGATGGTGAACACTAGCAAGTCTCAGCTAAGCATGTGCAAACTGTAGTATTTGTCCAGGTCTTATTGGCCAAATTGTGCAGATTTTCACTGGGGTGACAGAGGGTGCATACCTGACTCAGAGGTCACTCCCCTGCCAAATTCCAAGTCCCTGTTCCAAAGCATAAAGGTGCTAGAGTCTTTTACCAGAAAACATCGACTGGATTTTTAGTGTGGGTAAAACAACATATTTATCCCTATTCTGTTCATAAAAGCAACTGAACCATTTTGGCTGCAAATTGCCAGATTAATTCAGTCTGAGACAGGTGCCCCATCTGGAAAATTTCAGTCCAAACAGTGCAAAATTCGGCAAAGTCATAAGCAACTATAAACAGGGTTTTATTCTGGGAAATGTGGAGCTCCCAAACCTGCCTGTGGCTCTGTTAGAGAGGCCGTGGCCCTGGAAAGCTATTGAATGTAACTGAGTACAAACAAGACGCAGGGAACCAGATATCAATTTGTAGTCACCTATTTTAAAAGATTTCTGTCTCCACAGGGCCTTCTATTGTGACTCCCCCTAAGGAAATCTGGAATGTTACTGGAGCAAAGATTTACATGAGTTGTGAAGTCATGGGCATTCCCACCCCAGTGCTCACTTGGAATAAGGTCAGTGGCATCGGAACTTGTTTTCATGAGTAGCATGTATTATGCCATGTTTATTTACTGTAGTACAGTATATTGCATATCTTGGGGGAGCTGGCAGAATCATAGAATTCTAGGGCTGGAAGGGACCTCAGGAGGTCATCGAGTCCAGCCCCCTGCCCAAAGCAGGATCAACCCCAACTAACTCAAGCCAGGATTTAAAAACCTCTCGGGATGGAGATTCCACCACCTCTCTAGGGCTACGTCTACACGTGAAGCCAACATCGAAATAACTTATTTCGATGTAGCAACATCGAAATAGGCTATTTCGATGAATAACGTCTACACGTCCTCCAGGGCTGGCAACGTCGATGTTCAACTTCGACGTTGCGCGGCACCACATCGAAATAGGTGCTGCGAGGGTACGTCTACACGCCAAAGTAGCACACATCGAAATAAGGGTGCCAGGCACAGCTGCAGACAGGGTCACAGGGAGGACTCAACAGCAAGCCGCTCCCTTAAAGGGCCCCTCCCAGACACAGTTGCACTAAACAACACAAGATACACAGAGCTGACAATTGGTTGCAGACCCTGTGCCTGCAGCATGGATCCCCAGCTGCCGCAGAAGCAGCCAGAAGCCCTGGGCTAAGGGCTGCTGCCCACAGTGACCATAGAGCCCCGCAGGGGCTGGAGAGAGAGCATCTCTCAACCCCCCAGCTGATGGCCGCCATGGAGGACCCAGCAATTTCGATGTTGCAGGATGCGGATCGTCTACACGGTCCCTACTTCGACGTTGAACGTCGAAGTAGGGCGCTATTCCGATCCCCTCATGAGGTTAGCGACTTCGACATCTCGCCGCCTAACGTCGAAGTTAACTTCGAAATAGCGCCCGACGCGTGTAGCCGCGACGGGCGCTATTTCGAAGTTAGTGCCACTACTTCGAAGTAGCATGCGCGTGTAGACACAGCTTCGGTAACGTATTCCAGTGCTTCACCACCCACATGGTGAAATAGTTTTTCCTAATATCCAACTCAAATGTGAAATTGCAGAGCTATTAATGGTGATTTGTAACCTATTCTTTAAATCAGCTTCGGTACCCAATGACTGGAAGACAGCTAATATAACGCCAATATTTAAAAAGGGCTCTAGAGGAGACCCTGGCAATTACAGACCGGTAAGTCTAACGTCAGTACCGGGCAAATTAGTAGAAACAATAGTAAAGAATAAAATTGTTAGACACGTAGAAGAACATGATTTGTTGGGCAAAAGTCAGCATGGTTTCTGTAGCGGGAAGTCGTGTCTAACTAATCTATTAGAGTTCTTTGAAGGGGTTAACAAACATGCAGGCAGGGGGGATCCAGTGGACATGATATACTTAGATTTCCAGAAAGCCTTCAACAAGGTCCTTCACCAAAGGCTGTTATGTAAATTAGGTGGTCATGGGATAGGAGGAAGGATCCTTTCATGGATTGGAAACTGGTTAAAAGACAGGAAACAAAGGGTTTGAATAAATGGTAAATTTTCACAATGGAGGGGGGTAAGTAGTGGTGTTCCCCAAGGGTCAGTCCTGGGACCAATCCTGTTCAACTTCTTCATAAATGATCTAGAGAAAGGGGTAAGCAGTGAGGTGGCAAAGTTTGCAGATGATACCAAGCTGTTCTGGATAGTCAAAACCAAAGTAGATTGTGAAGAACTTCAAAAAGATCTCAGGAAACAGAGTGATTGGGCGGCAAAATGGCAAATGAAATTTAATGTGGGTAAGTGTAAGGTAATGCACATTGGGAAAAATAACCCCAATTATACATACAATGTGATGGGGGCAAATTTAGCTACAACAGATCAGGAAAGGGATCTTGGAATTATAGTGGATAGTTCTCTGAAAACATCCACGCAGTGTGCAGTGGCAGTCAGTAAAGCAAATAGGATGTTAGGAATTATTAAAAAAGGGATAGAGAATAAGACGAAGAATATCATACTTCCCCTATATAAAACTATGGTACGCCCAAAGCTTGAGTACTGCATGCAGATGTGGTCTCCTCACCTCAAAAAAGATATACTGGCATTAGAAAAAGTTCAGAAAAGGGCAACTAAAATGATTAAGGGTTTGAAAAGGGTCCCATATGAGGAGAGGCTAGAGAGACTGGGACTTTTCAGTCTAGAAAAGAGGAGATTGAGGGGCGATATGATAGAGGTATATAAAATCATGAGTGGTGTGGAGAAAGTGAATATTGAAAGAGAAGTTACTCACCATAGTAACGGTGGTTCTTCGAGATGTGTCCCCGTGGGTGCTCCACAATAGGTGTCGGGCTCGCCCGGTGCCACAGATCGGAAATCTTCCAGCAGTTTCTCCTGGATCGCGCATGCGCCGGCGCGCACCGCCCCCCTGCGCGCCTCCGGCCGCGTGCGCGATCCGGTCCCCGCCAGTTCCTTGACCAACCGCCTCGGATGCTCCTGAAAAACACTGGACAGAAATCCGAAGCGGGGAGGATGGGCGGGTGGTGGAGCACCCATGGGGACACATCTCGAAGAACCACCGTTACTATGGTGCGTAACTTCTCTTTCTTCTTCGAGTGTCCCCGTGGGTGCTCCACAATAGGTGACTACCCAGCAGTAACCCAAGTAAGGAGGTGGGTAATCAGTTTATGTGCAGCTTTCCCCCGAGAGGACTGCTGTCGACAGACGGGTATCTTCTTCGAATACCTGAGGTAGGGCATAATGCTCGGCAAAGGTGTCGTAAGATGACCAGGTCACCGCTCTACAGATGTCTTTTAACGCGATGCCCTTGAAGAAGGTTGTTGACGCCGCCACCGCCCTGGTGGAGTGAGCCCTGGGCGGGGCCAGCAAAGGAGCATTTTGAAGCTCATAACACATTTTTATACAGGACACAATGTGCTTAGAGATTCTCTGTGAAGAGAGACCTTTTCCTTTTGGCCTGGGAGAGAGGGAGACTAGGAGCCTGTCCGTTTTCCGGAAGGACTTAGTTCTGTCTATGTAGAAGGCCAACGCCCTCCTCACATCCAGGAGATGCAGGCGTGCCTCCTTGCCGGAGCTGTGAGGCTTTGGGTAAAACGAGGGTAAAACTATTGGCTCGTTAAGATTGGACTCCGAAGAGACTTTTGGAACAAAGGTTGGGTGCAGCCTTAAGGTTACCGCCTCCTTTGAGAATACTGTACAGTGCGGCGTTGCCATCACTGCCGCGAGCTCATTCACCCTGCGGGCTGATGTAGTTGCAAGGAGGAAGGTTGTGTTTTTTTTTTATCATAAGGAGACGTATGGGAACTGTGGCTAATGGTTCAAAGGTGGACCCGATAGCGTGCTGAGCACCAAGTCCAAATTCCATGATGGTGGAAGCGGTTTCCGAGGGGGTACAGGTTTACCAGCCCCTTCAAGAACCTGGTAACGATAGGATGGGCGACTACCGTGGGCCCTTCCTCTGTATGCCGAAAGGCTGATATAGCGGCGAGATGGACCTTTAGCGAGGATAGAGAAAACCCGCCTCTCTTGAGGTCCAATAAGTATTCTAGTATTACAGGTATAGGAACGTCAAGGGGAGCTAACTGCTTGGCGGAACACCAGGCTGTGAATCGGGTCCATTTCTGCTTGTAAGTCCTCCTGGTGGAGGTCCTTCGGCTACATTCCAGGACTTGTTGTACTCCCTCCGTACACGTGCTCTTTAAAGAGCTGAGCCATGGATTAGCCATGCTTGTAGGTCAGACCCTGAGGGTGCGGGTGCACTAAGGACCCCTGAGCCTGCGTGAGTAAGTCCGGCGCCACTGGTAGAGGGAGCGGTGGGCGGTCCGACATGCGCAAAAGCAAGGGAAGCCATTGCTGCCGATCCCAAGCGGGGCTATGAGTATCATGCGAGCTCTCTCCCTTCTGGCTTTGTGCAAGACCTTGTGGCAAACAGATCGATCTGGGGAAACCCCCATGTACGAAAAATGCGCCATAGCAGATCGGAGTGGATCTGCCATTTGTGCGTGATTGCGAAACGCCTGCTCAGTTGATCTGCTTTCACGTTGTGAGCTCCCAGCAAGTACGAGGCTTTCAACATTATGTTGTTGGTGATGCACCAATTCTACAATTGGACTGCTTCCGCACATAGGACACGGGATCGTGCTCCTCCTTGTCGATTGATGTAAATCATAGTGGAGGTATTGTCAGTATTGAATCCCGACTACTTTGCCATGTAGGTAATCTCAAAAATGTTTGCAGGCGTTGAACACTGCTCTGAGCTCCAGCATGGTTATGTGCAGTGTCTGTTCTGCAGGGCACCATAGCCCTTGCGTTACCTTGTTGCCGTTGTGCGCTCCCCATCCTATGTGGGAGGTGGCGGTAGTAAGAAAAAATAGAAATTTGTGGTTGGTGAAAAAGGCACCCCCACTAGCAGATTCTCGGGGTTTTCCCACCACGCCAGGGATCTGCGCACCTCTGTTGTGAGCGACACCACCCTGTGGACAGTGTGGGATGCCGGTTTGTAAACGCTCGCCAGCCAATGCTGCAGGCTTCACATGTGCAACCTGGCATTCTGTACCACAAACGTCGCTGCCGCCATGTGGCCCAGCAGCTGTACGCACGTTAAGACCGGCACCGTGGGGCTGTATGTGATGACTTGCACCAGCAAACTGATGGCGTGGAAGCGGGCGTCGGGTAGGTACACCTTTGCTGTGATAGATTTTATGCGTGCCCCTATGAACTCTATATGTTGTGTGGGTTCGGACTTTGACTTTGCAAGGTTGATGACTAGGCCCAGCGAAGAAAAACGTGTCCACTGTGATGCGTATCATGCGTGAGACCTCTGCCTTCGAGGCCCCTTTTAGCAGGCAGTCGCCCACATATGGGAAAAATAAACACCCCCTGTCTGTGCAGGTAGGCTGACACCACTGCCAGGGTGTTGGTAAAGACTCTGGGGGCCGAGGAGAGGCCGAATGGAAGAACCCTGTGCTGGAAGCGCTCCTGGCCGACCGTGGAGCGGAGGAAGTGCCTGTGTGCCCTATGGATTGTTATATGGATTGTTATATGAAAGTAAGCATCTTGTAAGTCGAGTGATGCAACCCAGTCTCCATCGTCCAGTGCCGTGAGTATCAAGGCAACTATGATCATCCGAAAACGTTGCTTGCGCAAGTAACGGTTGAGGCCCCGAAGATCTAAGATTGGCCTCCAGTCTCCTGTTTTCTTCTCTGGTAGGGAGTAGCATGAATAAAAACATTCCCCTGGAATTATTCCGGCACTCTTTCCACCTCCCCTATGAACATAAGGTGATTCACCCTCTGCTTGAGCCTCGCCTCGTGGGTAGTGTCCCTAAGGTGAGGCCCGGTGGGAGGCTCCGTCGGTGGAAGCGACTGGAAGGGGATCACGTAACCTGTGGCTATGATCTCCAGCACCCATTTGTCTGTGGTGATCTTTTGCCATTGGGAGTGGAACGGTCTGAGGCGAAGATGGAACATGAGATGAGAGTGGCATTGAGCAAGGGTATTGATGGTGCAGCTCCCGACATAACCGTCAAACTTGTTGCCTTTGGGCCTGACCCGAGGGCGTACGGCTTTGTTGAGAACGTCGCCTTGGAGTTCTGTACTGTTGCTGCTGTTGATAGCGCCCTTGGCCGTAGCCCCGTTGATATTGACCACGCTGTGGTTGTAAGCGTAGCATCTTTGCTGAGGATAAAATTTTTCCCTCCTGTATGGGGGAGTATAAATGCCCAAGGTTCTAAGTGTAGCACTCGAGTCCTTACTGGAGTGAGGGACCGAGTCGGCTGAGTCTGCAAACAGCTTTTATGTATCAAAGGGAAGGTCCACGATCTTCGCCTGTAGGTCCCTCACGATACCCGACGTCTGGGGCCAGGATTCTCTACGCATGACCACTGCTGTAGCCGTTGAACGTGCCGCCGTGTCTGCCACGTCCAGGGCAATCTGGACTCCCATCCGCGATGCTGCGTAGCCCTCTTGAATAATCGCCTTTAACACCGGCTTTTTGTCTTATGGAAGTGAATCCATGAGGGGAGTAAGCCTGGCGTAATTATCAAAATTATGGTTTGCTAGGTGTGCCCATAATTTGCCATTCTCAATAGCATGGGTAGAAGAGGAATATACCTTCCCGCCAAACAGCTCTAGCTTCTTAGCATCTTTGTCCGATCCCCCCCGATTTGTACTGAGACCTTTGACCTCTGCTGGGACAACTCGACCTCCAAAGAATTTGGTTGTGGGTGACTGAAGAGGAACTCCATGCCCTTTGCCGGGATGAAGTACTTCTTATCCGCTCTTTTGTTCGTAGGCGGAACAGAAGCCGGACTCTGCCATATCGTAATGGCTGACTCCAGAATGGCTTCATCCAGCGGAATAGCAATTTTGGACAAAGCCGGGGGTCTCAAATTTTCCAGGAGTTTGTGATGTTTCTCCTGCACCTCTGCCGTTTGAATGTCTTGCATGAAAGCCACCCTTTTAAACAGCTCCTGAAACTGTTTAAGGTCATCGGGGGAGAGACATCCCTGGGGGCCATGGCCTCATCTGGGGAGGATGAGGAGGAACCACTAGGGTAAACCTTCCTCGAACCCTCGGGCTCCTGCGGTCGATGATACACTTGCTCGCTGGAGGATTGTGAAGGAAAGTCTCAGGGTTCTAAAATTAACTCCCCTTGAGACAACTGTGTTTCCGTCCCCGATGGGGAGTGCCCACGGGGGTATTGAGCGGCCAGGGGGGACCTGCCCCTGGGTGTAGGCCTGTGGTGTCTGTGTCCAGCATGATAAGGATGATCATGGCAGCATGGGCAAGGGTCCGGGGATGGAGACCTAGACCACTCATGGGGTGTGTACCCCCGATGTCTGGGAGAGCGAGACCTCCGCGACAACACAGATAGAGGTGAAACTGGCTTGTGATAGTACTCCAGGGGATCCAATCCCAGAAATGGTGAAGGTGGCCCAAGCCATGGTGACATTGGTTGGAGGAACGGAGAAGGAGGTTCCGGCTGGGCCAGTGGAGACACAGGCCTTCGGTGCAGCATGTGTATCACAGGGGGACGGCTTGGTGCTAACAGCAGTGCAGCCCTGTCCAGAGATGGACTGCGGTGCCAGGCTTTTGATTTTGCCTTGCCCCTCCCCTGCGGGGCTGGCACCGCCCCCTTCCCTGCCGGGGATCTCGGCCCTGCTGTCAGCGCCGCGCTCGGCACCGTCAGCTGCGGTGCCGCGCGGGTATCCTCCTCCGGTGCCTGCAGGCTCTGTGCCTGGTGCCCCTGCACCGCTGGTGCTGCGGGGGCCGGTGCCGCCGGGTCTGGCGCTTGCCTCGCTGATGCTCTAGGTGCCGCGCGTGCCGGCTGTTGTATAACCAGAGGCTCAGCCTCTGCCACGTGCGCTGCCACGCTGCCGCTTGCCTGAGTATGCGGCTGGGGGCTGTGTGCTCCGCTCATCCTGCTCGCTGCAAACACCGGCAAGGATCGAGCCAGGGAGAGTTTCCTCTGTTTCTGCACCGAGGGGGTCAGAGAAAAACTGCCCTCCTCTTACGCAACCCAGAGGGCCCTTCTGGGTGAGGCTTCTCCGGCAAGTCCGGCTGGAGAGCCTTATCAACAAGAGCATTTTACGCCTCATCGCTCTGTCCTTCCTGGCCCTGGCTGTGAGCTTAGCTCAGTGAGAACACTTCTGGGTAGCCTGTGATTCCCCCAGGCATCGGATGCATTCGCTATGCCCCACGGAGGCCGGCATAGCTTCACGGCATGACTCCCGCTTTGTAAAACCTGAAGAGGCCATTGCGGTGAGTCCTTTACTGTTAATAGGGTACTTAGCACTTAATCCGTGCCTTTCCACCCCAAATAGTGATCACCGGCCTGCGGGGCAGCAGGCGGCCTAAATGGCCTTCACGTTCGCTCTTCTCTTCTCCGCTCCTCTCTTTTTCTTTTTTTTTTGCTGATATTCTCTTTGCCTTTGCTTTCTCTCTCTCTTTTTTTTTTTTTATAACCAAAAACAACGAATGACACGTAGAAAAAACCACTATTTAATCTGACTCTGGCCTTAGCCTGAGTAGATTCCGTCTGCAGCCGATGGCGGTTGAGAAGGAACTGATGGGGACCGAATCGCGCACGCGGCCGGGGGTGCGTAGGGGGGCGGCGCGCGCCGGCGCATGCGCGATCCAGGAGAAACTGCTGGAAGATTTCCAATCTGCGGCGCCGGGCGAGCCCGACACCTATTGTGGAGCACCCACGGGGACACTCGAAGAAGAAGAGTTATTTACTTGTTCCCATAATATAAGAACTAGAGGACACCAAATGAAATTAATGGGTAGTAGGTTCAAAACTAATAAAAGAAAATTTTTCTTCACACAGCGCACAGTCAGCCTGTGGAACTCCTTGCCGGAGGAGGCTGTGAAGGCCAGCACTCTAACAGAGTTTAAAAAAGAGCTTGATAAATTTTTGGAGGTTAGGTCCATAAATGGCTATTAGCCAAGGGTAAAGTATGGTGCCTAGCCTTTAGTCAAAGGCTGGAGACAGATGGCAGGAGACAAATCACTTGATCATTGTCTTCGGTTCACCTCCTCTGGGGCACCTGGCACTGGCCACTGTCGGCAGACAGGATGCTGGGCTGGATGGACCTTTGGTCTGACCCAGTCTGGCCGTTCTTACGTTCTTATGTTCTTATGTACTCCTCTCCCTCTGTAACTTCAGACAGCTGCTCCTGTTTTGCCATCTGTCACCACTGAGAACAGTCTCTCTCCATCTTCTTTAGAACCCACTTTCAGAAAGTTGAAGGCTGCTATCAAATCACCCCTCAGTCTTCTCTTCTGCAAACTAAACAAGCCCATATCTCTGCGCCTCTCCTCATAGGTCATGTGCTCCTGCCCCTTAATCATTTTCATTGCCCTCCGCTTAACCCTCTCCAATATATCCACATCCTTTTTGTACTGGGGGGCCCAGAACTGGATGCAGTACTCCAGATGTGGCCTCACCAGTGCCGAGTAGAGAGGAATAATAACTTCTCTAGATCTGCTGGAAATGCTTCTCCTAATGCACCCCAATGTGCCATTAGCTTTCTAGGCTACAAGGGCACATTGTTGACTCATATGTAGCCTCTTATCCACTGTAATCCCTGGGTCCTCTTCTGCTGTACTGCTGCTTAGCCAGTTGACACCCAGTCTGTGACAATGCTTGAGATTCTTCCGTCCCAAGTGCAGGACTCTGCGGTTGACCCCGTGGAGCCTCATCAGATTACTTTGGCCCAATCCTCCAATTTAGCTAGGTCACTCTGGACCCTTTCCCTACCCTCCACTGTGTCTACCTGTCCCCCAAACTTAGTGTCATCCACAAATTTGTTGAGAGTGCAATCCATCCCTTATCTAGGTCATTAATAAAGATGAAGACCAGAGAAAACTAGACTCTAATAAAAAAAGGCGTTTTACCATAGGCAAGAAGGGTCATCTCGTTTGTGCAAGGATGAGAAAAATACCAAATGCATTACCAAATCCAGCACCACTATGAACTAGTGCACTTCAGACAGGTCGCTAAGACTGTGAGGCCGCATCTACATTACAGTGATCTCATCCACACACAGAAGATTGGATTGAAAGATCATTCGATAGAGAGGATCCACACAGCCCCCGCTCTTTCAAAAGAGCAGGCCAAGAATCAAAAAATCTGGTGCCACGAGGACAGCTCTTTCGAAAAAAGGGCCCCTGGAGCATCTGCACATGCTTTTTCTTTAGAGCGCCTTTTGAAAGAAGACACTCTCCTTGATCCAGGCGTGGACGAGGGCTTCCGGAAGAAGAGTCGCATTTTTTCCGGTTTGGATTGAAAGAGCGTATTTTGTATGCGGATGCTCTGCGTGTTCTTTCGAAAAAGGGACGAATTTTCTGAAAGAACTTGCTAGTGTAGGCATGGCCCGAGACAGCAATTGTAAGACAAAGGCTACAGCAGTCCACCAGCAGGATATGTTCTGAGTTTCTCTGATCAATATGTGGGGGAAGAGGACATCTTTATTTCCCACTCCCACTCTCCAATATGGATTTGTTTAATTTCTTTCCCCAAAACCAATATTTTTTTTCTTTTGAGCTTTTGTTCATGCTGATAAGAGAAACCACAATTATGCTTTGCTATATTAAAGACTTAGGAGCTGAAGAATGTCTCCCAGTGATCTGTTTTAAAGCTCATACATGCCTATGGCTTAAAAATGCTGGCCTTGAATGCCCAGGAAGAGTAACCTAGCAGTTTCTGTTTTCTTTTGTTAGACTTGAGATGAACGTTGCTGCTGCTCCTTTGCTGAGTGATTTTATAGCACTGGTGGCTTCCGTTTGTTTTTATCCTTAGGTCATAGAAAGGAGGAGGCACAGTCACCGTCAGCTGCAACAGCTGCATTGGAGTCTGCCACTGGGATTTCTTAGGAGCCTGAAGCCCAGAGCAAGGCTGATTCCAGACATTCATGTTTGTTCCTCCAGCTTTGCTATCTCTTTGAGTCAAGAAAAGCCTTTGATTTGGTGGTAATGTCAGACAAAATACAGGTTAAACTAAGAAGTGCCACTGTGCAGACTCCATCACTTTTCACGTGTTCTTAGATCCACAGGCTCTTGGGACCTTTGATTTCCAATCATTTTGAAAGACTGTATATTAAAAATTATTCTATGGAAAAATTTTTCTATGGAATAGCAAGTCCCATGAGTAACAGAGACATTCCTGGTGACACAGGAGACCTTGTTGTTCATAAGTGAAATCAGCCGTAGTGTACAGTGTCAGGCAGATTTTCAATGAACTTTTAAAGCTCCACAACTTGTTGGGTCCTCCAGTGTCACCCAGTACAGTCTGGCACAGACAAATGACAGTTCTGTCACAGAGCAACTGAATACACCACTCACTGGCCCTCTGGGGAGCTCAGCATAGCACTGCCTGGGAGGCGTATGGAGGAAGGACAGCTACGCTGGTCAGCATGTAGCTCTGCACTGTTCATGAGTGTCTAGCAACAGGGGTGAAAGTGATTTAAAATGTCAGACAGGAACTGTGCCCTATTGCAACCTCGGCCCCTGCCAGCTCATTCAATAGCTCCCTGCTAACTTTCGCCACAGTTTAGCCAGCTCTTGCCAGAGCTCCACCACAGGGCACCTGCTGACTTTCACTTCCATCGACAAGTTTTGCAATGACAAGCCTTTTTTTTTTTAAATATGCCTATCTCATAGAACTGGAAGGGACCTTCAGAGGTCATTGAGTCCAGCCCCCTGCCCTTGCAGCAGGACCTGTTCACTATCCCTGACAGATTTTTTTTGTTGTTTTAATCTATTTGCCCAGTTCCCTAAATGGCCCGCTCAGGGACTGGGCTCACAACACTGGGTTTAGCATGCCAGTGCTTGAGCCACTGAGCTATCCCTCCCCCTTTTGTGCCAGTGTTGCCCAGGGCCTTTTGGAAACTATTGGTTTTAGGGTAGCAGATGCTCAGATTGCACCCTTTATTTACAATTCTCCTGGGAAAGAAATTCCCATGCCTTGAGCCCTGCCCTGGCAACAGTAAGTGCACTGTGAGTTTCCCACTGCTGCTGAGCCCAAAGACCATGCTTTCATCAGAAGGACTCAGCACCAGCAGTTCTCATAGAGGACAGAGATTTCCCATGCTCCAGGGCGATGGGAGCTGCTGGGGGGCTGACCATGGACCACACTGACCTTGTGGACAGTAAGGACTGGAGAAACGGACAGCAGCTATCATGGACAGCCAAGGGAACAACCTTTCCCCTCTCTGAGCAGTGCTTGCACTATCTCAGGCATTTAGGGTTGGCTCTTCCAAAGTGCTAGGCACTGGGTTATTTCTGCTCTCACTGTCGTCTGTGGGAGTTTCCCATCCATCTTCAGTGGGAGCAGACTCAGGAAATGCTGACTGCTTTCGAAAAGCCCCACCCTTAGCGCAAGTAGGATGTATTTATTCTGGGATGGAGGCGCTTGATCAAGTATAGCCACGCACCCACCCTATGGCTTTTACTGGCACAACTGTAGTTGTAAAAAAAAAATCACACCCTTACCCAAACTCATTGCATCAGTAATCCTTTTACAGGTAGTCTGCAGGTCACAGCCTGCCGTGGGCCTGGCTTGCACACCCATTTCATACCAGTATAGCTGCGTCCATTAGAGGTATGGGTTTTTGTTTTATCGATAGTGTTATTCCTGCACAGCTCGTTTCCCTTCCCTACAGGAATAGCCATATTTTCAGGAACACCTTTAAATAGGTGTAATCGTGCCACTTTGGTGGGCCTAGTCAAACCCTGACAGGTTTTGTGTGTAGACAAAGCTCTCGGAGTTTACAGATCACAGAATCATAGGGCTGGAAGGGACCTCAGGAGGTCATCTAGTCCAGCCCCCTGCTTCGAGCGGGATCAACCCCTACTAAGTCATCCCAGCCAGGACTTAGAAACCTCAAGGGATGGAGAATCCACCAGCTCTCTAGGCAACACATTCCAATGCTTCACCACCCGCCGGGTGAAATAGTTTTTCCTAATATCTAACCTACACCTCTCCCTCTTCAACTTCTGACCATTACTCCTTGTTCTGTCATCTGTCACCACTGAGAACAGTTTCTCACCCTCCTTTTTAGAGCTCCCCTTCAGGAAGTTGAAGGCTGCTATTAAATCACCTCTAAGTCTTCTCTTCTGTAAACTAAACAAGCCCAAATCCCTCAGCCTATCCTCATAGGTCTTGTACTCCAGACCCTTAATCATTTTTGTTGCCCTTCGCTGAACCTGCTCTAGCAAATCCACATCCTTTTTATACTGGGGGGCCCAAAACTGGACACAATATTCCAGATGTGGCCTCACCATTGCCGAATAAAGAGGAATAACTACTTCCCTAGATCTGCTTGAAATGCTCTTCCTAATGCACCCCAGTATGCCATTAGCTTTCTTGGCTACAAGGGCACACTGTTTACTCATATCCAGCCTTTCATCCACCATAACCCCTAGGTCCCTTTCCATCGTACTGCTGCTGAGCCAGTCGGTCTCCAGCCTATAACAATGTTTGGGATTCTTCCGCCCCAGGTGCAGGACTCCACACTTCTCCTTATTGAACTGCATCAGATTTCTTTTGGCCCAGTCCTCCAATTTATCCAGGTCCCTCTGGATTCTCTCTCTACCCTCCAACGTATCTACCTCTCCCGCCTAGTTTTGTGTCATCCGCAAACTTGCTGAGGGTGCAACCCAGTCCCTCATCCAGGTCATTAATAAAGATGTTGAATAACACCAGCCCCAGAACTGAGCCTTGTGGCACTCCGCTTGAAACAGACCGCCATCCAGATATTGAGTATTGACTACTACCCATTGGGCCCGACCATCAAACCAGCTTTCTATCCATCTTATAGTCCAAGGATCCAATCCATATTTCCTTAACTTATGGAAAAGAATGTTGTGGGAGACTGTATCAAAAGCCTTGCTGAAGTCAAGGTATATCACATCCACTGACTTCCGCATGTTCACGGAGCTTGTTACCTCGTCATAGAAGCTAATCAGATTGGTCAGGCAGGACTTGCCCTTGGTGAATCCATGTTGACTATAAGGCGAGCACTTTTCCCTCTTCCAAGTGCTCCAAAATGGATTCCTTGAGGATTCCCTCCATTATTTTCCCAGGGATTGAGGTAAGGCTGACGGGTCTATAGCTCCCTGGATTGTCCTTCTTTCCTTTTTTAGAGATGGGCACTACGTTTGCCTTCTTCCAGTCATCCAGTATCTCCCCCGATCTCCAAGAGTCTTCAAGGATAATGGCCAAAGTTTCAACAATGACCTCTACCAATTCCTTCAGTACCCTGGGGTGCATTAAATCCAAACCCATGGACTTGTGCACATCTAGTTTTTCTAGATAGCTCAGAACTTGTTCCTTCCCCACAGATGGCTGCCCTCCACCTTCCCATACTGCATCATCTAGGACCCTCATGGGGACGTTGACTTTGTCCATGAAGACTGAGGCAAAAAAAGCATTGAGTGCTTCAGCTTTTCCTGCATCATCTGTCACTAGGTTACCTCCCTCATCCAGTAACGGCCCCACACCTTCTCTGATAACCTGTTTATTGTTCACATGCCTGTAGAAGCCCTTCTTGTTACTCTTCACATCCCTTGCCAGCTGCAGTTCCAATTGTGCTTTCGCTTTCCTGCTTACTGTCTGGCATTCTCCAGCCGTATGTTTCTACTCTGCCTTAGTTAACTGTCCACGTTTCCATTTCTTGTATGCATCCTTTTTGAATTTAAGCTGACTAAGGATTTCCCTGTTAAGCCAAGCTGGTTGCCTACCATGTTTGCGTTTCTTACTACGCAGCGGGATTGTTTGTTCCTGTGCCTTCAGTAAGGCTTCTTTAAAATACTTCCAGTTCTGTTCAACTCTTTTCCCCTTCATCTTCCTTTCCCAAGGGAGCCTGCTTATCTGATCTCTTAAGCTACGTCTACACGTGTATGCTACATCGAAATAGCTTATTTCGATGTAGTGAAATCGAAATAAGCTATTTCGATGAATAGCGTCTACACGTCCTCCAGGGCTGGTGCCGTCGACATTCAGCGTCTACGATGGGCAGCACTACATCGAAGTAGGTGCTGCAGGGGAGCGTCTACATGCCAAAGCGGCCCACATCGAAATAAGGGTGCCAGGAACAGCTGCAGACAGAGTCACAGGGTGGACTAGCACTTCCGGGACAACAGCTAGCCGCTCCCTTAAAGGGCCCCTCCCAGACACACTCAGCCTGCACAGCACGCGGTCTGCAGAGCCACAGGCATGCACACCCCGTGGAAGCAGTATGGACCCCCAGCAGCAGCAGCAGCAGCCAGAGGTCCACACACCTGCCCCTGCAGGACCAGTGCTTGCCCTGCTCAGTGCTATGCAGGAGGCAGCTGATCACCTTTTATTTGTGGAAGAGGACCTGCCCCCAGGGGTTGAGGAAGCAGCCTCAGACCTTGCTGCCCTCCACCCCCGCCGCTGGCTGTGAAGCTACCTCACAAGCACAGACTGGTGGGAGCAGCTGGTGCTCAGCAAGTGGGACAACGAGTGCTGGCTCCAGAATTTCCGCATGAGCTGGCAGATATTTCTGGAGCTCTACCAGTGGCTCACCCCTGCCTTACGGCACCAGGACACCTCCATGCGACGTGCCCTCACCGTTGAGAAGTGGGTCGGCATCGCTGTCTTGAAGCTGGCCACTCCAGACAGCTACCGATCCGTAGGGCAGCAGTTTGGTGTGGGCAAGGCCACCGTCGGGGCTGTCCTCATGGAGGTAAGAGGAACCGGGGGGGATCCCTGGGGGGGAGCCCTGGAGGGGGGAGCCCGGGGGTGGAGGGCCAGACACACCCTGCACACCCGTCACTGGTGCTCTCTCATGTCCTTCCCCTGCAGGTCGTCCGCGCAATCAATGCCCTGCTCCTCCACAGGCTCGTGCGGCTTGGGGACCCAGATGCTGCCATCGCGGGGTTTGCCAGCCTGAGCTTCCCAAATTGCTTTGGGGCTCTGGATGGGACCCATATCCCCATCTGTGCCCCGGAGCACAGCGGAGGACGCTTCCTCAATAGGAAGGGATACCATTCGGTGGTCCTCCAGGCCTTGGTGGACAGCCGGGGCCACTTCCTGAACATTTATGTTGGCTGGCCTGGCAGCACCCATGACGCCCAGGTATTCAGAAATTCGGGCCTGTGCCGCCGGCTGGAGGCGGGGACCTACATCCCCCAGCGGGAGATCCCTGTGGGAGACACCGCCATGCCCCTCTGCGTCGTCGCAGACGCGGCGTACCCCCTCCGGCCCTGGCTCATGCACCCTTACACGGGCCATCTCACAGCCAGCCAGGAGCGGTTCAACACGCGCTTGAACCATGCGCGCCAGGTGGTCGAGCGCACTTTCGGCCGCCTCAAAGGGCGCTGGAGGGTGTCTCCTCACCTGCCTGGATGCAGGCCCCACCAACATCCCCCAGATTGTGGGCGCGTGCAGCGCACTCCACAACCTGGTGGAGAGCAAGGGAGAGGCCTTCTTCCAGGGCTGGGCTGTGGAGGCTGGCAGGGCCGACGTCCAGCCACCCGCTGCCCCCAGTCGCCAGGTCAACCCTGAGGGGATCTGAGTCTGGGAGGCCCTGCGGGCCCATTTTGACCAGGCTGCGGGGTGAACGCTGGCAGGGCTAGCTGCGGGCAAGCCACCCACTGCAACACCCCATCCTCCACAACACTCCCTGCCCCCACGCCCACACCACAGAGCACCCGAGAGCGCACCCCCCCCACTTTTCTTGGAAATAAATGGAAATGTTGTTTCAAACCAAACAGTGCAACCTCTTATTAATAACATATATATAGAAAAGAAGAGGGGAACTATTTACATGGGCGGTCAGCTAGCAGAACAGAACAGGGGTCCAACACAAACTATATACAAAGGGGGGATATGTACAAAGGGGGGGGGCACATCCTCGGCCCCACACCCCTAATATCCGGCGCCGGGGGTTGGAGGGCATGACCCTCGCCTCGGGCGGAGCCCTGGGCAAAGCTAGGTGGGGGCCAGGAGAACCGGCAAATACGGCCGGCTGGTGTCCGCAGGCCCCAGGTCCCCCTCGGCGGCAGGCCCCAGGTGGCGGACGGTGGAGGGACGGCGGGTGGAGCGGCAGGTGGCGCGGCAGGCAGAGTGGCGGGCAGCGCGGCAGGGGGGGCCAGGTGTTGCGCTATGCGCTCAAAGGTGCACATGAAGGCCCCCCAAGCCTCCTGGCGCCAGGCCAGCACTTGCTCTTGGAGCTCCAGCTGCCGCTCCTCCACCCGCAGGCGCTGCTCCGACACCTCCAGCTGACGCCGGAGGGTCGCAAGCAGCTGGGGGTCCATGGCCGTCCTCGGGTGGCTCCGCCATCGGCCTCGTCCTGGGGCTGGTCGTTGCTCCGCTGAGGGGCTGGCCTGCTGGGATGGCCCTGGTGGGCTCTCGGGGATGACGGACACCTCGCCAGCGCTCTCCGGGCCCTCCGATGGTGCAACTGCGGAACACGGGGGAAGAAGAGTGGAGACAGCCATTAGTGTGGGCCCTGACCCGTGGCCCTTGTCCCCCGACCCCTCCGCTGCTGGTTCCCCATCCCCGTCCCCGGGAGATGCTGCTGCTGCTGCTGGATGTCCCCCCCACCCCCGGGGGACCCTAGGTTCTGCTCCCCCCATCCCCAGGGATGGGGCATGGTGCTGTCCTGCTGGGGGGCAGGGGCTGATGCACTCTTCTGAGGGACATGCCACTGCTGTCCTTGGGGCCATGGTCATCTGGGCATGTGGAGGGCCCTGGTCATGTCTCTTGTCCCCGCCCCTTAACCCCGGGGGTGTGCACGGGGCGGGGGTACATACCTGACGGTCCACTTCCATGGTCGGGGACACCCACTGGGCAGACGCCCTGCTGCAGCTCCGGGACGGGAGGGCCATGCGGAGCCCCCCCCCCGTCGCTGGAGGAGTCCCCCTCCTCCTCCTCCGGCATCCCAGGGGTAGGCTCGTGGGGGGGCCCCAGGGGTGCAGGGCTTGCCTCCGGGGCGGACTCCGTCTCCGGGGCCTGCTGGGGCTCGTCGGCCGAGGTGTCAAGAGTGGCCGGGGGGGCGGAGGAGGTGTGCCGGGGGCCCAGGATGGCCCTGAGCTCCCTGTAAAAGGGGCAAGTGGCAGGGGCGGCCCCAGATCGGCTGGCCGCATCCTGGGCCTGGGCGTAACCCTGCTGCAGCTCCTTAACCTTACTCCTGACGTGGTCAGGAGTGTGGGCAGGATGACCCCGGGCAGCCAGGCGCTCGGCCAGCCGAGCGAACGCATCCGCGTTCCGCCTCTTGCTCCCCATTACCTGGAGCACCTCCTCCTCGCCCCAGAGCCCCAGCAGGTCCCGGATCTTGGCCTCCGTCCAGGAGGGGCCCCGCTGCCTCTTCCCGGGCTGGCTGGTTGGCTGGGAGCCCTGGCTCCCCTTGGGGGGGGGTGCCCTGGGGGCGCTTGGGGGCTGACTGGCTGCCATGGGTTCAGGCTGTTGGGGTGCGGCTGCTGTGAGACGTGCAGGCTGACCGCGTGGCAACGCTGCTGCCTGCACGCGCTCTCAGCTTCCTGCACAGGAATGCAGGGGGCGGGGAGCTTTAAGGGGCTGCTGTAAGCGGCGACCATACAGCTCAGGGGCTGGAGAGAGCATCTCCCAACCCCTCAGCTGATGGCCGCCACGGCGGACCCCACTATTTCGATGTTGCGGGACGCGGATCGTCTACACGTGCCCTACTTCAACGTCGAAGTAGGGCGCTATATCCATCTCCTGATGGGGATAGCGACTTCGACGTCTCACCGCCTTACGTCGATTTCAACTTCGAAATAGCGCTCGCCACGTGTAGACGTGGTGGGCGCTATTTCGAAGTTGGCACGGCTACTTTGAAGTAGCCGGCTCGTGTAGACGCGGCTTTAGAGAGTCAAAGTCTGCTCTTCTGAAATCAAGGGTCTGTATGTTACTGCTCATCCTTCTTCCTTTCGTCCGGACCCTGAAATCTACGATCTCATGGTCGCTACAGCCCAGGTTCCCTCCTACTTCTATAGTTTAGGGGCTCAGGTGCTGTAGGTATTTAGGATATCAATCTCATCAAACTACTGACAGCTTGACTCTTCATATTCCTGCTCAGATAATAAGGGGAGAGTATGGTGTCCAAAGGCTGGAACTTCTGCCTGGAGACCGTGACAATTTAGCTATCCAGACCCGTGGTGGCCCTGAGAAACATGAAGTAACTGGCTGGGTGTTGGTAAGTACTTGTGCACATTCACATGCATTTCTGATAACGTATTGGTGAGACCCAAGATTCTGTTCATAATACTGGGAAGTTACAGGAGTAAGTGCAGCAGTCCTTCTTGGTGCTGAGAATAGTCTGTGCATTTGAAGTTAAAAAGCAGCTACACGTATAGCAAAGAGGGAGATTTTAATTTACATTTTTGGAGATATTCCTATCTTGTAGAACTGGAAGGAGCCTTGAGAGGTCTTTGAGCCCTGTCCCCTGCTCTCACACCAGGACCTTTCACCATCCCTGGCTGATTTTTTTTTTTAATTTATTTGCCCCAGATCCGTAAATGGCCCCCTCAAGGATTGAGCTCACAACCCTAGGTTTAGCAGGCCAGTGCTCAGGCTGAGCTATCCCTCCCTCCCACCCTAATGAAATGCACTCAGTTGGCCTGGTTGTTTCCTTGTGTAGTTATTTATACCTGTGAAAGATGTGTGTGAAAGCAATGAGGATGAACATCAGGATGTTAAAATACCCTCCAGAATAGGACTGAAATGACAGACCACCTCTGCTGGGGCTCTGCCTGTAAAACATTGTGATCCACAGCTGCAGCAGAGCTGGTAGGTAGGACAGGCCTTGTGAGCTCTGGAGACCAGGTGCCTTTGGAGAGGGTCCATGGGAGTGGAACTCTTCACAGAAGGTCAGGGCATTGCTATCCCCTCTCTTGCAGATCATAGTGCAGCATTAAGTGCTGCACTAGACTCTCCCTCTCCAGAGACAAGAGCTTCTTTCGTAAGAGAGGCTCACAGACCAAAGCTAGTATCAGCCTGGCCGCCCTAAAGAGCTCTTCTATTTTGTAGCTAACTTGCGAGGGCACTCTTTCCAGTCACGTCGCTACAGCTCAAGAGAATATAGTCCCCAGCTGACAACCCTGACCAGATGCCCTCCTCAAAGAACTCTGACCTGCTAGGTATGAGTTTACTTAAGGAAGAGGCAGAAAAATCTGTGTCCTACAGCTCAGGCTAAGGTTTGCTATGTGAGCATGCCAGGACTGCTCTGTGCTGGAGATCAGAGAACAGTCCCTCTTAGCAACTCTGACCTGGGTCCCCAAGGAGTGTGAACTCTAAGGATTCTATCTCCAAACATTTAAATCCAAACATTAAAAGATTTTTTTAAATTGTTCTTAAGGAGTTACTTGAGTGGGAGTATGACAGGCAGAGCAGCACCCAAGGGCCTGAGCTGAGAGGGGAACGTAGCAGCAGGGAAGCCAGCAGAGAGGATGGCACAACAGGCCAGGCATGACAGATTTGCTGTGATTTGCAAGTAGATAAGCTTTGGCAATAACGGACCACACTGAAATTTCTTCAGCCTCTAACTGAGGGGGAGCCTGGGGAATGTAACAATGGCATTAGCTTACACAATACGCCAAAGCAGGTGAAACTTGGGAAGAACTGTGGAGTAGGGCAAATATGGTACTGAGCCTACAGAAATATGATGAAGCATCTTTCTAGAGAGAAGTAGCAAGGATACTGCCTTTTCCTGCCTCTCTACCCCTTAGAGCAAGAAGTTCTAAAACATCCCAAACCTACGCAAAGGAGGTTTGAAGAGCCTGGTAAAGCAAATCCTGCTGTGTGAGACAGGGTGAAGGTAGGAGTGGATTGAATGGCTGAGCTCCTATTCTGTGGTTAACTACTGCCACCTATCTGATTTGGGAACCAATAACTACCCATGGGCCTTTGGTTCAGTTGAAAGAAATCAGAAGTGAATTTTGTTCTCCCTTTGCTAATAGGGAATAAGTTCTCATTTTTAAACAAACTAGAGGTTGTTCACAAGAACAAGCCTTTTCCAGACTGCTAGCCAGGGGAACATGCTGAACACATACAGCCTCCACCTGTTAATGCACCCTTCATCACTGACCTGTTTGGAGTGTTACTTGTACTATTGGTTACTGCTGTTGTGCAACCCAACGGTGACACACAGTAACCTGAGAATGAATCCTCCCTAGTAAATAAGGATACGTGCTGCTTGTTTTGGTAGATATCTCCTTTAAGTAAAGAGGATGCTGGAGAATACGAGTGTCACGCATCAAACTCCAAAGGAGAAGCTACAGCTTCTGCACGAATTACCATTGTTGATGCAGTACATGAAATACCCATAACTAAAGGTCGGTAATATGTGCAAAGTTTTAACACTGTTCTATATGTGCAAAGATTTTTTTTTCAAAATGGGGTTTTTAAGAGAACAACCTGAAAAGTTGCAATTAGAACTTGACTTGCTGTACCATGCTGATATTTGTATTGTCAAATCCAGTCTCTCTCTGAAGTTCTCTACTGCAGGAGCTCACAAATAGCTAAGGATTGCATCTTTATTAAGTACATGGGTTTTTTTTTCCCAAATGTGTGCTAGCCTGTGGAGAGGAATTAGTTAACACATGTGACTAAGTCCCTTTCTGGCTGTTACAATGATTTCTTTGTTCGCCAGATGCCATGTTCTCTGGAAAGACCTCAATTTCAGATTCTATAAAAGGTTTTAAAAACACTTCCAAAAGCTGCTGGGCTAGTTTGCCAATAGAGTCAAAAGCACCTTGCTCTTCCTTCCTCCTGGCAACCCTTATCACATATCTGCAGGTTAATGTATGCAAGCCATTCATTTAGTTTCTAGACTAAAGCTCTTTGAAATGACACAGAATAGCTGGAATATGGGTATAAACAAATTATGGTGCGGACAACTGCCTCGATGTAAAAGTGTACCTCAAAATCCTGTTAAAAGAGCACTGTGATAGGGAGATCGACTCAAGCGCCAGCCAGTCCATAACAGTGCACCTAGTCTGAGCTCGATTTATTCAGACAGGGCCGTAGCTCCCCAAAGTCTTCTTGTAAAAACTGTGTGCCAGCTCCTACAGTAAATACAAGGAGAGCTGTTCCCACTCCCCGCTGCAGAGACATCTCCCGAGGTCACCCAGCCAGGAGTCCACCAGCACTTGCTCTCCAGTTCCTTATGCCTTGATTCAGGCTTGCGGGGGCATGACTCCTCCCACAGCACTTCCTGGCCAGGGTTCTTGCTCAGTCTTCCACTCCAAGTCCTCCCTGCTGGTCCTACCCCTGCTCAGGGGATCCACCCTCCTGCTCCACTCACCAACTCAGTCTCCACTTTGGTCTCGAGGCCACGGCCCCAGCCTTCGGCTTGGGTCTGCTGCAGCTGCCACGTCTGGAGCTCTTTCAGCTCTTGTCCAGGCGATGGGCAGTGTCACGCAGTTCATATCCCCACTGCCTGTCTGCGGGAGCGGCCGCTCAAGCCTAGCTGGGGTCTCAGCTGGCCACTGAAAAGCACACTAGCCTCTTCCCTCTTATAGGGCCCATGTCACCTTCTGACAGCCATGAAGTTATTAGAGATATCTCAGGTGCTACACTAATAAGTATGGTCTTAATGTCTGTGTAGTTAGCCAGCTACTGAAAATCGACACCATTACCTTCAGCTATCCAGTTCCCTCAGAAAAGAAGAAAGGCCTGAGTGACTTAAATGTGGACAATGATGAATAGCAAAATTCATTCCATCGCTTTTGGAGTATCTTCAGTTACCCTAATTTTGAAACCACCCTTCCTCCTTTTCCCCAGATGATGGTGCGGAGCTGTGACATGAAGACTACATCATTTATACAATTTAAATCAGCATTTTGGAAATCTGCAGCCACGGACTTCTTCCAGCACAATAATCAGTTTCCTGTCTCACTCACTCTTCCTTTCAGTAATCTTTTGCTTGCACATCTTTGGCAAACACACAAATAAATGTAATTCACGTTTGGTTACAAATCTTTTATTTCTATTTACAAAAAATAAAGCTCAAGATCATTAGCGTGTTAAGAAATGCAAAACAAACCTGCTGCAAATGACAGCACCATCTAAAAATATTTTGACTGCAAAACATAACACTAGACCAGGACAAGCCTATACATAAAGTCAGCACTAAAATGCCTTCTAAAGGCTAAACACTCATCATACGAGGTGCAATACTCATGGACATCAGCTCTTGAAACAGGAGTTTACAGGCGTATGGCATTCGCACCAAGGAAATCTGTAAAGGAGGTAAGAAAATTTAGTATGTGGTACCTTAAACAATTAACTTCACTCTACCTATTCATTAAGTAAATAGTAATGGCGAGGAATGTCAAATTGCAAGGCTACTTGTTTTGGTCTAGTGCTTCATATGAAGTTGTATTTTTAAAGCCTTTTAGCCAGTCTTTACAATTCACAAAGTGATGACTGATTACATTCCATCCAACGTGGCATTACTTGATAGTGTATCATGTTCCCGTAGGGGGTCCAGACAAACAAAGCAACACTAAACTGGTCAAGGTATTTTATTTATGCATATTAATTATATATTTCCAGACAGTTAAGCTCCTCAGAGTTATGGCAGAGAACAACAATTCTGTTTACAGTTTATACTTGGAATATACACATCCATCTTTTAATTCAAAACCTGTGATTTATACCCCACTGCCCCCTTAAAAACCACAATGCTATAAAACTAATTGTCCTCTTAACTATTTAACAGGAAAACAGACTCTACAAGCAAGTAAAGGGTTTACTTAATAAATGCAGTTCAGATTTCCAGCAATGCATCTCATGAGTAGCAACAGAACCAACAGCCATGGCCTTTTGTACATACAAAATTGAGTTTTAAAATAATTTTTACTCTTTTGTTCTCTGTGTGAAAGTAGCTATACATGATGAAGCACAAGTCCAAAAGTATTTCTAGTAGAAAACGAGAACCTCAAATGTGCAACACAGCTCCACTTGCAACCAAAACAAAGTTAAAAGTCAAGATTCAATGTTAATTTTCAGTTAAGTTCCTTGAAAACCCAGTATCATAAAAATACACAAGTGAAATTTCCTGCTAAATGACACAGCCCAAAATCTGGCAATTATAGGGAAATGTGCAGAAGTACAAATGTTTTTTCTAACTATTGGGTTAATGTTTGTTTCTTTTATCAGATGCTCTCTACATCCTCACTTACCATCTACATCCTCATCACTCAAGAACCGTCACTGTTCTTGATTGCAAGGAGAAATTTTTCCAGAGGTAATGCATACATACCTGTGTTTTGTTACGGCAACCCCTGCATTCATACGTGTGTGTCCTCGTGTTAGCTATTGCCATTATTCCACACAGATTGCAAACATGAACTTGGTATGGGTCTGAAGCCTCAAATAATCTCTCTCTCAAAAACTGAGCTGCTCCATGAGCAATCTGACAGTCTCGCTCCATTTCTCCAAAACGAAGACCACCATCACTGCAAAGGGGAGAAAACAAAAGGGTATTTTGTCAGAAATTGTGGTCCCAGTAGCTAATATAGAAACCTCCTAATTCTGTACAAATACATCAGCAGTATTACAAGTAGGTGCCTCTATACCCTAAAAGTTTTCTTCCCTTTCTCACAAAAATAAGATAATTGGGAAGAAGTCACTCAATTTATTTATTAAACTGCTGCACCTACTAACAGTCACATAACTATGAAAATGCCTACAACAAATGACGCTATAGTGTTTGAAGAGGCAAACCACAACCACACAAACTGTTACAAATGACTAAGTTACATTTGACCTGTCCAAACCGAAGAACACTAACATCAGCTCCAAATCAGGTGGCTAACTGCATGAGCCACTTAAAATACAGATGCACAGTTGAGGCAGCTAATTCTTCTCTACCTGAACAACCTAACTGTGGGATTTCAAGGACTCTTACTAAAGAAAATCCACAAATATTCTTACCGAGATCTACCTTCCATCGGTTGCCTGTTAAGAATCTGAATGGGCCCTCTTGCACGAGAATGAATTTTGTCATCTACCATATGTTTCAACCTCTGGTAATAAGTAGGGCCAATGAAGATCTGAGATGTGATTTTGCGTCCAGTAAAGCCATTATAGAGAACCTGAAATAAAAGAACATAATTACTGAAGCACAAGCTTATGCTAGACGTATTTAAAAAAATATCTAAACAGCCCAATCATCTTTAGCTAGATTAGCATTTTAAGCACACTACCTCATTTCCTCTCAGATGATAGCCATAATCGGACAGTAAATTGGAAATCTTCTGCACGTTGACGGCATCATTAAAAGGTGTAGCATCACCAATTTCTCCCTTGTTTGCTGATACCTAGGTAAAAAAGGGTTTGCTGGATACTGTAAAACACTTGAAGACAAAAGCTGTGCATTCTATAGGTGAGTAGTCAGACAGTATGCAGATACTTGAAAAAGCTAACCTACTCCCACTGTTAAGATTTCAGACCCAATGCCCAGGATGGAATTCAACCATAATTTTCTAATGCAAAGGATATTTTTCTCCGAACAAAACTTGGATGCACAGGATAGTGGTGGGATTTTCAGAAGCAATTAGCTCTACCATAACTCTTACTGCTTTCTTTTTTGTAAATTAGGAGAATGCTTAAGAGACTTAAGGTTACCTATGCTTGTGTAGTAAAGCAGCGAACAAACTCTGGGTTCTCCCTAAGTTTTGTTTTCGGTTTTTTGTTTTTTGCTACTAGAGCCTCAAAAATGTGAGCATGATTATATTCTTTAGCAGGTTAACAAATACCAGGAATTACCAGATCATCTTGTCCACAGGGACAAACAACTGCAGTTTGCTTCTCAGATTTTAGCTACAAAACAAAGTGACCTCCTTACCTTCCCTTGAAGGCATTCAATCAAGTGACCGATTGTCATACGGGAAGGGATGGCATGAGGGTTGATGATTATGTCAGGGGTGATACCTTCACAAGTGAAAGGCATATCCTAAAGCAAGGAAGATATTCATTAGGCCTTGTGAAAAGCTAGGGAGTTCCAGCAAAATAGAAATCCAATTCAACAGCAGAGAGTCAAAGACATTTTAACAACAACTAAATAGATGTTAAATTGAAATCAAAACATGAAGGTAACATTTCACTGGCAATCCACATTTATAAGCAACTTTCACCATGCAATGAGTGAAAGCATGAGAGAAAAAAGTTGCTACCTCTTGTCTGTACTGGATACCACAGGTACCCTTCTGACCATGCCTGCTGGCAAATTTATCTCCAATTTGTGGGATTCTCACAGAGCGCACCTAGAGGCAACCGAAACATTACATCAGTGATTTTTAAGAAGACGTGTTTACCCAGGAGCCAAAGACACCTGTACTCACCCTAATTTTGCAAAACTTGTATCCTTCCTGATTAAGGGTAACCATGACCTGGTCCACAATACCAGTCTCACTAGTTCGCAGGAAAGTGCTACAGTCCCTCTTTGTGTACCGTCTATTAGTACTTTCCAGTTCATCTTCATTCTCAGGCAGTGTTACTGTTTTGCCAATAATGACATCGTCTCCTGACACACGTACACCAGGTGCTATCAAACCATCATCATCTAGTTTGTCATAGATAGCATGCCTCATACCTGAGATTAAAGAAATGAATTCAGAGCCAAAAGCCTTAAAAATATTTCTACAAAAACATTACCGATCACCTTCCCAGAATAGCAGACACCACATCTGCCTTCTGACCCACTACACAGCAGTACTATGAGTTCGTGACATACTTGCAAATGCAGTTTCTGGATATTTTCACACATATATAATAGAAAGGAATTTTTTTTGTTTGTTTTTACTGACCATATAAATTTCTTTGTACTAAGAATACAAATTTGTCGATCATTTACATGTTTACAGTGCAGTATGAACAGTCAAATACAGTAAAGTTAACCTGAAGGACTCAGTCTGGCAGCTAATCGCAGACTCTTTCTTCCATCTGCCAGCATCTCTTACCCTGACAAGTTTCACGAGTAGGTTTTTCAAAAACTTCTTCTTGGTCAAATCCTTTCTTGGATTCTTGTTCTTTATATGAGCGATAGAACACAGATCTAAAAGAAAATTTCCAAGAAAAACTTGTTTAGATATCTTTTTTTGTTTTTTTAAAGTTATATGCTGCAGCCACATCTACACCACAACTGAAGCCACTTGTTTTGTTTTTTATTGATTTTACCAGAAAGATTCCTACATTTTACGAAAGCTGTGTTTTTTAAACTAATTTTCACCCAAAATTTGGACTACCCAAGGGTATGAAAGTACAGGTTAAACCTGTATAATCCAGCATCTCTTGTCCAGCAACATCCATAATCCATCATAATTTTAATTAGCCAGATGACCACTTACGTGAGTGTAGCCAAGTTTTCCATGGTCCTCTAAAATCTGTTTACAGCCAACAGTCCTGGCTCTCAGTATTCTGTGCTTTATTCGTTATTTACCCCAAACGTCTTCTAAGAGCCCAGTAAGTAGTGCAAGTGCTGGTAATATGCTAGACAATATTGACCTCCCATGATCTGGCAAATTCTCTCATTCAGCACAGGTCAGGTCTCGAGGGTGCCAGACGAGAAAGGTTCAAGCCGTACTGCTTATGTTAAAGTCTGATTACATGAGGTAGATGATACTCATTAATAAATTAATCTAAGTGTAAATATGAGGCTGTCCAATGATGCCATGTAGTGGGAGAGATGCACATCAATGCACATGAGTATGAATAAGCCAGTGTGTTAACTCCTTTATCTTGTAATCCTCTTACTTTTTGGTCTGTTGCTTTTTTCCTGTCCTCGTTACCCAATATTAACACTGATATTTGCCCAGAAAAAGGGGGTGTTTTTATTGCAACAAATTTCACCCATTTGTATTTAATTTTTGTAGTCAACTAGAATTCCCAGCACAACATAAAAACAAATAGCCCTGTGCACAGTACCTTTGGGCTAGGGTTACTGGTAATGACAAGCCAAGCCTGCAAGAATGTTCAGGTCCCAAACAACAAGTTGTTACTTGAAAACTGCCTTATGACTGCTAGAGCAGCAATGAACCCCAAAAGGGCATGCTGACAGTCTCTCAGAGTAAAGCTGTGAGATGCCTACAAATACACTGATGGTCAGTGTGGATGTAAAATCCCATTTAGTTAGTTAACTGGGTTAAACATTAAGTTTAACCAATTAAATGGAGTAGGAAGGCAACTGCCAGTCTGGGCCCACCGCAAATGGGATCCACTCTGGCAAGGCTGGAGCACCCTCCACACCCCAACAGCTCCCACCAGGCCAGAGCAGCCCTCTGCCCAGGAGGGGCTGCTCCAGCTCCCACTGGTTAACTGTAACTAGGAAGCCTCATGCATTGAGGGAGAGGCTTACCAGTTTACCATTAACATCCCTAATGATTAGTGGCAGATGGTGGGGACTCTGGGATCTACTAACTGTGGGAGCATGAGCACCTGGTGGCCGGGCCTCACTCACAAGGCAGAACGACCACACACTCCATCTTGGAACACTATCATACAACGGTGAGGTGGCCTGAAGCCAGGCCAGGAGACAGAAATCAGAAAGTTGACAAGTAGTTGGAGAGTCCCTAAAGAGAACATCCTGACAAGTGGACAGTAAGTCCCCAAAGAGAACAGCTGGGGCAAGTAGCTGGAAGCCCCCCAGAGAGAACATCTTGGTTGTGCAACATCAGAGGGTCCCGGCGGGAGGTTCGGAAAATGACGAAGGACAGAGGAAATCTTGTAACATGTTCTGACAGGCTGGGAGGATAGAAAGCCCAAGTTAGGTAACAAACACTTTAATTGGCCAGGTATCGAACCCCCAGTTAAGAAACAGTATAAAAGGTGATTTAGCAGGAACAAAGGTGTGGGCTCCTGGACACTAGGCGGAGGCTAGCAACTTCCAGTCCAGACAGCAGACCCCGGCCTGATCACCCGGACGTCACCACCACGAAAGGTCCCAACCAAGCTGTATCTCTGACTTGAAGGGCCGCTGTAACGTAGTTGTTGGTAAGATGTGGGAGCACTGGATGTTATTGGTAAGTCACATGTAATTATATACAGCTATATGTAACCTACTGCTTAGCCTATGCCAAATAAATAAATATATATATATAAGACAAGTGTTAAGTAAAGAGAAGTTACTCACCGTAGTAACGGTGGTTCTTCGAGATGTGTCCCCGTGGGTGCTCCACGTTAGGTGTCAGGCTCGCCCCGGCGGCGCAGGTCGGATCTTCCAAGCAGTTTCTGCTGGACCGTGCATGCGCCGGTGCGCGCCGCTCCTGGCCACGTGCGCGATCCGGTCCCCGCCAGTTCCTTGACCAACCGCCTCAGATGCCCCTGCAAAACACTAACAGAGATCTGAAGCGGGGAGGATGGGCGGGTGGTGGAGCACCCACGGGGACACATCTCGAAGAACCACCGTTACTATGGTGAGTAACTTCTTTCTTCTTCGAGTGTCCCCATGGGTGCTCCACGTTAGGTGACTACCCAGCAGTAACCCAAAATAGGAGGTGGGTAATCGGATCATGTGCAGCTTGTCCCTGAGAGGACGGCTGTCGAGAGCTGGGTATCCTCTTGGAATACCCTGTGAAGGGCGTAGTGCTTGGCGAAGGTGTCATGACCAGGTGGATGACCAGGTCGCCGCTCTGCTAATGTCTTTTAGTGCAACGCCCTTGAAAAAGGCTGTTGATGCCGCCACCGCCCTAGTGGAGTGAGCCCTGGGCGTGGCCAGTAAAGGAGTCTTTTTGAGTTCGTAGCACATTTTTATGCAGGATACGATGCGCTTCGAGATTCTCTGCGAAGAGAGACCTTCTCCTTTCGATTTGGGAGCGAGAGAGACTAGGAGTCTATCCGTTTTCCGGAAGGACTTGGTCCTGTCTATCTAGAAGGCTAGCGCCCTTCTCATGTCCAGGAGGTGTAGGCGCGCCTCTTTGTTAGAGTTATGAGGCTTTGGAGAAAATGAGGGTAAAACAATAGGTTCGTTAATATGAAACTCAAAAGAAACTTTAGGAACAAAGGCTGGATGCAGCCGTATGGTTACCGCCTCCTTGGAAAATACTGTGCAGGGTGGCGTTGCCATAACTGCCGCAAGCTCGCTCACCCTACAAGCTGACGTGATTGCGAGAAGGAAGGTCGTCTTTATCGTAAGGAGGCGGAGGGAAACCGTGGCTAAAGGCTCGAACGGTGGTCCCATTAGCACATTAAGCACCAGGTCCAAGTTCCACGAAGGTAGAAGCGGTTTCTGAGGCGGGTATAGGTTTACCAACCCTTTGAGGAACCTGGTAACCATGGGATGGGCGAACACCGTGTGTCCTTCCTCTTCGTGTCTGAACGCCAAAATGGCGGCAAGGTGGACCTTTAACGAGGATAGTGAGAGTCCTCCTCTCTTGAGGTCCAGTAAATACTCTAATATTATGGGTATAGGCACCGAAAGGGGGGGCTAACTGTTTGGTAGAACACCATGACGTGAAGCGAGTCCATTTCTGCTTGTAGGTCTTCCTGGTGGAAGTCCTCCTGCTACTTTCTAGGACTTGCTGCACTTCCTCTATGCATGCGCTCTCTAGGGAGCTGAGCCATGGATTAACCACGCTTGTAGTCGCAGGCCTTGGGGGTGTGGATGCACTATGGACCCCTGGGCTTGCGTGAGCAGATCCGGCGCCACCGGGAGGGGCATCGGTGGACGGTCCGACATGCGCAGGAGTAGGGGGAACCATTGCTGTTGATCCCACGTTGGGACTATCAGGATCATTCGGTCTCCTTCCCTCCTGGCTTTCTGCAAGACTTTGTGGATCAGCACTGTGGGAGGAAATGCGTAAAGCAGGGGGCCCCTCCAGGAGATCGTGAATGCGTCCCCCAGGGACCCCCGTCCCAGTCCTGCCCTGGAGCAGAATCGTGGGCACTTCTTGTTGTGTTGAGTGGCAAACAGGTCTATCTGGGGAAAGCCCCATGCATGAAAAATCGGTCGTAGCAGATCGGGACAGATCTGCCACTCGTGCGTGAGTGCGAAACGCCTGCTCAGCTGGTCTGCCTTCACATTGTGAGTGCCTGGTAAGTACGAGGCTTTCAAGGTTATATTGTTGGCGATGCACCAGTTCCACAACCGGACTGCTTCCGCACATAAGGCACGGGACCGAGCTCCTCCTTGCCGATTTATATAAAACGTGGAGGTATTGTCTGTACTGATCCCAACTACTTTGCCTTGTATATGGTCTCGAAAGTGTCTGCAGGCGTTGAACACCGCTCTGAGCTCCAGTATATTTATGTGCAGTGACTGTTCTGTGGAGGACCACAGTCCTTGCGTCATCTCTTCGCGCATGTGTGCTCCCCACCCTATGTGGGAGGCATCTGTAGTAAGAAAAACCGATACGTGTGGTTGGTGGAAGGGTACCCCTGTTAGCATGTTCTTGGGGTTTACCCACCATTGTAGGGATTTGCGCACCTCTGTTGCGGGTGACGCCACCCTGTGAACGGTGTGTGCTGCCGGTTTGTATACGCTCGCCAGCCAGTGCTGCATGCTGCACATGTGTAACCTGGTGTTCTGTACTACGAACGTCGCTGCTGCCATGTGCCCCAGCAGCTGTAAGCACGTCAGAACCGGCACCGTAGGGCTGAAGGTGATGACTTGCACGAGGGAGCCGATGGCCCGAAAGCGTGTCTCTGGTAGATACACTCTCGCTGTAATAGAATTTATGCATGCCCCTATGAACTCTATGTCCTGTGTGGGGTCTATCTTTGATTTTGCCAGATTGATAACCAGGCCGAGCGAAGAGAACGTGCCTGCTGTGACGCATATCATGCGTAGTACCTCCTCCTTTGAGGCCCCTTTGAGTAGGCAGTCGTCCAGATACGGGAATATAAATACCCCCTGTCTGTGCAGGTAGGCTGACACCACTGCCAAGGTCTTGGTGAAGACTCTGGGGACTGAGGAGAGGCCGAACGGTAGGACCTTATATTGAAAATGTTCTTTGCCTACCATGAACCGGAGGAATCGTCGGTGAGCCGGATGGATAGTTATGTGAAAATACGCGTCTTGTAAGTCGAGGGCTGCGAACCAATCTCCATCATCCAGTGCCGTAAGGATGGAGGTGATTGTGATCATCCAAAAGCGTTGCTTGCGCAGGTACCGGTTGAGGCCTCAAAGATCTAGGATGGGCCTCCAGCCTCCTGTCTTTTTCTCCGTGAGGAAGTATCTGGAGTAGAACCCTTTCCCTTGCAGTTGCTCCGGCACTCTTTCCACTGCCCCTATGAGCATAAGATGGTCTACCTCCTGCTTGAGTCTCGCTTCGTGGGAAGCCTCCTGCAGGTGGTGCCTGGGTGGAGGTCGTGGCGGTGGGAGCGACTGGAAGGGGATCGCGTACCCCGTGGCTATGATCTCCAGCACCCATTTGTCTGTGGTGATCCTTTGCCACTGGTCGTAGAATGGTCAGAGGCGATGGTGGAATAACAGCTTCGGACGACATTGTGCGATGGTAGTGATGGCGCAGCCCTGGATCTGTGTGTCAAACTTGTGGCCTTTGGCCCTGCCCCGAGGACGCACGGCTCTGTTGGGAACGTCGCCTGGGAGTTCTATATTGTTGATGCTGTTGATGTTGCCCGTGCTCGTAACCCCTGTGGTACTGGGGACACTGTGGCTGATACTGGTACCGCCTTTGCTGAGGGTAGTACTTTTTCTTTCTGTATGGAGGGGGGATCGACGATCTTCGCCTGCAGATCCCTCAGTATACCCGATGTTTGGAGCCAGGACTCCCTTCGCATTACCACTGCCGTAGCTGTTGAGCATGCTGCTGTGTCCGCAACATCCAGGGCAATCTGAACTCCCGTCCTCGAGGCCGCGTAGCCTTCTTGCACGATAGCCTTGAGCACCGGCTTCTTGTCCTCTGGAAGTGAGTCCATGAGGGAGGTTAACCTAGAGTAGTTGTTGAAATTGTGGTTCGCTAGATGCGCTGCGTAATTCGCCATTCTCAACAGTAGAGTGGAGGAGGAGTAGACCTTTCTGCCGAACAGCTCTAGCTTCTTGGCATCTTTGTCCGTTCCCCCTGTTTTGAACTGAGACGTTTTTGATCTCTGTTGAGACGATTCTACCACCAGAGAATTTGGTTGCGGGTGGCTGAATAGGAACTCCATGCCCTTCGCCGGCACGAAGTATTTCTTGTCTGCTCTCTTATGAACAGGCGGAATAGTCGCAGGGGTCTGCCGTATCATGGTGGCGGACTCCAAGATTGCTTCGTCAAGCGGTATTGCTATTTTAGAGGAGGTCGGAGGTCTCAGATTTTTAAGGAGCTTATGGTGCTTCTCTTGCACCTCTGCTGTCTGGATGCCTTGCGTGAAGGCCACCCTTTTAAACAGCTCTTGGAACTGTTTGAGATCGTCCGGAGGATGGACGTCCCCCGGGGCCGTAGCCTCATCCGGGGAGGACAGCGAGGAACCGCTAGGGTACGCCTCTCTGGACCCCTCCGGGTCCTGTTGACGGTGGTACATCCGCTCGCTAGAAACTTGCGAGGGAAAATCCCGGGGTTCCAGAACCAACTCCCCCTGAGATATCTGAGTCTCTGTCCCCGTTCGCGATTGCCCTCGGGGATACGGAACCGTCTGTGGGGATCTGTCCCTGGTAGTATGCCTATGGTGTCTATGCCCCACATGATAGGGGCGACCATGGCAACACGGGCACTGCTCCTGGGATGGTGACCTGGACCACTCCCTTGGTGCATACCCCCTACGTCTGGGGGAGCGAGATCTTCTGGAGACCTGGGACGCTGGAAAGACCGATTTGTGATAGTACTCAAATGGCTCGAAGCCCAAGAAGGGCGAAGGTGGTCCAAGCCATGGGGAGGCTGGCTGTAGAAATGGAGATGGGGGCTCCGGATAGGCTAGGGGTGACTCCTGCCTTCTCGTTGGAGTCCGCAGCACGAGCGGAGGGCTCAGAGAAAGCAGCCCTGCATCCCTGTCTGGAGAGGGACTGCGGTGCCGTGTTTTCTGTGCAGCCTTTCCCCTCCCCTGTGGGGGTGACTCCGCCCCCTGATGCGTCGGGGATCTCGGCCCCGTAGTCTGCACCGTGCTCAGCACACTCCTCAGCGGTGCCGCGCGGGCAGTGTCCCCCGGTGCCTGCAGGTGGCGTGCCTGCGTGCTCTGCGCCGCTGGTTCCCCGGGGGTTGGTGCCGCTGTTTGCGGTGCCGCCAGTTCCGGCGCTTGCTTGGCTGCCACCCTGCCAGCGGTGCGGGGCGGCTGTTTGATCATTGGAGGCTGAACCTCCGCCACGTGCGTCTCCGTGCCGCCGCCGATCAGCTGTAGCTGCGGCTGGGGGCTGTGCGCTCCACCCGTCCCGCTCGCTGTTGCTGCCGGCAGGGATCGGGTTGGGGAGATTCTTCTCTGTTTTTGTGCTGATGGGGTTAGGGACGCGGCTTTCCTTTTATGGGCCCCGGAGGGTCCCTCCTGCTGTGGCCACTCCGGCACGTCTGGCTGGAGGGCCTTGTCGAACAGCAGCGTTTTCAGCCGCATTTCCCTGTCCTTCCTTGCTCTGGCTGTTAACTTGGCGCAGAAGGAACATTTCTGAGTGACATGGGATTCCCCCAAGCACCTCATACACTGACTGTGCCCATCAGACGCTGGCATCGCCTCGCGGCACGACTCACACTTCTTGAATCCTGAAGAGGACATTGTGGTGAGTCTTTGAGTTGTTAATAGGGTACTTAGCACCTTCTCTGTGCTTGTTCCCCCCTCGGATAAAGCCTGCCCCGGTAGGAGGGCTAATGGCCCTAGGCTCCTGGCCTCCGGTGCTCCGCTTGTTACTATGATTGGAAGCTGTGAATTCCTTTCCTTTCTTTGTTTTTTTTTGAAAACAACAACCGACTAACTTAATCTAAGACTGAAGAAACTTTAAAACAATTAAAAACGTTAAATACGCTAACTCTGGCCATAGCCTGAGCGGATTCTGTCTGCAGCCGATGGCGGTTAAAGAGGAACTGGCGGGGACCGGATCGCACACGTGGCCAGGAGCGCGCAAGGGAGCGGCGCGCACCGGCGCACGCGCGGTCCGGCAGAAACTGCTTGGAAGATCCGACCTGCGGCGCCGGGGCGAGCCCGACACCTAACGTGGAGCACCCACGGGGACACTCGAAGAAGAATTGTAGTTATAAATAAATGAATCAGTCACTATCGGTAAATACCACTAGCTGGGGCTGTATAGAGAATTATTGGGACTTAGAACAGCCACAGGGCATTGTGGTGTTCACAATCAGAGTGTTATTGTTCCTGGTACTCATAATACTGTGGAAACCCAGGTTTTAAGGTAGATACACTGAATCACATATTGCTGCTACAGCGGTGGGGTGGTCGGTCCCAGGCCATCCACACCCCCGCTGTATCAAACCCCACGCGCACCCACGGGACCTGGAATAGGTCAGCACATCGTCACTAACCATCCTACAAAGAAGAAACTGTGTTATCTCTGTGTTATTCCTGACCACTTTACCCACATTTCAGCCCCCTTTTCCCTTTGCCTACCTTTTCGTTTCCATGTTCTGATGGCATCAATAAGCTAATGCTAATGTACCAATGACACCCCAGTGAACACACATTAAAACATCACATGCACCATGGAGTCATTTAAGACCACTTCTTTCCCCAACACCTATGAAGTACACCTTATCTGCACTGGAGTGCCTTCATTTCATTCATTTTTTTCCCCAATGCTGCCTAACATGCTAGCATATAGATCCACAACCATACTTGGCATTTAAAGTTTCTTTTTCTTTTAAAATGTGCGGGTGAACATAACTGATGCTTGCTTTGGGCTATAAGTATTGATGTGATCCATAAAAATTCAGCACTGCTTCTCATTTCTTATTCTACATAAGTAAACAGAGGTAAAGAAGCAAGCACACCTCTGTCTTTTAGCTCTATCCAACCAAGAGTAGAATAGAATGTGGGTCTAGATGGCCCAAAGACAACAGTAACTGTGTCCATTGCATAATTCAGGTGCAAGTGTGAACACATGGTGGCAGGTCACATCAATGACTATTTGCACCAATAATGGTAACTGTGTTTCTTGCTTTAGAATGTGTGTACAGAGGATTTTCACATATTTACCACTTTCCTGGCTAAACAACAGGGTTATGTTAGGAAGGCCAAATGCCTGACATCAAGGGACTCACTTAACTGACAGTTCAAGGAAGCAGACATCCAAATCCTACTACATTTAATCTACATCCAAACCTGATTCAGTGCCGTGAGCAAGAGCTAACTTTAAAGCAAGAGCAGGAAAGAGATTGGTTGGGAAAGCATAGCACGTGTTTAACCTTGACTCTAATTGTTCACTGGGGCTGTTCCGTTGCATTTTTTGCTGTGGCAGTTGCAAAATTGGGAAGTGACCCTTCTAAGCAAAATAATATGAAACAGAGTAATAATACATTTTAACATACTAGTAACAGTGAACAGTAAAGCAGCTGTTGCAGTACTTTAAAGTGTATAATGTATGACTATGCACTTAATTAAAATCTGTCCAGAGGCTTAAGCAAAACATGTTATGTTCCTTAGACATCTGAATAAAGACTAGGAAAGACTGAAATCTTCAAAATGAGAAAAACCAACCATACAATTGACATGAGTGCTTCTCTACAGTTCTAAGTGCAGAAAATCATACCTGAAAAAACCTCTATCAACAGCAGAACGGTTCATGATGACAGAATCTTCCTGATTATAACCAGTGTATGAAGCAATAGCCACAATTGAGTTGATACCTGTGTATTGCAATAGGAGCAAATGCTTAAAGGACCTACAGCATATACAAGTAGTTTTGTCATTCAAAATAAATTGTAACTCCATATATTTACACTGTTGGACCATTTATTAAAGCAAATCTCCAGTACATAACCAAAACAGAGACCCTGTATTGGGAGAGTATCTTCCAACACCTGATGATGCCCAGATGAAAGGGCACACTAGTGTGAATGACAAGAAGTTACTACTAAACACAATCCTAGTGACTTCTCACCATAATGAATGGCCTTTAAATGTCGGCACTTGTGTACATTTTATGCAATACATTTTTGGCTTATTAATCCACCACATACCTGCTGGCAACTCTCTAAATCGCAAGTACTCCATAGAGCGTGTTGTCACCAGGGGTTTCTGAGGGTAATATAGCACATGGGCTAGTGTATCCATACGAACATGAAAGTTTGTAATATAAACTCCCATAGCCTGTTTACCCATAGCAGATTGGTAAGTGTTCCTAGGAGACTAGGAAGACAAGAAATGGTGTCAAGGGAACATCTATTAAACTTGTCACGCGTACATGCTACATGTTATGCATACCTTTTATTTTCCTTTTGAACTGTATTCAAACCACGTTTATAGGTAAGAGGCAAAAAAGTGTGGCTACTTACCTGGTTGTGATCGGGGAAAGGAATAATAGATGCACATACTCCTAGGATCATGGATGGGTGAATCTCACAGTGAGTGTAAGTTGAACAGTACGCGACTCCTTTTTCCTGCAAGTCATCTGGAGTCATTGCCAGCATCACAGTCTCCTCTTCTAACGTATCGATGTATTCTACTACACCACTGGCCACAAGATCCTGCCAACTAAACAACCAAGCTCTCTCAATGCCTTACTATTCCAAGTCACATTTAATACAAATTTCATCAGTGATGTCAAAAAGCAAGACTTGACTGCAACCACTGACTTAAGATTCAGCACAAGCCCTACTGTGGTTATAAGCAACAATGTAGAACCCACAGAGTAGTCAAATGACATGATTTTAAATACAAAGGTAGCTTGCCACTTCAGCTGACTTCAGGTAAGCCCTGAGAAGCGTACACATCTCATTTGGAAGAAAGAGCCAGACAGCTGTCCTGTTCAGAGGAGACTTCTTACCTGTAGTTGTTATACTCTCGTTCTTTTAGTTGGTCAATATGCCTCTTCTTCAACAGCAGCTTTTGTTTTTCCACAATTAAAAGTGGTCTGCAGATTCTGCCAGCATCAGTATAGATGCGGATTTCTCGCTCCCTAATATCCCTGATCATGGAGACCTGCATATGCAAACAATGACAATTAATGGGTACATGCATCTGAGTCTTCATATGAACCACAGAATGAGTATCAGTGCTCTACTGAGCAGGATCCTGATTTGAAAAAGGGCAGTTTTCAGCCAAATTTTCTTTAAATATGGTTTAGTTACTAAACCTTTGAAGTCTGATCTAAAAGGATTTCCACTTGTTCTCATACCTTGGAAATGTGAGTTTCCATCTACTATATTCCATCCTTCACAGCTAGAATTTACATTAATGTTCATTCAGAAATTTTACCTCTGACACAATGATGTCCATTTGACGACGTAATTTTCTTAGCGTGTTCATCAGCTGTTCTGGATCTTTGTGTATTCCTACCCAGCAACCATTAACAAAGATCTTGGTTGCACTATGAAAAGGAAAACCAGAGAGTTATCTGAAAAGTGGTTTTGAATTAAAACTTTAAAATTATTCAAACTCCTTTATACATACTCTGCAATGGCAGCTGGAGATATTTCTTCCAGATTTTCCATACTCCATTCTTCTAAAAACTCCAGAATGGGAGATGGCTGAGACCCCACAGAAATGTAAGCCATCAAGGCTAAGTTCTTCACAAGTCCTACTGCGTGACCCTAACAAACCAACTCAGATTCAGTAAAAATCAACAAGTCTCTGAAAAGGCTAGAAAGTCACACACACAGAATTTTAGTGGACTCAGACACGCAATTACTTATTAGTTTAAAAAAAAATCCGTCACTGCAAATTTAACTTTAATTTTGAAATATCTGAAAATTATCAAAAATACAACAATTGCATATTGACATACTGCAAAAAAATCTGCAGCTATCAAATTACCAAAATAGAAGGAAGTATGCTTTTTAAAGACATTAGTTTCAATGTAACTTGTGTTACCTCTGGAGTCTCAGCAGGACAGACCATTCCCCACAATGTATTGTGCAGCTGTCTGGGCTTTGCTAGTTTACCATCTCTTCCAATAGGAGAATTCAAGCGTCTCAAGTGGGAAAGTGTGGATGCAAAGGTCAGACGATTTAACACCTACGTATAACAGTACATTTTTAAATCAAAGACACTCAAGCTGTACTTTTCATTTGAAACCAAAATAATTTGCCATTTGGTAGCCTTACTTGTTTAAGAAGTTTGCTACTGCCTAATCTTTATGTCTTTCAATGGAGTAACAAACAGAAGTCTCAGTTCACCTCAGCTCATCCTAGACTAGTGTGACTTCCTGCCCCGTCACCCAGAACTGTGAGCTGCTTATTACTGGTGTTTCTCAGCAAAAGTTAGCTTTGCTGATGCTAAGCTGTGTCAGTGCCCTGACCCACAGTGAACCTTCCTGGTTTGCCTTCCTTGCAAAGTCCGCACGACTCTGCCAGTCCAAACCTTCCCTGTCAAGGAACAGTAAACAAGTCCCTGAGAGATATCTTTCTGCAGCATCCAGTCCCTCTAACTGAACACTCATTGAAGGCTGCCACCTCCAAAGAGACAGAGCATACAACTGCCTGTTAGATTAGCTGGAGCATCACACTTCACCTCACTATAAAAATCACTGAGATAGTTTTGTAATAAAATGAGTTGAACAAGCCACATAGATTCAAGTGATTTCAAGCAGGAGTGGAAATATAAAAGGTAACAAACCAAACACACATTCTGGTGGCTACAGCTTAACCTCAGCAGGTTACAGCTGTAGTGTGAACAGGTTTCCCCTACTGTCAGTGCTCAGAGTC
Source organism: Carettochelys insculpta (assembly GCF_033958435.1). Classification (NCBI taxonomy): domain Eukaryota; kingdom Metazoa; phylum Chordata; order Testudines; family Carettochelyidae; genus Carettochelys; species Carettochelys insculpta. Next base: position 137,983,042 of record NC_134140.1, read on the forward strand.
TTTGACCCCTTTGGCTGAAGGGCCCAACTCTCCCAGATTTGGAGAGCTCTGGCCTCTTTTGTCCCTCAGAAGATGGATCCCAAAATGGCTTTCCACCTATATTTCCCTAAACCCATTTAGCCAGGACAGGTGATAGAGCTGCTCTCTCTTTTCATAACCCTTAAGTGGGCATCTCCCTAACTTGCCAAGGTACTCTCCTGGTTTCTGGCCACACCTTGCTTTATTTACATTGGAGACATGGTTTGGCAGGCACACAACATTCCTTTGTCTGGGACAGACTAGGCTTACATACTACTTGCCAAAAACATTTTATGAATATACTTCCAGCACACATCTAATTCTTTATGCACCACCCACACATCACATGACCACAACCACCACCAGCGTGTTACCATTTGGATAGGATGCCTTACATGGCGCTTCCCAGGTACAGATTACGACTGCAGTGTTTTGGGACAATGAGTGTTGCAGGTGATGAGAGTTACCGTGTAGCCAGTTGGCACTGAAGGGCTCCCAGGGTCACAGCTTGTATCCATTTAAGACATTACCATACCGGCAGACGTTGTGTGTGCCTGCGGGCCCTCAGAGACTTCTGGAGTAGGGCTGACACAGAGAACTCTCTTCATCCTTAATGCATCAGCCAACCCATCAGCCCACATAAAAACTCTGATGTGCCAAGTATCAGAGAGGTAGCCGTGTTAGTCTGTAACTTTGAGAACAAGAAGCCCTGTGGCACCTTATAGGCTAACAGATATTTTGGAGCATAAGCTTTCGTGGGCAAAGACCCGCTTCGTCAGATGCACGAGTGGGGGGACTGGGACCCCACTCTTTAAATATCCCTCTGAAACCACCCCCCCACTCATGCATCTGATGAAGTGGGTCTTTGCCCACAAAAGCTCATGCTCCAAAATATCTGTTAGTCTATAAGGTACCACAAGACTTCTTGTTGTTCTCTGATGTGACAGAATCTTAAGGAGTTTTTATACAAGCATTCTGGGTAAGTGGATCAAACCTTTGACGTGACTGGAGCAAAATTAGTCTGAGCTGAGACATAGCTATGTTACCTGAGACACTCCTGCTCTGGCCTGGTGAGCTTTCTTCTGATCACCCCAGTTTCCAGTAGCTAATGAGTACTTTAAACCATCTGATATAATCCTTGTTTTAATTGCCAGCTCCAGGTTAAAATCTTTCCCTCTGTCAATAAATTTCTGTGCATATATTCTCACTTCTTTGAGCAAATTCTTAAACATCCTGTTAAATAAAGCAGAATGATGTAATTGTCAGGAGCCAGGAAGTGTAACAACTAGAACAACATTCTGTAGCAGGTCAATTTAATCACAGATTTATGGGGAGTTCTGGAAAACTGGACACAGGAACCAGGTGAAATGCTTTAGAGGAGTCAAGAGAGCTACACTTTTATACGGATAATGATTCCACTGACAGTACATTCGCAAGAGGAGTTTACGTGCCTTTGGCTGGCTATAGGGCATAAGCCAGTAACTAACTGTCTGGAGTTCAGGGAAGTTTCTTCCTCTGGACAGGTTAATCAATAAGCGTACACAGAGTGTTCTATACCTTCCCCTGAAGAATCTGAGCGGCCATGGTCTGAGACAAGATATCGAAATTCAAACAAGGGTCTGTTCTAGGAGGACAGTTTTCTGTTCCCAACAATTATTACATGAAATCACATCCTTTTGAACACTCAAATAACATTAAATACCTACTATTATTTATCATGCTTACCCTCTGAACAAGAATGCAAGCAACGGCCCTGCCAGATCTAGTCTTTTGTTACCATAGTGATCTCTGTCATCAAGTTCTCTTCTACCCAGAGCTGCCAGTAGTAATCTGTGAACCATGTACCTAAAAAATAAAAACACAACTTACTTTGTATTTTACTTAGAGCCAGACATTCGTCACCAAGATCAGGTAACCATTTACAAGAACCTGGAGTGTCTGTGAATCATCAATCCTAAATCAAATATAATTGTTTCTAAGAACAGACCTCTAATACCAGGTTAATAAACCAAGGACTTAAAAACCCACTGGTTGTTTTAGTCAATACAGACCCTAAGGGAAGAACTTTTTTTTTTTTTTTTTTTAAAAAAAAACAACCTACCCACTTTGGCTTGCCCATTCACCTGGCCAACCAGTTTGCTTTTCCTCTGTCCTGCACCTTCTACTTTATGCCCAAGTTAGTGGGGCTCGTATAAGCCGGGGTGCCACCAACTTGCTGCACTGCAGCCTTGGACTCTCAGTGCAAGGCCTGCCTGCCTGCCTGTATATCATTAGGCACTGAGCAAGGTGATACTACCCAAATAGTTCTAGTGACCAAGACTGTGCTACACACCTTTCAGTCAACCTGCACCACAACTACACTGTCAACTCAAGCAATATATTAACAATAAAGGAGAACCTCAGAGCTATGAACAGTAGAATTACAAACTCAACTGTCAGCCGTGCACCTCATCTGGAACCCTAAATATGCAATCAAACAGCAGCAGCAATTAAAAACTCAGTACAGTAATGTTAAATGTAAACTACTAGAAAAATAAATGAAGTTTTAAAAAAAATTTAACCAGGTAAAGAACCTATTTGTGCTCAGATCATTTAAATTAAGTGGTCAAAAATCAATATTCTTCTTCTGCATAGTAAGGTTTCAGAGCTATATTAAGTTAATGTACAGCGGGAAACTTTTTAAACAACTGTAGCTTTCTATTCCGTTATGAACAATCCCCTTTCCCAAGGTATTTGTAAACTATAACATTCTTCTGTAGTGTCTTTACCTAGGTCACAAACTCCACATTCAACGTAAAATCCAAATTTCTCATTACCTCTGCCATTTACTCTTTTGCTTTTCTCTCTCCTAGAAAGTAAATAGTAACAGAGAGGTAGCTGTATTAGTCTATACTCCAACAAAACAAAGCAGCAGAAATGTAGCACTTTAAAACTAACAAAATGACTTATTCCGTGATGAGCTCTCGTGGGACAGAAAGAAGTGAGTCTGTCCCACGAAAGCTCATCACTGATCAAATTATTTTGTTAGTCTTTAAAGTGTTACATTTCTGCTGCTTTGTTTTGCTAGAAAGTAAAAGCACTCTCAAGCATCCAAAGCTGCAAGGAGTAGGTTGGAAACACACCTGGAAAAAATAACTATTAGTAGAGCCCTGTGCAGATACAAAACTTGTGTCTACACTCGTATTCAGATTCACAAAAATGAACTGGGGATATCCACATCCACAGATGCTAACATAAAGCAGATAGCTACAGATTTGCAGGGCTTTAACTATTAGTATGATTTTTGAAAATTGTGGAAACAGTTCTATTGGTCTTAATTTTCAGAAATATCTAAATGAAATTTTTAATCAATTTTGAATTGACAGCATCCCTTTGAAATGGATGACAAAATTTACAACAAAAACAGACATACCCCAGAAAATAAGCCTTTTTGGTTTCACAAAAGTCACTAACGCCAACATGTGGAAGCATTTCCTTCTGCAAGACTTCTTTTGCATACTTAATTCTTTTCTCTTTGGTAACACCTGGCTTTGCACCTCTGGATCCAATGAAGTTTAATGCAACGTTCTGTTCCTGGATAACAAATGCTTCATCTAAGGAAGGTTTGACCTAATGTACAAAAAGGAACACGAGTCATTGTCTAGGGATAGCTCAGTGGTTTGAGCATTGGCCTGCTCAGTCCTTGAGGGGGCCATCTAAGGATCTGGGGCAAATAGGTCCTGCTGTGAGGATGGGAGACTAGGCTCAGTGACCTCTGAAGGTCCCTTCCAGTTCTGTGAGATAGGTATAGCAGAAGCTGGGTGGGAACCAGATTGATGATTCAGCATTTCAGTTATGTAGCTATCCATGAAAATTATTCTCAGTACATTCTAATTAACTACATTTTACATGAAAATGCAAAGAAGATTTTTTTATTCAAATTAATAAAATTCTCTTATGTAGCAACAACAGATTTCTTAAAGGGGTAGCAAGAAAGTTATTCAGACATTCTAAAATAAGACTAATACAAAAGGGGCAGTGCATGTAGAATTTATTTTCTGAAGTTAAAATTAAGCATGTTTCATTCAATAGTAAAATTAAGTAAGTAGCAGCTTAAATAAAAACTTCATATACTATGTTAATAATAAGTTACCACAATAGCAGTCACTACAGACAGTAATTCCAGACCAGCAAAAGATGAAGAGTTTTGAAGAGCTAATAACGTTCACAGGACTGTCTCATTCAACAGGCTTTTCAAAGTACTCCATAGACAGTGCATACAGATGAGTTTTTTTGTAGAAAACAACTGATACTGCTTCACTGAAACCAGTGAGATTTTTGGCACTGATTTTAACAGGAGTTGGATCAGACCTCATCCATACCCCAACACACACTTTGGTAAATGTACACCTGCCATACTTGTTTTACACAGAGGAATTATTGTGTTAAATAGTTTATGCTTTTTGCATTGGTTAAGATTTAAGTGGTGTGTGAATCTTAAAATTACAAAATGATGGCCAGGATACTTTGAATATAGTAGAAGCAGACAGACTTAAACAGTAGCTCACTTCACACCACCTCATTTACACCATGACTCAGATTATTATTTAATATACATTACCATTTCCATCATCTCAGGATCTTCAAAGTCATAAATAATGTGCTCCAAAATGTCTCTGTCAGACACAAAACCTAATGCACGGAAAACAATAATGATGGGCACTTCTTGTTTAATATATGGCAGCGTGGCTACAATGCGTTGACCTATAGCACTCTTCTTCGCACCCTAGAGTGAGGACAAAGTGGGTTAGTCTTGAACACATTTGATTTCAAACAAACCAAACTTTCTGGGCTTCACATGCCTAGAGTGAAGTACTTATTCCAGAGAGGCAAGGATGGTTTTAGAAACTAAAAAGAATTACCATGTACACAACCATAAATATGATTAGACCTGCCCCATTTCTAATACACTATAATGCCTGTATTCTGGGTGTCCCTAATTCTATAACATCCCTGGTATGGACCCTGGCAAGCAGAGGCAGAAGTGACGCTGTGTGCTCCCACTCCCCATCTCCCCCAAGCAGGGTGAATCACAGCACAGCAATGCACTCTGCTGGTGGCTTTTCCCCATCACTCGTACCAGTGGCAAGGACCAGTGGAGGATGCAGAGCACCAGGTAAATGCCCTAACCCACCTTCCTCAGTGGCCTGGCAAAATCTTTAATCTGGCAAAGCCTGTTTCCTGGAATTGCTGGATTAAAGAGGTTGGATTGTACATCTGTTTTTAAACTATGAATGCCACAGAGCAGCTGCTGAACAACATTCAGCGTCTTATTACAGAGATTACAATCACATACTTCATCTAGTATCTAGTGAAAACCTAGTCACAAATACATATTTAATAGACTATATATTTGACTACCCTCGTCAAAGCAATACATCTGACGGTTTCTCCAGAAAACCCTAATCTTAAATACCATGAGATACTACTTGAAGAAAAACCTCCAAAGAGTCTTAGAAAATTTAAGCCAGTACATAAACCACAAAACTCCGTCATGAAGCCTCTAGGGGTTCCATGCCAGTCCCAAGCCTGAATGAACGAGGAGGGTTGGTCAGATGAATGACCATGTGCTGACTGTGAAAAAACAAATACGAATGAAATCTGACACCAGTACGACTAAATGATAAAAGACATCGGCTCGGATGTTGCCTGAACAAACAAGGTCTGCAGCATCAATCAAGTGATTGGGGAAGGGTCAGTAAGTTGGCTACCAAAAGAAAATTACAACTAACACATATACTATCAACTGGAACATAGAAAGTCTGAACACTGTGAGCGAATGGAAACTTAGAGCAGCTTCTGAAGGAGACGGAGGGATACTGACACGATATACTTGGACTGGCTGATATGCGTTGGATGGCACTGGGAGAGATGTGCAGTTACAAAGTCATCTGGTCAGGGTATGAAACAAAGCATGAGGCAGGGTTGGATTCTTTCTTAGCAAAAGAGCTAGAGCGAAACCAGTATTTCCAAGGAGGAACAAATAAAGAAAAACAAGAGCCCTGGAAATGTTAGACCATGGGAGATATGATTAAATATGGTGGAGAAAGCATGATTCAGGAAATACACCAGCTATGTAATATAGCATGGAAGGAAGGGAAGGCACCTAAGGAATGGACAAGATCTGCGCTAGTGACAACATACAAGGAAAAAAAGTGCATTGGAGCGCAAGAACTACAGAACAACTGCCCTAACGAGTCATCTGGGCAATGTGCTGATGATGATACTGATGGAGAAACTAAGATCACAGACAGAAGAACATCTTGCAGCCAAGCAAGCAGGGTTCAGGAAAGATGGAAGTACTGTACAGCAAATATTGTCATTAAGATGGATAGTGGAGAAAGCTCGATGGACAAACAAGAACATCTGTACTTGTTTTGTTGATTTTCAGAAGGTATTTGACAGTATAGACCAGAAAGTGATTTGGGTGGTGGTGGAGTCCTACTGAGTGGATGGCAGACTGATACACTTGCTGAAGGGTATCAACAACAATGTGGAGGCAGTGGTGAAAACGTGTGGAGAGTTAGGAAGTTGGTTTAAATGAGTAGAGGTACAAGACAAGGACATCTGATATGGCTGAGTATCTTCATCACGCATCTAGAAAGAGTAATGGACAAGATCAAGGAAGAGGTAGAAGGGATATCTGCGCACAGGATAAGAATTAACAACTTGAGGTTCACAGATGATATAGGTGTAATTGAGGAAGATGAAGAAAAGCTAGTGAAAACCATGCAGGTGCTAAACTAGGAAGGGAAGTGCAGACTGATTATGAACATTGATAAAACAAAAACAATGATATTTGGAGATAAGGAAATAGGGAAAAAATATCAGTGTAGATGGGACTGAACTAGAGAATGCAGAGAAGTTCATATATCTGGGGAGCAACATAACGTATGATCTAGACTGTAAAAAGGAAATAGCAACTAGGACAGCGAAAGAAAGCGAGTTTGAAGGTGATGGATAAATTTGGAAAAGCAAAGTGATTAGCTTTGGAATGAAGCTGAGCATCTTGGAAACGTGTATTCAGCAGCATGTCGTATGGATGTGAGACATGGAGGATAACAAAAGAGTCAGAGAAAAGAATTGGCGTTTGAGAGGAGTTGTTATGGAAAGATTTTGAGACTAGGGTGGATGCAGAAGGTCACCAATGAGGAATTACGTAGGAAGATACAGCCAAAAGAGAATCTACTGCAGAAGGTTGTACAATGCAAGTTACAGCTATTCGGGCATATTTGCGGAATGAACACCGAACGAAAAATCAAGACCCTGGTATTTGGCATAATGGACAGTTCAAATAGGAGAGGCAGACCCCACAGAGAATGGGTACGTGATATAGTAGATTGGTGTGGAGCTAGTCTACAGAAACTAAGCCACTGCACGCTGGACAGGCAAAGATGCAAGGAAATAGTGAGAGAGGCATCAGACACCAATGGGCTCTCAGACCATGGTTGATGATGATGATGATGATGATAAACCAAATATAAAATACCCATTATTAAATGATCAGTCATGCATACCTGCCCTCCTCTGGCCAGCATGCTAACCCATATCGTACTTGTTGGTCGAGAGGAATTCTCCAAGCAAGATCTACATTCGCCGGTGTAAGCATACTTTGAATCTTTCTTTGCAAAGACATACACAGTGTTTGTAGCCATCTTCTCTTGAGCAATCAGAACCTGTATGGGAAACAAAAGCACTGTAAGTAATTAGGACAGTGTATGTGCACAGTAAGTAAATATAAACATGTAATAACTGTAAGATGACTAGTTTTTAAAATGACTTAAAACCCATTCCTATTTACTGGAAATCTCCCACTCATGTTCTCACCCAGCTATTAAAATCTAGCTTGTTCTGTACTATCTTTATTAGATGTGCTGTACAACAGCAAAATAGCACAGTATAAAATAGATTATCCAGCATCCCTAGGGAACAGGGGTTCCCAGATAATGGCCCCGCTCAGCTGACCCTTGTGTGAGGGTGCAGGACACAACCAGTCCTGCACACAAGTGCTGGTCGGGGGGGGACGGGGGGGGGGGGGGGGGGGACACCCACTGCCACCAACTGTGGCAGGGCTGCTCCAGGACAGCTGCCCCAAGTGCCTGTTAACAACCAGTTATCCGAGTGCTGGATAACATGACATTTACTATATTTGTTATACTCACCATGTAACTGCATGCATTGTTATTTGGCTAAAGGCTTACAACATGCTAACCTTTAAGGGCATTCTGACAAGCAACTGTAAAAATGGAATCAGAAGATTGTGTTTATTGTGTCTGCATTTCCTTAGTAAATGTGCTTAGTGGAGAGATAAAAAATTTAAACTGCCAGCCACAAGAGTCAAGTTAGGTTCTTTTTTCTCATCATACCAGTAGAGAAGGCTCTGAAGGTCAAATCATGCCCTCATTTACAGCTGTGCAGTCATAATCCCTTCAATGTATTCAGAGGCACAAAATAACTTTGCCAACAATTTAACTGACGAGGCACACGACAGAACAGAATTTACTATAGGTTGTTCCTCCCTGGCCTGGCACCCTCAGGACCCGATTAGGTGAGGTCAGTGCTGGCCCCTCTGCTGCCACTGGCTACTAAGCTCCGCTTCAGTGGCAGCAAAGAGGCCAGTATTGACTGAGTGGGGATTGGGGCAGGGGGACACTTGGGGGAAGAGGCAGGATGGCCATGAAGCCCCACAGCCAGAGGCTAGGAGTACAGCCCCATGGGAGTGCACCGAGTTCCACACACTGCACTCCTGACCCCTGGTGACAGGGCTGTGCAGCCTCTCCCACCTCCTGTCCCTGGCTCCTTCCTGAGCATGAGCACCATAAATGGGCTATTTGAGGCACTCCGGAAACTCTGGGAGGCTGGGGAAGGAATTGCTGAAAGCAGGGCCTGGATTTTCCCCAGGAACGCTCCAGCCTGGGAACACCCACAGGGAGGCTGGCCACAGATGATGCCAGATGACAGAAGTCTGGACTATGGCCCTCCAACCTATGTTTATGCTGCTGCTGCGCAATGAAAGAGTAAAAAGCTGTAAATACTTATTTTATCACTACAAGTACGCAGGACTCAGTTTTGTTGAGATAGAAGGTGTCATTTGTACAACATCAGATGTGGAAACAAAACTATCAAAAATAGCTGAAGTAATATTCCATATGAAAGAGTTTTCTGATTGGTAAAAAGAGGAAGATATCTCACAGTACACAAACTGCAATGGCCCTTGTGGTACTTTCTGTATTTTGTTAAAAACATTCACGTAAAATTGGTTCTTCACCTTTTCTGATCCATTAATAATGAAATAGCCACCAGGGTCAAGAGGGCATTCATTCAGTTCACAGAGATCACGATCAGTCAAGCCATTCAACAGGCAGTATGTTGAACGAAGCATGATAGGAATTTTTCCTATAAAGGTTTTCTGATGCTGTGTCTGTAACTGATCCTCTCCTTCTTTAATAACTGTTTTAGTTATGTCCACATACAAAGGGGCAGAATACCTATGGAAAAGAAAATACTACATGACTATATTGTAACATTACAATAGGACAATGTTTTCTAAATTAGAAAAAGCATAAAATAAAGCAACACTAAAGTTATTCCAAGCACTTATTGATACTGTTAAATTATATTACTTGGAAATAAAGTGTCACTGATCTTTTGTCCTTATTACTCAAGTAATTTATATTAAATATAGAGAAGTAATTCTTCATATTGCAGGTCATAACTAAACTGAGACAAAAGGCTCTTCATTTAGATTGCAGATTTTTTCCATCAACTGCTAAAGGCGCTTTTTCTTACGTAAGATTTCTCAGTCTGGCTTCATTTGGCATCATGGGTGAAGGAGCACCATCTCTCTCCCAGTGCGTAGGTTTGGAGAGATAGATTTGTTCAAACTTCAACAAATACCGTGGCTGAAAATAATCCAAAATATCTCATTTTAATAATCAGAATGGCAAGACGCAACATTCATGAAAGAATGTACAGCTTGTGTAATGCCACATACAATACCACACACACACACACACACACACGAGAAAGGTAATCCCTTTCTAGATGTCTATATACATATACATTTTCTTAGTCATAACTAATATGACTGACAAGGAAGGAATGCCAAATACACACAAAGTCTCCAAGTAATTTGAAGAGTTAATATAACTAAAGAGGAAGAAAAAGTTATTTGGTATTCTACAAAGGGTTACGCACTTGCGTGTGTGATAAAAATTAAGGAAAGGAAAGTTTTAGGAAGAATACCAGCGACAGTTTTGTGATGTTGAAAGCTATAATTTTCAGGCGCAATGACAAAAGCAGAACAGTTTATTCCCAAACAAGACAAATTATGAGAAAAAAAATGTGGTATGGGGCAATCCTGCTCTGGCTTGGGTTACGAAGAGTGGTGGGAGAATCAGATTAACATGCCTAACAGGTCTTGCTCTTCCAACATACTTATTTATGGATTTGTATACATTTGCTCAACACCACATTTTATTGTCTCATAAGATTAGAACATATTACAAAATTATTTTGGCTTCAAGACATAATTAGAGCATTAATATTTATGGGGGCCAGAAAGGAAATATATAAATATGAATTGACAATTGTATTAAAATTAAACTAAAATACAAGAATTTGAAACTTGAAATCACAGTATTTATTTTAAAATATATACTGTAACAGGCATTGAGTAATTTACACTGCTTTATTACTCCCAAAATGGTCTAAATCAGAAGTACATGAAAAAGTACTGCAGGAATTGCTCAGTGGCACAAAGCCACTACTATTTTATTTATGCAAATTTCTATTGTGTATATAATTGTAGCATCTCAATACACCATACACCAGCAAGCGTTAGAAGAGAATTAGACTCTTCGCAACTTCTTGCAGGTGGAGGAAAGGGGAAAATAGGAGTTATATGAAAATGACAAAATGCCAGGCAAAAGCCTGGTGTCAGCACAACAGCATTGCTTTTCTGGATTATCTGGAGATGTTCACATTGCATAAACTCTGGTGGGAGTAATTCTAACCATCCACCAAGTAATAAGGCATTAAACAAATGCCTCTTGGCAAGACAACAGGGTGGAAAACAAAGAGGAAAAATACTTGGACTTCAGTGTACTTCCTTTTGGACACTGTTTATGCCCCAAGTATCTGGTAATGGACAAGGACAGTTGTGAAAAGAAGAAATCTTCATTACTGCTTCTTCAAGAGCTATATTTCAGATCATAAGCTGTTCAGGCTTTCCTACTGGGATTCTCTGTTCCATGACTGACTTCTGACTGTTTCTAAATCTGTTAGCTGTTCAAGGGCAGAACTCAATAATTCTTTTAAGATACTTAACAGTTTGCACTGGCTGACTATAGCTTAACATTAGCAATTTATGAGTGAAAAGGCTCTTCCATTCCAATCCCAATTATGAATAAGCTATGTCTTTTTCAGTACTTTGCACCATATGAAGGAACATTTTATACTTGGCTCTGAAGTTTTGCTTTAGTTTCCATATTAATTTTATTTGTACTACCACGGCATCTAGGAACCCTAGTCATGGACACAGATCCCATTGTACTAGACCTAAAAGACAGTCCCTCCACTACAATAGACTTGCAACCGAACTAGAAATCTATTTAGTTTTTTCTCCGTGGGAGGGCAAGTACCTTTTGGTTATTAAAGCTTTTTTTAAGGTCTTCATTTTGCTCCAACCACCTTTATGAACTGGGTACATAAGTGTAACATTCAATTTGCCTTAACTGAAAACAATGTTTAGAAATTAAGTTCCGGAAGTGTGAAAATGGCTTTCTGATCACATGTAGCACATTATGCCTCTGGACTTAAGGAATGCAATTTGGTAACGTGCCAAATGAGAACAGTGGAGCTGAGACCTAAATATCAGATGCTGAAAATTTTTGCACATGTAACAGGAAATCACTGAAGTTTAAAAATACTGATGTTTCTCACCCTTGATACACTTCGTCACAGACATGCTGTTTCTGCCATTGCTTTAATGACCCATTCTTTAGCTAATGCACCTGCTGGTACATATGCATTCCTTTTCAGATATATCATGCACTAATTAACTGGATCTGCTGCTGCAGCCTTCAGCTACTCAACTGTGATTAGAACCCCCAGCACATTTTTCACATTAATTCCATTAAAAAGAATTAAACTCATACCGGCTCTTCAACTTCCCCTGTGGCATGCTGTGCTTCAGCTTGTAAATCAATAGGTGGTGCGTCTTCTACAATTCTCTGCACAGACATCTGAATGAATTCATCAAAAGAATCCAGCTGTTGTCGGACCAACCCCTTCTCATCAAAATAGGAGCTTAGGGAAAAAAAGGCATATTCAGTTAATCAACGAACATGCTCAGTTCACACATTCATAAAATGTTGTCGTATGTTTAAAAATTCAAGGTAAGCATACTATAATCAATCAAAACTCATTATTGCGACATGAATTATATTTTTTCTTGTTCTCATTTCACAGCACAACGTTCAAATACAATTGCTCCACATAAACTTTCAAAAATAAGCAAATATTTATGTCCAGATCTCACAACTTTGTTCCCAATTCAACCGCACATAAAACGTTTTGGAATCTGGACTTACAAATTTACTGCTAAGAATGATGCAACACTACACGCACAAGCAATAATGGTAAATATTGTGGTGGTGTGGAATTTGCTAAGAAAAACCTTTCAGATTGTCTGGGAAGGCATTGTCTTTCAAAACCATTGGCCTTCGGCCATTTATACATAAGACAGTGGTCTAAAAATCTTGTATTCTCTCTTTGTTTACCGTTCTTTCATTCTTAAAGCATTTATGATTTTGGATGCAATCGTAGTATTGTCATCACACTGAGTTAATACTAATAAACATTAGACTTCTTTTTTTAAACTAAGAGTAGCTTTCCTGATTATTCTATGATTCTTATCAAATTTTCTAAGAAATAGTAAAGTTACCTAATAACTATCCAACATGCTTCTTGCCATAAATCTGGAGTGATTTCATCATCATCTTCATCATATTGCATATCTGCCAAGAAAACAGAACATACAGATCAGTTTTTCAGTTCATTCATGTTTTCTTTGGCTGTATGTAGCTTCTAAATACCCAATGGCTGTACACACACTATTTTTCTGCAATCTAGTGAACTTAATAAAACCTGTGAAAGGGATAACAGTTGGCCATGTTCATAGTTTTCCCGTCTTACTTACACCGTAAGCTCCTTGAGGCAGGAACCATCTTTTCTGCCTGTATTTGCAGAGCTCTTAGCACAATGGGGTCCTGGTACATGTCTGGGGCTAGCAGGTACTACGGCAGGGATGGGCAATATGCAGCCTGTGGGCAGGATACAGCCCAGCCAGCATTTCTTTCCAGACTGCCCCGCTCATCAGCAGAGTGAGCATACGTACAGCCAGCGGCTGCTCTCAGGACCCGCTTGTTATCTCTCTCTCTCTCTCTCTCTCTCTCTCTCTGTGTGTAAAAGCGAAAAAGCAGTCATGTAGTGCTTTAAAGACTGAAAAATAATGTATTTCGTGATGAGCTTTCATGGGACAGACCCACTTCTGGGTCTGACCCACAAAAGCTCATCACCGAATACATTATTTTGTTAGTCTTTAAAGCACTACATGACTGCTTTTTTGTTTTGAGAGAATACGGAATAACATGGCTACCTCTCTGTCTCTGTGTATGTGGGGTGGGGGGGGGGTACTTTTGCCAACAAAATACTTCTAACCCCCACCAAGCAGGTCTTGCTTTGTTGCCAGGAGAGTTCCTGCTGACAATGTAATGTTCAGGTGCACTGGTAAATATTTGTTCTTCACAGTGGGTTTAAGCATCTGTGAATGACAAAAGTTTTAGTGAGCAAGTGCAAGTACCTGCCTTAAGAGGCAGTGCACTGTTTCTAACATTTTGCCAACAGTCATCTGTTTCTCTCTCACACTCTCTCTCTCTCTCTCTCTCTCTCACACACACACACACACCCCACGGTGTCTTACACACATGCTCCTGGCTCCCCCACTCCTTCCAGTATATCCTAATTCTTCCAGGGCCCAGAACCAGCCTGTCACTATTTAGCAAAAATCGTGAAGTGCCCTCTCCCTCTCCCCATAAAGAGATTATTGCCCACCTCCACATGATCACAACACAAAAAAATTACAATTTATCTGGAACACAGAAAAGATTATTCCAATGCCTACTTTTTTTCCAAGGACCGCTCTATGAAGAGATATGAACGAGGGACTTCAGACTGAATTGTATTGTTTGCATACTTTGTTTCCTAAACACCTTATCACCAATATGCATGACAGAATACACATGACAACACTCGGCTCCAATACTTTCCTTGAGTGTCCGCAGAGGTGATGGAACAATTTTATAAGTGGAGATGATGAAAGTCCTTGACTGAAGCCAATTGTAAATCCTGCATATAAGGGAAGCCACTTCAAACTAGGCATGTGGCAGCAACTCCCCCGCTTACCCCCCCGCTTAGTTCCAGTACCTTTGAGTACCGGTTAATAAGCTAGTCTAAACTCACTGCAAAACTTACTAAGGTTTAAAAAAAATTCATACTGCTGTCAACGAGCTCCAGCTCAGGCACTTTATGCTATGGTAAAGATCAACGAACTTTCAGCTTCATGTTTATTGAGGAACCATAAATAAGCTACTTCAATACCTAAGCATCTTCCGAAGCGCTCGCTGTACTAAAACAAGTTTTTCACTTCCATATCAAGAACACTGGATACGGGTTTCTAAGTTTTCCTCTGAAACGTCCCTGTAACTGACAGCGCACGTTGGAGCGCCCTACAAACACCGACTCAGCGGCTGAGGCCTTCCAAGCCAGCAGCCCATCACTTGGGCCCCAGGAGATGTCTCCACTTCTCCAAGCAGCAGCCTCCCATCAGCTGCTCAGGCGCGGCTGCCGGCGGCGGCGGCCGTGCGCTCGTTCTGAGCGCCGGGCACTTGGGGGGAGACGCCCGAGGCAGGTTTAGATGCGGAGATACGGACCTCACGGAGCGGGACGGGACCCCGGGAGGGCATCGAGTCCAGGCGCTGCCCCTCGGCAGGACCAAGCGCAGCCCCTCACGGATGTTCCACGTCTGTTTGCCGCGGGCCCCCGGCCGGGCGCTCGGGGAGCGAACGCCCAGTCCTGCGCCTGGCAGGCCGGTGCTCACGCCGCTGGGCATCCCTCCCCCGCCGCCCTCGCGTCGGGCCTCACCCCACGGCCGGGCTTGCTGCCGAGTCCCCAGCGCGCACCGCCCGGCTCGCCCGAAGCCCCCGCCACGACCGCGGCGCGGCTGCTCCGCCGGCCAGTGACGGGCAGGCCGGTTCGCGGCGGGCACCCGCGGCTGCGTCCCCACGCCCCTCTCAGGCTCCTTTCCCCGCGTCCATCAGCGGCGGCCGGTCTCCGTCCCGCCGGCCGGCACCGCGCCGGCTCCCAGCGGGGCCCGCACCGCGCCGCGCCGCACCGCACCGGCTCCCAGCGGGGCCCGCACCGCGCCGGCTCCCAGCGGGGCCAGCCCCGCGCCGCACCGCACCGGCTCCCAGCGGGGCCCAGACCGCGCCGCGCCGCGCCGCGCCGCACCGCGCCGCGCCGGCTCCCAGCGGGGCCCAGACCGCGCCGCGCCGGCTCCCAGCGCGGGAACCCGCCCGGCCGCAGCGCTCTCACCTTCGTCCGCGTCGTACATCTCGGCGGCGTGGGGAGCCCTCGGCGGCAGCAAGCGCGGGTCCGTGCGACGGAGGCAGCCAGGCGCATGCGCAGCAGCGAGCCGTACTGCGGCGGCGCACGACGTGGCCGTGCCTGCGTCAGTCTGCGGGCTCAGGCCGCGGCCCTGCCCTGCGGTCGCACTGCGCCTGCGCGCACGTCTCCGACTTGCGCTGCATCCCCGGCTCCCTGCTAGGGCCGTGAGTGACAAGCGCGTGCGCCTCAGCTGCCCGCCCCGCCCTGCTCACCCTCGGGAGCTTGGGCGGAACGTTCCACTCTCCCGAA
This sequence comes from Carettochelys insculpta, assembly GCF_033958435.1. NCBI lineage: Eukaryota > Metazoa > Chordata > Testudines > Carettochelyidae > Carettochelys > Carettochelys insculpta. Next base: position 137,999,074 of record NC_134140.1, read on the forward strand.
AGGGGGCGCCGGCGTGTTCCATCCCCAGAGGGTACACGGTGGACCGTGGGGCGGCGCAGGGATCCGGCCGGCAGGGGGCGCTGGCTGAGGCCGCTCCCCGCTCAGGCGCGGCGGGGCCCGGCCGGCAGGGGGCGTTGTCTGAGGCCCGGGGAGGCGTGGCGGGGTCTAGCCGGCAGGGGGCGCTGGCTGAGGCCCGCTGAGGCGCGGCAGGATCCGGCCGGCAGGGGGCGCTGGCTGAGGCCCGCTGAGGCGCGGCGGGATTCGGCCGGCAGGGGGCGCTGGCTGAGGCCCGTTGAGGCGCGGCGGGATCCGGCCGCCAGGGGGCGCTGGCTGAGGCCGCTTCCCGCGCGCGGCGGGGCCCGGCCGGCAGGGGGCGTTGTCTGAGGCCCGGGGAGGCGCGGCGGGGTCCAGCCGGCAGGGGGCGCTGGCTGAGGCCCGCTGAGGCGCGGCGGGGTCCGGCCGGCAGGGGGCGTTGGCTGAGGCGCGGCGGGGTCCGGCCGGAAGGGGGCGCTGGCTGAGGCGTGGCGGGGCCCAGCCGGCAGGGGGCGCTGCCTGAGGCCGCTTCCCGCGCGCGGCGGGGCCCGGCCGGCAGGGGGCGTTGTCTGAGGCCCGGGGAGGCGTGGCGGGGTCCAGCCGGCAGGGGGCGCTGCCTGAGGCCGCTTCCCGCGCGCGGCGGGGTCCGGCCGGCAGGGGGCGCTGCCTGAGGCCGCTTCCCGCGCGCGGTGGGGTCCGGCCGGCAGGGGGCGCTGGCTGAGGCGCGGCGGGGTCCGGCCGGAAGGGGGCGCTGGCTGAGGCGTGGCGGGGCCCGGCCGGCAGGGGGCGCTGGCTGAGGCGTGGCGGGGCCCGGCCGGCAGGGGGCGCTGGCTGAGGCGTGGCGGGGCCCGGCCGGCAGGGGGCGCTGGCTGAGGCGTGGCGGGGCCCGGCCGGCAGGGGGCGCTGGCTGAGGCCCGCTGAGGCGCGGCGGGGTCCGGCTGGCAGGGGGCGTTGGCTGAGGCGCGGCGGGGTCCGGCCGGAAGGGGGCGCTGGCTGAGACGCGGCGGGGTCCGGCCGGCAGGGGGCGCTGGCTGAGGCCCGCTGAGGCGCGGCGGGGTCCGGCTGGCAGGGGGCGTTGGCTGAGGCGCGGCGGGGCCCGGCCGGCAGGGGGCGCTGGCTGAGGCGTGGCGGGGCCCGGCCGGCAGGGGGCGCTGGCTGAGGCCCGCTGAGGCGCGGCGGGGTCCGGCCGGCAGGGGGCGTTGGCTGAGGCGCGGCGGGGTCCGGCTGGCAGGGGGCGTTGGCTGAGGCGTGGCGGGGCCCGGCCGGCAGGGGGCGCTGGCTGAGGCGTGGCGGGGCCCGGCCGGCAGGGGGCGCTGGCTGAGGCCCGCTGAGGCGCGGCGGGGTCCGGCCGGCAGGGGGCGTTGGCTGAGGCGCGGCGGGGTCCGGCCGGAAGGGGGCGCTGGCTGAGGCGTGGCGGGGCCCGGCCGGCAGGGGGGCGCTGCCTGAGGCCGCTTCCCGCGCGCGGCGGGGCCCGGCCGGCAGGGGGGCGCTGCCTGAGGCCGCTTCCCGCGCGCGGCGGGGTCCGGCCGGCAGGGGGCGCTGCCTGAGGCCGCTTCCCGCGCGCGGCGGGGTCCGGCCGGCAGGGGGCGCTGCCTGAGGCCGCTTCCCGCGCGCGGCGGGGCCTGGGGAGCGGATCCGCCGCCTCGCTTCCGTCATGCACCGCCTGAGCCGCGCGGTGCTGGGGGCCCTGGCCCGGCCTTGGGCCCCCCCACTCCGGCAGCGCCCGGGCCCCGGCCGGTTCCTCTCTGCGCTGCGGCTGGGGAGCCGGTGCGGCCTGTCCGCCCGGCGAGACCCGCGGCCTGCGGCCCTGGCGCCGGGGCTCGAGGAGGAGCCGTTCGTCTTCCCTGAGTACGTGCCAGAGCCGGGGCCCGAGCCGCCGCCCGCCGCGCCGCGCCGCCCGCCCGGGAGGCCGCAGGAGAAGCGGCAGCACCGTGTGGTGGGGCGGCCGGACCCGTCGGTGCCCCCCAGCGGGGTGAGCTGCTCGGGCTGCGGGGCGGAGCTGCACTGCCGGGACCCCGCCGTGCCCGGCTACCTGCCGAGCGAGAAGTACCGCCGCGTGATGGGGGGGCCCCAGGAGTGCCCAGAGGGAGCGGGGGCGCGGGGGGAGCCGGGGGGACTGGGCCTGCTGGGGGGCTTGGAGGCGCACCAGCTGCTGCAGGGGGTGGTGTGTCAGCGCTGCTGGCTCCTGCTTCATCACCAGCAGGCACTGCGCATGCAGGTGTCCCGGGAGCAGTACCGCAGTCTGGTGAGCGCAGCCCTGCGCAGCCCCCCGCGGCATGGCCGGTCCCCCCTGGTGCTGTATTTGGTAGATATGCTGGACCTGCCTGACTCAGTGCTGCCGGACCTGCCTGAGCTGGTGGGTGCAGGGTCAAACATCCTGGTGGTGGGCAACAAGGTGGACCTGTTGCCTGGGGACTCTCCAGACTATCTGCCGCGTTTCCTAAAGGAGCTGCAGAGGAGCTGTGCCCGTGTGGGCATCTTCCCTGCAACCAAGAGCACTGGGGACCAGCCTGGCAGGACTGGGAGCCGGAACTTGATGGATGTGCACCTCATCAGTGCCAAGACAGGCTATGGTGTGGAGGAACTGATCTCCAAGCTGCAGCGCTCCTGGAAGTGCAATGGTGATGTGTATCTCATAGGAGCTACAAACTCTGGCAAATCCACGCTGTTCAACACCCTGCTGCAGTCTGACTACTGCAAGTCCAAAGCCCCAGAGGTGATCAGCAGAGCAACAATCTCACCCTGGCCAGGTGAGAGGGGCCTCTATCAGTATGTATTTATACTAAGCTTTTGGGGGGTAAGGACTGGCTTTTGTATGGGAGTCTACTCCTGATTGTGGTTTTCTGGTCATGGTAATGTATATTTTAAGTATTCCCAAAAAAAAGTTGGCAAAAGAACTTGCAAAATCAATCACTGTGAAGTTAACAGGTCAACAATACTCTTGATTTGTGTAACTTTAATTTGGTCTTTTGTGTCCTGGCATTATGATAAATAGATCCCTGCAAACCCATGGACATCTGCATGGTAGATGTGGCTGTGGATAGCTGAAGCTGTGTTTTGCAGATACAGATGAGGATGCGAATTTTGTATCTAGAGCCCAGCAGATATTCACACATCATTTTTGTTACATGCAGGTGCAAATTTTGTATCAGTGCAGGGATTCTAATGGGAAAGGCTCTAGCTATGTTAAGTAGCACAAATGTTTGTTAATACAGAGTTAAGATTGTCTAGCGATAGCTCATGCTTTTCCACAGATAAAATTCAGCAAGATTCAAAGCTTCTGAAATTCAGGAAAGACAACCTTGATTTAACACTGAGATGCTGATCTTAGCCAATGGGAATGATCTGCGTGCAGTCTAAGTGTTAGAGGTATCTGTATTTAATGGGGGAAGAATACACTGGGGCAATGTGGCATAGCTGGGATTGAGATGAGAAGACCTGGGGGTTAGTTTGGGAAGTGTCGTAGTCCTACGATTATGCTGTGAGGTGATCTGCAGCTGACTATCCCCCTGTGTGCTTTCAGAAGAAAGTGATATGGGTTCTAGTCTGCATCCATTCAGTACAATGCTGTGTAGGTTGTAACAGTAGCACAGCACTGAAATCTTCTTGACGTGGGCATTTTTAGTTGTGAGATGGTGTATGAGAGCAGGCTGTGTGTGGATTTAATGATGATAGGGGAAACTCCATGTTAGGGGAATCTCATGTGTGCAAGAATCAAAGGATTGTTGTCAGAGTTGTTAAATTTTACAGGTTTGCTATTCTGTCAAAGGGTAGGCTGATATTTGTGGATGGTAAGGACACTCAGTGGCAGATTTAAGGGTGACAGTTCTGAAACAAAAAAAATTTCAGAAATCAAATGGAGAGAGAAATCTCTTGAGCTGCAATTTATTTGCAAATTTGACTCCATTAACCATGGATTAAACAGAGACTGGTTGCGGCTCGCATTTTACAAAGACAGTTTCTCTGCTTTGGGTGTTGATAGCTCCCCATTGGACACTGACAATGGCTCATATCCCCCTGTTGGATCTGACTTGTTTCTTTCTCTTTTGATAAGTACTATTGATACTGGGCCATTTCCTCCTTGCTGAATAGACCTTGTCAGCTCTGGCCCTCCCTCTTTACTGGGACCCCACTCTTTAAATACCCCTCTGAAACCACCCCACCCCTCTGATGCATCTGATGAAGTGGGTCTTTGTCTATGAAAGCTTATGTTCCAAAATATCTGTTAGTCTATAAGGTGCCACAAGACTTTTTGTTGTCCCCATAATATGCGGCTTCATGTTGCAAGTAACTTGCTTTAATGCAAATTAAGCTCAACATGAAGCTGCTCTGCGGCTGTCAGCATGCCTAGCTAATATTGGCATTAGAAAAGGTTCAGAAAAGGGCAACTGAGATGATTAGGGGTTTGGAATGGGTCCCATATGGGGAGAGGCTAGAGAGACTGGGACTTTTCAGTCTGGAAAAGAGGCGATTGAGGGGTGATATGATAGAGGTATATAAAATCATGAATGGTGTGGAGAAAGTGAACATAGAAAAATTATTTACCTTTTCCCATAATACAAGAACTAGGGGACACCAAATGAAATTGATGGGTAGTAGGTTCAAAACTAATAAAAGGAAATTTTTCTTCACACAGCGCACAGTCGACCTGTGGAACTCCTTGCCGGAGGAGGCTGTGAAGGCCAGGACTCTTAGGATTTAAAAAAGAGCTCGATAAATTTTTGCAGGTTAGGTCCATAAATGGCTATTAGCCAGGGGTAAAGTATGGTGCCCTAGTCTTCACTACAAGGGCAGGAGATGGATGGCAGGAGATAAATCACTTGATCATTGTCTTCTGTTCTCCTTCGCTGGGGCACCTGGCATTGGCCACTGTCGGCAGACGGAATACTGGGCTGGATGGACCTTTGGTCTGACCCAGTATGGCCATTCTTATGTTCTTATGTTCTAAGCAGGCTAAGAGCCCCTTCTCCCTGCCATCCTCCATCTGCGCCTCTGTCAAGTGACAGCTGAGCAGCTGGGGGAAGGCAGGGAGAAGCAGCCAGGAAACTGACCAGCCCTGGTAGGCTGGTCAGTTTCAGTGTCAGGAGCTGGGAACCAAGTAGCAGCCTGGTTCTTGCTCCCTATCAGGACTTGTGTGAAAATTGGAGTTATGTGGGGGTTTTACTATATAGCGCAAGTGTGCATAGCCTGGGCCCCTTAGTGAGAAAAGGCAGAGTGCCAGTAGCTTTGTTACTGGTGTTGGGGGCAGATTTACAGCATGGGGTTTTACCTTTGATTCTGTCTTTCCTGATTATCAGACATTTGAATTTTGCTGAACTCAGCTCCATGTTCTGGAGGAATGCAAGCTATCACCAGATAACCTTAATTCTGTGTTAAATATCTGTTGGTAGAAGACAGTGGTTATTTGAGCATTTGTAGTTCTCACTTACCTTTGCAGCAGGTATGCTATTCTGGCTAACTAATAATCAAAAGACTTAGTTTTTAGCCAATAGTCTCCTCAGTAGATCTTAAAACTATGGTTTAAAGTATGTGGCTATTTGCGTGGTTGAGTGTGGCTAGTTGGCTTGGACAGTAAATATATTTTCAGAATAATGTGGCCAGTTCACTGGAGCGGTAGCTGCTATAGTCGTTACTGCTTCAGAACTGATGGACACGATGATCCTAAAGGATGTTTACTTCATTATCCCCACTTGAGAGATGGCACATAGAGATGAAGTGACTTGCCCAAGCTCAGCCAGCCCACGGCAGAGCTAGGAAAGATCCCAGGCCACTAGGCCACTCAGTATGTGACATCTCAGTTCTCTTCCCTGCTCTTATATGTTTTGTTGTTGAAACCTATGCAGTGTGTAGCCACTAACAAGGCCTGTGAGGGAGTTTCATTCATGGTCTAGGTCCCAAAATCTTGACATTTTGGTTTGTTTTTTTTTAAACTTGCATGGGAAGACCAATGTGTGCATCTCCTTGGCTGTGTCTACACTAGCCCAAAACTTCAAAATGGCCATGCAAATGGCCATTTTGAAGTTTACTAATGGAGCGCTGAAATACATATTCAGCACCTCATTAGCACGCGGGTGGCTGCGCCACTTCGAAATTGACGCTGCTCGTCCAGACGGGGCCCCTTTTCGAAAGGACTCTGGCTACTTCGAAATCCCCTTATTCCCATCTGCTCATAGGAATAAGGGGACTTCGAAATTGCTGGGGTCCTTTCAGAAAGGAGCCCTGTCTGGACGAGCTGCGTCAATGTCGAAGTGCCGCATCTGCCCACATGCTAATGAGGTGCTGAATATGTATTTCAGCGCTTCATTAGTAAACTTTGAAATGGCAATTTCTAAGTTTTGGGCTAGTGTAGACGTAGCCCTTCTCTGCACCCTTCCGCATCATTCCCTACAACCTAGAGTGCCCCCACCCCTTCCGATTTCCATTTCCCCCTTGTGCTCTTTTCCCATTAAGCCGGCATTTGGTACAGGCATTTCAGTTCTTAGCTTCTCTCCTCTGTCTCACCTGTATGTACTTGATGCATGAACCCAGCATGCCTGTTTAAAGCCGTCCATAGCTGGGGCTTTCCCAGATCTAGACTCACATGACAGGGGCAGAGGGGCAAGAGAAAGGGGCTCAGATACCCTCAAAAAGGTGAGAGCACTCCAGAAACTGGCTCACATGAGGGGGCAGGAAGAGGTGTAACACCACTGTACATGGGTTAGGCCCCCAGATCCTGGTATACACACTATTTCTGGGGGAATTCTGCACCAAAAAATAAAAAATTTGTTAATCTTTAAAGTGCTACTGGACTGCTTTTTTGTTTTTATGGTTATTACATTTTACAATTTTGCAAATTCAGCCAACGTCAAAATAACACTACACAGTCACAGCGCTTTTAATTATTTTGGTAATTTATTTCAAAATGCCTTTCAGCAAATGTGTCTGGAAAAATACAGGTGCATACAAAAATTCCAGTGGCAACCCAAATCCTGCTTCTCCCTGCCCCCAGTGAGCCCATTGGGAATGGGGTCAAATGCACCCTCTTCTCCCCAGAGACCACCCTGTCTCCTCAGCCAGTACACTTGAACCCTTCTGTCTCCTGGAGCCCCCCTGTGCATCCCTCCTTGCCTAGATTCCTGCCGCATTACACACACCCTCTCCTGCCCCCAAGTCCAGCTGCATAGGGTCCCTAGCCCAGATCCCCACATGCCAGCCCTGTGGAGCACAGGCAAGAGAAACAGCCTGATGCTGGGTCCTGGGCCTGCACTTAGTTTCCAGCATGTTGCCCTCTTCTTTCTTCAGGGCATGTGGGAAACTAGCTGCTAGGAACCCTCCTGCTCACCCCAGTAGTGTCTTCTATGTGTGAGCTAGGCTCTGCTGAGTCCAGCAGCTCCAGTCATGACCAGCAGCACTGCAGCCCATGTCTATGGGGAAAGGAAATATTGCAAAATAATTTCTGTAAAAAATCTGCGTTGCTCAGTGGTGCAGAATTCCCCACGAGTAACATACACGTGTAGGGAGTGGGGCTCAGGCACCATTGTGAGGACAGGACCTCGAGCTCATGAGGGGGTAGAGCCCAGACCCCTCATATTGTGGGGTTCAGACATGGAAGGAGACAAACCTTGGACCCTGTCTTTTCCCAGGCCCTCTGCCACTTACTCTCACATCTACTTCCCCTTGTCCCTCTGTTCAGCCTTCCCCCCCCCCACATTTATGCCTCCTTGCTGCAACCCAATCTCCACACTACGTTGCCAGTCTCTCTACAATATGTAAATCCCCTCACGCTTATTCCCCCACCAAGTGCCCTTCTCCTGCTAGCTCTGGTGTGTTGCCACATATCAGATGTTAAACCTCTTCCCAGTCCTTATGGTCTAATGGGGCTCTTTTGGGCACTGGCCCAGGACTGAATACAGCAAGTCCTTTGTCAGGGTTATTTAACCCTTAAACTCCAGGTCATATAATTTAGTGCAATATACATTTCAGAATTTCTTTGGGGAACAATAATGTTTACCAGTCTTGTCCATTAATGAAGAATCAGTGGTGTTATTCAGTCAATCTGGCACCTGTAGCCGTGGGGCCTGTTGAGATGTTAGTGGCACCGAAGTAACAGTTCTTGACACTCATACTGACACTCCTCAAGGGGTGAAGGTAGTTCAGCCTCTGTGCTCTCTGTTGCCTGTACCTCTGTGTTCAAACAATCAACAGTAATTTGAGATTGAAGGCTTTGTCTGACTCTGCATTCCCTCCATAACACTTACCTTGGCCATCTAACACATTGTAAATCAGACAATTGCGTTGTCTACACTATGGCTGTAAAATGCAGTCTAGTCTCTTGGCTAAAACATTTTTTAAAAACATCTTTCTGCCTAACTTCAACAAGGCCATTGTGTCTTCCAGGGAGAAAACTCTAAACCTGATGCAAATTTCTAATTTTTTTTTAAATTATTAAATGGCCACAGCCCTATTGCTCCCTTTTAACATCACCTTTAAAGGACAAATTGAAAGAAACATGAGATTTTACTCTTAAAAAGTTTGGTTTGCTTTCAGTAGTTGTTTAAAGGTATTTTCTACAGGGCTTTATGGTACAGTGGGTTCTCAACATTCTTGAACCTAAGGTTCACAAATTCAATTATTCACAAGCGGCTGCGAGCAGCCACTCTCCTGGGGCCCCAGACAGGGAGCGTGGGCAGCCACTGTTTCCAGGTGCTGTGAGGCAGAGGGTGCCAGGAGGCCGCTGCTTCCCCTGGGCTCCAGGCGGGAGCAGCTTCCATAAAGTATTCGCAATATGCAACATTTGTGAGGATTCTCAGGCTGGAACCCTCACAAATGTTGAGACCCTAGCGTGCACTAGAACCCTGCAATAGGCATACTCAGGTTGCACAAATCTTGGATTAATGTGACTCTGAGTGGCAGGGAGCTGGCATCTGGCTCTGGGCTGCCTGCCACTCAGGGGAACCGGGAAACTGACCAATACAGCAGCGCTGGTCTGTTTCCCCACTCCTGTCAGTGGCGGCAGCCACGACCCTGGCTCTCTACTGCCGCCACTGACAGGAATGGGGAAAATGTTCCTGTCAGGGATGGCAGCCTGTCTCTTGCAGTCCCTGACGGGCAGTTTCCCTGCTCCTGTAAGGGGCAGCGAGAGTCAGGCTGCCGCTGCTGACAGGAGCTGGGCAACTGACTTCTGCAGCAGCACTGATCAGTTTCCTGTCTCCTGTGAGGGGCAGGAAGCTGGGAGCCAGGCTCCAGGTCCTCAGCCCCTGCAGGGGAGGAGAAACTGGCCAGGGCAGCAGAGCTGATGGGTTTCCTGTCTCCTGTGAGTGGCTCCAGCTCCCCACACAGGAGACAGGAAACTGTCCAGTCCAGCTGTACTGGTCAGTTTCCTGGCTCCACCCGGGTAACTGGATGGAAATGTGCCTCCTCCTCTCCCACCCCCCCCCCCAGCTGGGCACCCAGCTGTTGCCAGGAGGCCAGATTCTGGCCCTGGTCCTGTGCTGCCCCCTGCAGGGGGTGCTGGTTCTGCCCACCGTCCCTTCCGCCTGGGGCTGCTGAAATACTCTGACCCTATCCCTGTGCTGCCCCTCCCTCAGGGCTGCCAGGCGACGCTGGCCCCAGCCACTCTCTGACCCTAGCTAGGCTGCTGATTCTGTTGCCCCTGGCGCCAGCTTGCTCCCTTGCCCCTTAGGCTCCTGGGCTCGCCAGATCAGAGTGTGTGATCTGTAAGGTATGTTTGCAAAAGAATTCATTTATAGATGGCAACCCTTTCATGCCATGCTCACACATTTTCTTCCTGAAAGTCCTGTTGTTACAATTGCTTTCTTCATACCTTTCTCCAGTCCACCAGGCGCAACGCTGTTCTGGTATGAAAAGAAAGGTAGACTTTGACGGAGCACACACCATGTGCACTGCACTTGTGGCGGGAAGATAAATATGAATTTCTTTTTTGCGGCTGTTCAGCAAGACTTTTGTAGTCAACTAAAAACAACAGTCATGTAGCACTTTACAGATTAACAAAATGAAAGTGCTACGTGACCACTGTGTTGTTTTGTTTCACTAGAGTACAGACTAACATGGCTACCTCTCTGTTACTTTCTAATTAACTATTCAACATAGATGCTATTGGCTTAATTCTGGTCCTCTAAAATCAAGGAGAGTTTTGCTCTTGATTTAAGTGAGACCAGGTTTCGGCCTCCAGTGATCTAGTGTACCCTACACAAATGTACCATGCCTGAGTACAGTTGTCAAAAGTTGATGCATCTGATGAAGTGGGTCTTTGCCCACAAAAGCTTGTGCTCCAAAATATCTGTTAGTCTATAAGGTGCCACAGGACTTCTTGTTATTGTCAAAATTTGTGTTTTTAGACTCAGCTCTAAACATGTTTTGGCAACACTTAATTACAGCTGATACAGTACTGATTGTGATTTCCTCTTGTCTGTTTTGCACGCTCAGGGTTCAGCCTCAGTTCAGCTAACACAACAGCTGACAACCGTTGTCCGAGCCGCTGTGGGCAGTAACTTCTGAGATTAGCTGTTGGTTTTAGTTTTGTTAACTGTGGTTATTTTTTGTTTTATAAAGAAGAAAGAGGCCATCATAAAGCTTGTGAACTTTCTTCTGCATTTAATTTTTTTTTGTTTGTACTTTAACATTTAATTGCTTTAAATACTTTGATTAATTTGCACAATCATAGACCTGACTAATGTTGGAATTTGTTTTTAGGCACAACCTTAAATCTCTTGAAATTTCCAATTATTAATCCTACGCATGACAGACTGTTCAGAAGACAAGAGAGATTAAAAGCAGATGCAGAACAAACTGAAGAAGAGCTTAGTGATGACGAAAAAAAATACCTTAAAAGCCTTAAAAAGCAGGGTTATTTAATAGGTGAGTAATAACTGCAGATTATAGGAACAATTTACCAAGGCTTATGGTGAATTCTCCATCACTGACAAATCAAGATTGGGTTTATTTCTAAAATATCTGCTCTGTAAATTATTTAGGAGAAATTCTCTGGCCTGTGCTATAAAAGAGGCCAGACTAGATGATCGTAATGGTACTTTCCACCATTGGGATACACTGGAACCACAGTTGTCCAGGTATCCTTCATCCAGTGATGCCCATGGTTTGGACTCTGGCAGGGGGAGGAGGAAGTATCTGTGCTTCCTGGCATGGGGAATGGTGGTGCAGCAGTGTGCTAATCCAGAGGAGCAGAGAAGGGCATTGCCAGGGAGCAAGGGGAGGGGGCACAATGCCACAGGTGCCCCAATAGCAAGGTGTAAGGTAAGTACCCCATTCTCCCCCCAGCCCTTGCCCAGATCCTGCAGCATCCTCCAGGGCCCAGAAAATTATATAATCTATCATAGGTGTAAGCAAATTTATTAGTTTGGCCTCACTTTTCATCCCTGCAATTAGCCCCCACCTATGTTGTCCCCAGCTAACCTGTCTAATTAATCCAAACTGCTGGAAATTTCAGTTGTGTTCATATGAAAAAAATAATCAATGTATGCAAGAAAATAAGTATGTAGAATGTAAAAACTTTATTAATCAGTATATAAATGTGACTATACATATATAAAATCAGAAACATATTTCAACATTTTTGATGAGCTGGATAAGCCTGAAACCCAGCAGCTGATCATGCTGGGTCTCTCCTTATGAAATTTCATAGCTTGCCCCCCACTTTGTGCACCCCGATAAAGCATATCCTATTTCCCAGGGTTACGGTATTAAAGAGGTTCAAGTGTATGCAAAAATCGTATAGGCAGCATGATTTTAGAAAGTTAAACTTCAGATTTTTTGTCATCTCTTTTCATTCTACCCAGTAAGAGGTAGTGGGTGAGTGTGGGTGGAGGGTGTATCTATACGTGTCTATCATAAGTTTCTCTCAAATGCCACACCAATGTATCAGTTCAGTCCTTGTTCTTCTATAGATGGTTTAATGGATTTCCAAGATTACGTCATAACATTTTCTCCTTTTACAAACTAGAGAAGAATTACACACTTAACTGTATTGACTATTCACTGGTCAGATGCCAGATAGCTAGTGTGCCTTGTAAAAAGGGGCTAGGATACTACAATTATCTCGAAAGAGGGTGCCATCCAAAGACATTTTAATAAAACTGGAAATAGATTGAAGATTTCCAGCATGTTCGGGTCTGGGCTTTTCATTCATGCTTATCCCTATGTGAGTGGGGTCCTAGGAAGGGCTGCACTGAAATTGCTTGATTAGGGCAAAACACGCAGAAAGAGGCAGATAATCCCCAAAACTGGTGGTTATTTCTAATCAGTGTATTATTGTAGAAGAGTAGGAGCTCCTACTGAGCTGGCTTCAAACCATGGGCTGCCAGGGACTCTTGCTGCCCCCCAGCTGGGGTTGCCATAGCTGGGGCTGCCGGTGGGGTCTCTGGCTTCTCGCCCCTGCTGCTGCAGGGCTGGCAGGGCCTCCAGCTCCCAGCCCCATGGCAGCCTCCCAGCCCCTGCGCTGCTGTGGGGGCTTCAGTAGGCCTGCAGCTGGGAGCTGGCTGGGGCACTGAGCCCCACCAGCAGCCCCAGCCACGCTGAAGAGGTGCCAGTACACAGTACCGGTACATACCATCACAAAATTAGCCTTGTTCCTAATACTTAGATTCACCAAGCCAGCAACAGCTTTTACAGTACCTTTTTGGTTAGCCAGAAGCCAGGTCCCTTAAAGCTACCCATCCTTGAGCTCTCACCCCAGACAGTCAAGTCAAATAAGATGAGGATTACTGAAAATCTTGTTCATCATGTAACAAGTTCTGCTGATCTCGCAGGATCAGACACATTACACACCAGGTCACTGACTATTTCAGATTTTACCCAAATACACGTTTACTGCTAATTCTTATTCACCAAACTAAGTTTCAGTTACAAAGTAGAGAGGGTATTGGTTAAAAGATCATTCTGCATACAGACTGGAATAAAATTTGTAGGTCAGTTCATAGTAGAGATGGTGAGCTTTAAAGAACAAAAAGTCTTTTCAGAATTAGTTTATAGGTAACAGTCCAATGTCCAATATCAGGGTGATCTAGACGAGAGTGGAGACATCAGTCTTGCAACTCAGGCTTCCCCCAACAAAGCTTAAGCAATTCTGAAATAAAAGGATCAGGGCCCAAGAGTTCTTTTAATAGTTCCTTGGCAGTCGCTTGATAGTGCAGTCTAATAAACAATAGAGGCTTTGAAGTAACCTATTTTTTAAGCCCCACCAGTAATTAGCTACTTGGATATATATGATGCAACTGCTCCCTTCCTCCATTTTACAGGTTGCTTTCTACATATCTCAAAAGGAAGTGAAGAAAATGATCTTAAGACATTAAGATATACATCCTGTAGAACTGGTAGGGACCTCAAGAGGTCATTGAGTCCACTCTCCTGCCCTCTTGGCAGGACCAAGAATCATCCCCACCACCACCACTTCCTTTTTTTTCTAAATCTATTTGCCCCAGATCCCTAAATGGCCCCCTCAAGGATTGAGCTCACAACTGTGGGGTTATCAGGCCAATGCTCAAACCACTGAGCCATCCTCCCCCGCCAATAGCATCATATTTTATACTAGCAGATATTAAGACATTAAGATTTAGTTGCACTGTCTCCTCTAAGAAGTCTATAAGGTGCCACAGAGCTTCTTGTTGTTTTTGAAGATACAGACTAACACGGCTACTTCTCTGACACTTGTTTCTATCTAAATGTCTTAATCTCCTTCTGATATCTGAATAAACAGAATACAGCAATGGGACTTGTTTGGTTACATTGCCAATTTCTACCAATATGTAAACCCACAGAAACACAACTCTTTTTGCTTAATGAATGTCTAAAGGTTGAATGTGGGTCAATTAGCCTGTGAGTTCCATAAGCCTTTCTGGCCCCATAGAACATGGTAATTAAAATACTTTTATTATTAACATTTGTAGAACAAAGACTTGGACCTTGTCTACATTAGCAAGTTCTAGCCAATGCTGTAACTTCCAGTGTCTCCACACTGGTAAGTCACTTAGTGCACACTAATGCCACAGTTGCTGCAGAAAAGAAAAACCACCCTGAGGAGAGGCCTGGAGTTTTGTCTGCAGGGGCTACCACACGTTGATGGCAGTTGTTTTCCGTGAAGTAACTGGCCTCCCCAAATGTCCTGTAATCCCTCAGGCAGCTCATTGTTTTGAACTAAGCTGGTTCCCTGGAGGCATGGCCTCTCCCCTTTCAAAGGTCAGTTTCTGACAGCCAGCAGGCTGTGCAGGTCTGCTCCAGGACACAGGAGATCATTCAGATGGAGTGCTCCTGCTGTTGAAAAGGAGTGTGGGGTGAGTGGGGAGGTAGAGAAGTGGAGGCTGATGCAGGAGTGCAGGGTGAGACGATCACTTTTCTGCTGCTTTCTGAACTTATAAACAGTATACTGATATCCTCTTGTCTCTCAAAGCAGAGTGCTCTCCCATACCTTGCATACAAGCAGCTGGTAGTGTTAATATAGCCACGGAACAGTGGGATTGGGAAACCTTGCATCATGTGCTGCTACAGCTCCATGCGGCATTGCAACCTTTCCCAAAGCCCCTTACAGCACATTGTACAGTGGCATACCTACCACATTGCCCTGTTCTGCGTGCCACTGCAAGAGCTGTTAGTGTGGATGTGTGACACCATCACAGAGAGCACAGTGTGGACACACAACAGGAGGTTCCCTGCAGCCCTCTGTGAGCAGTACTGTAACTGTCAGGGCTACACATCTGATAGTGTAGACATAACCTTGTAAAACACACAAGAAACAGGGAGAAAGCCGTGCTAGTCTATGTACTATCAAAGCAAAAAAGCAGTCCAGTCGCATTGTAAAGACTAACAGAATAATTTGCTAGGTGGTGAGCTTTTTGTGGGCCAGACCCACTTCTTCAGACCATAAGCCAGACCAGAACAGACTCAATATTTGAGGCACAGAGAACCAAAAATGGTAATCAAGGTTGACAAATCAGAAAAATATTACCAAGGTGAGCAAATCAGAGTAGAGGGCCAGAAAGGGTAGGGGGAGAGGGAGTCAAGAATTAGATTAAGCCAAGTATGCAAAAGAGCCCCTATAATGACCTAAAACAATTCCCATCCCAGTTCAAACCACGTGCTAGTGTGTCGAATTTGAATATTAAAGAGAGCTCAGCAGCCTCTCTTTCCAAAGTAGCATGAAAATTCCTCTTCAGTAGGACACACAACTTTCAGTAGGTCATTAACAGAATGGCTCACTCCATTAAAATGCTGGCTAACCGGTTTTTTAAATCGGGAGTATTTTTATGTCTGTTTTATGCCCATTAATTCTTTGTCTGAGAGAGTTTGAAGTTTGTCCACTATACAAAGCATCTGGGTATTGTTGGCACATGATGGCATATATGGTGTTAGTTGGGGAACATGAAACTGTGCCCATGATTCTGTGAATAACCTGGTTAGGTCCAGTGGTGATATCTCCAGAATAGATATGTGGACAAAGCTGGCAATGGGCTTTGTTGCAAGGAAAAGTTCCAGGTGTTCCTGCAGTATAAACTTGGTTGTGGGTGAGAATCCTCATAAGGTTGGGAGGTTGTCTGTAGGAGAGAACAGGCCTGTCACCTTGGGCCTTTTAGCGTGTGGCATCCTGATTGAGGATAGGTTGTAGGTCTTTAATAATGTGTTGCAGTGGTTTGAGTTGGGGGCTGTAGGTAATGACCAGTGGTGTTCTGTTCTTGGTTTATGAATATTTGGTAAAGATCTTGTAGTTTTCGGTCTCTGTCAGTAGGATCAGAGCAAATGCGATTGTACCTAAGGGCTTGACTGTAAACAATGGATCTAGGTACAATCGCATTTGCTCTGATCCTACTGACAGAGACCAAAAACTACAAGATGTTTACCAAATATTCATAACCTGAATTACCCACCAGGAGGAATAAAAAAAACAAATTGACAGGGCCAGACGAATACCTAGAGACCAGCTACTCCAGGATAGGCCCAAAAAGGCCAAGAACAGAACACCACTGGTCATTACTTACACACCTCAACTCAGACCACTGCAACGCATTATTGGACCTAACCAAGTTATTCACAGAATCATGGGCACATGCTCATGTTCCTCAGCTAACATCATATATGCCATCATGTGCCAACAAACCGGTCAGCCAGCATTGAGTCTATTCTGGTATGGCTATGATCTGAAGAAGTGGATCTGTCCCACAAAAGCTCATCACCTAATAAATTGTTGTGTTAGTCTTTAAAGTGCTACTGGACTGCTTTTTTGTTCTGATACAAAAGAAACAGTTACATGTAGGGATAGCTCAGTGGTTAGGATATTGGCCTGGGAAGCCAAGGGTTGTGAGTGCAGTTTGTTTGTTTTTTAAAATCTGTTAGGGGTGGTCTTAGGTCCTGCTGTGAGGGCAGGGGAGTGGCTGTGATGACCTTTTTTGGTCCCTTCCAGCTCTGTGAGATATGTATAAATCTGAACTAACAGTTTTTAAAAAGAAAGCTAAGCAGGGCAGTTAATGTTTTTTCAGTCTTAATTACCCTATTGGAATCTAATTATGCAATAGTTGCAACTGAGTTGGTGACCCAGTAATAAAACTGTTCCAGCTTCTAGTATAGAGAAGATCTCTATTCATGTTCCAAAACTGGGTAACATTTGAAAAGGCTTATGTGAGTGAGGTGAGTAAAGCATGGACTTGAGTTAATATAGCTGTGGCAAAAGCTTGCACTTGTAGAAGACCTTCTCCAAAGAGAGACCTTGCTACAGAAGCAGATTCTTTTGTATTGAAATCTCTTTGCTTGTGCAAAACTGCAGCTCTGTATAGTTTGTGAGCTTTTCAGGCATTTCCACCTTGCAGGGACTGTAATTGCTGCAAGTCAAAGACCAGCCTTATCCTGCAAAGGTGTACATCTTATATTTATTCAGGCAGTTCCATCCAAGTCAGCACTCCCAAAAATAGTGTTAAATACATGCCTAAGTGTTTGAAAGATGAAGATCTTAAATTTAAAAAATAAAGGCCATGTAGTTTACAAAGTGTTTTGGGCAGTGCCTATAACAGGAGGAATGCAATTGGGGTCCTGAGGATTACTCTGATATAATAATAATAAAAGTAAGTTGAAGTAGGTTCATGATGAAGGAATGCTAATAGCACTGGATTTTTCAGTTTTTGTTGGGCAAGAAGGAAAATTAAAATACAGGAATGTAAATAACTTTTTAACCTTCTGACTTCTGAGCATTTAAATTTGTAAGTCTTCATCACATTTATATTACTTCGTCACGTGTTGTTTTGTGTGTTTTTGGAATGTAATGAAGAGAAGTTTCCAGTTGAAGTAAAGTAACATAAATTGTTAAAAGTGTTTTTCCTTTTTGTCGTAGGAAGAGTGGGAAGAACATTTCAGCAAAAGAAGTCTCAAACAGTCATTGACTTTGATCCTGAAGAGCTCTCCTTTAATATGGAAGAGGAGCCTGTCTTTTCATCTAGGAAGCCTAAAGAGAGAGTGGAATTTACATACAATGAACTGAAAGATGCTCGCTGGTTTTTTGACACGCCAGGGATTGTGAAAGAAAATTGTGTAGGTACTTTGTCTGCATTTGAGAAGATCATTATTTAGGCATGGGAATGCTGTCTTAGTTAACTGCGAGTGTCGGCAAAGAGATTTTTAATATCCTCATGAAAAAAGACTCTTGTCTTCAGGTAACCATCATCTCTTGCCGCACAGAGTATCGGACAATTCTGTAATGAATACAGCTGAACAAATAATGGATTTTATATATTAATTTTTGTTTGGAGTGGACTCAAAATGGGGGTGAGGGGACATTTTGAATCAAATCAAAATCAAGTTTTATTTAGAATTTTTCATTGAACTGAAAAATTTGAAATAAGTTTTTTTGTAATTAACTACATTGTTGTCATCAATTTAAAACAATTTTTTTTCTAGTTCTTTCAGTTCAGCCATTTTCAGGATAGGTTCACTCTTTCACCCATTTTGAAATGGCCAAAAATGAAATATTTTTTTCATACTTTTTATGTTTTCAGCCAAAACTATTAATCAGATTCAAACCGAACTTGCAAATTGTTTTAGGTGCTCAAAAACTGCATAGTTTCAGATAAATTTATAGTTCTACCCACTCCCTGCACAAAAAATTCACCGATCTCTAATAATAAGACTGTTTTACATAGTACAGTTTATCACACTGGGTGCTTTAGCTGTAGCAAAGAGTATTACAACCATCTTACAAAGTGAGTGTTTACCAGTGTCAGTTGGACTAAGCACTATTTGACCATGTTACTGAAATGTTTACAGACTATTGTTTGTCGATGAGCCCCTGAATGTGCGTTTGTATAGAAGTATATTTCTGTAGGAGGAATGAGTGGGCTGACGTACTGAAAATGGGAGTTGGTAGCAGGATATAGGATTATACCTTCAGCTTTTGTTTTGAGTGAGAATCCAATCACAAGAGACTAAAGGTGTTTCTGTTCTAAAAAATTATATTGGTTTAATATAACTTTTTAACTATTGCTTGCATTAATTTGCTTTGTACTGGTAATTTATCAAATAGCACTAATCCCATTTAAGTGTATCTGTATTAGTGGTTTGTTTAACTAGATCAATTTTTCATAGATTTGATGTTCAAACAGATAATTTTTTTAGTATAAGAAACCCTAAGATTTAGATTTTCAAAACTGCTTAAGAGGTTTGAATGATAAATTCATGGGAACAAGAAGTACAAATCTCCTATATCCCTTTGAAAATTTGTCTTTAAAATTGATAGAGCCACTGGAAATATGCCATGTAGAAATCCTTCTACAGTTACATGGAGTTGGGGGTCTGTCTGTAAATATAACTGTTTTCTACAAAACTAAAGATTTTTTAAGGAAATAGTAATAGTTTGACTTTCCAAGGCTGGTCTGTCTACTCACAGATCTAGTACAACTCTTTTGGTGATGGGGATGACCTTTTTTTTTAATCAAAATAGTTGAAGTGGTGCAACACCCAGTGTTAACACATCTATACCAATAGAAAGGAGCCATATACTGTTATAGCTTACTCCCCAACACAGAGCGAAATGAGTATTACAGGTCTGAATATCTTTATATCAGGATAACTACAGCCATACTAAGCAGTACCAGCTGCCTAAACTATACCTCTACAATTAAAGTGGCTCAACTTTTGTCTAGAGATAAGGCCCAATTGTGAGTATAGACTTTCAAACAATGTTAGTCTGACTGATTCAAAAAACTCTGAAGGTGTGAACTGCCCCATTCATCTAAGTAGCACCCTGAGTCAGGCTTCAAAATTACTGCCTTGTTGAGAAGTATAAGGAGGGTCACACCTTGTTATTTCTCTCTGTTCAGTGATGCAGGCTCCAGGGCTGTAGTAACTTGGATCAGTGCCTCCTGCCTCAGCCATATCAATAGGGCAAAGATTCTGAAGCATAGTGCAGATTTACTGTAAATTTCAATTTCATTGCTCTAGCTCAATCACAAGAGATGGGCTTGGTGCTGGAATTTACCAAGTGAAGTTTTATCATCTCTTTTTATATAGGAGGTCCGAACAGATGCTAACAATGCTTCTTAAGGTCTTAAAATCTTTTCATTGAGTAGCAGCACCTAGTTAAGGCATGTGGTTTGAATTCACTTGAAACAGTGTTTGATATGAGTAAATTTTACAACCTGTGATTAACTGTACAGTGTCTGGCACAATGGGGACTCGATCATGATTCAAGGCGCAGGAAGTTAGGTAATAATAATGGCACACAAAATACTAAACTGAAAGAGTATTAAGATTGCTGAGTCAAATATGGAAAAGTTTGGTAATGCCAGACTTAACACCACTAGCCATCACCTACAGTCCTCAGCTAAAACCTCTACAGCGCATCATCAGGGATTTATAACCCATCCTGGACAATGATCCCCCACTTTCACAGGCCTTGGGAGGCAGACCAGTCCTTGCCCACAGACAACCTGCCAACCTGAAGCAAATCCTAACCAGCAACTATACACCGGACCACAGTCACTCTAACTCAGGGACCCATCCATGCAACAAACCTCGTTGCCAGCTCTGCCCACATATCTACACCAGCAACACCATTACAGGACCTAACCAGATCAGCCACACCATCGTGGGTTCATTCAGCTGCACATCTACCAATATAATTTATGCCATCATGTGCCAGCAATGCCCCTCTGCTATATACATCGGACAAACTGGACAGTCTCTACGTAAAAGAATAAACACACACAAATCAGGTATCAGAAATGGCAATACACAAAAACCCGTAGGAGAGCACTTCAATCTCCCAGGCCACACAGTAGCAGACTTAAAAGTAGCTATCCTACAGCAAAGAAATTTCAGGACCAGACTCCAAAGAGAAATTTCTGAGCTACAATTCATCTGCAAATTCGACGCCCTCAGCTCTGGCTTAAACAAAGACTGCGAATGGCTGGCTAAATACAGAAGCAGCTTCCCCTCCCTTGGTGTTCACACCTCCAGATCAGCTGCTGGTAGTAAGCCTCACCCTTGGTGACTGAGCTAACCTTGTTATCCCCAGCCTTGCTCTGGCTTATTTATACCTGGCCCTGCAGATTTCCAAGACCAGCATCTGATGAAGTGAGTCTGTGCTCACGAAAGCTCATGCTCAAAACTTTTCTGTTAGTCTATAAGGTGCCACAGGACCCTTTGTTGCTGTTACAGATCCAGACTAACATGGTTACCCCTCCGATACTAGACTAAAGATTGTCCATGTAAATTTAATCCAGTCCCCTTGTGCATATGTATTATAAATAAGTCTCTAACATATGATCACACACTACTCACTGGACCATGCCTCATTCATCATGTCAGTTGGGCAGTGTTCAACGAATGAGCAGCTCTTCAGTTTTTCATTTTGCCTTGGATGAACAATGTGTGCCTCTCCAGGCCTTATTTATGTCACACTGGTCCAATTGTATTCTAAATTGTTCATTAAATCAGGGGCCTTTTCATCTTGATTCTGTAGTGTCTGATTACTTCAGCAAATAAAATTAATCTTCCAATGACCCTGTGACATGAAGGGAGGTGTTGTTGTTATCCTAATGATACAGATGGGGGAACTGAGACACAGAGACATTAACATGAAAACTGTGCATTGTGTGGGATGCTCACTTTGTCATGCCTAGGGCCTAACGTTACAGGGAACTCAGTGTTTTATATCAGTCTGTATGTTTGCAGAACAGCTGTAGTTCTGAGCGTTGTGCAAATCTGCTAATGAATCATAGAATTCTGGGGCTGGAAGGGACCTCAGGAGGTCGTCTAGTCCAGGCCCCCGCCCAAAGCAGGATCAACCCAACTAAATCATCCCAGCCATGACTCTGTCAGCTGTTGTGACCTACACAGCATGTGCTATGTTTGTCTTCCTCT
Organism: Carettochelys insculpta; assembly: GCF_033958435.1. Classification (NCBI taxonomy): domain Eukaryota; kingdom Metazoa; phylum Chordata; order Testudines; family Carettochelyidae; genus Carettochelys; species Carettochelys insculpta. The sequence goes on from NC_134140.1 coordinate 138,020,458, forward strand.
GGGAAGACAGAAGGGATTTTGTATGTCCCAAGTGCAAGCTGATCGCCATCTTGGAAGAAAAGGTTAGAGGACTTGAAGTGCAAATACCAACCCTTTGGCTCATCAGAGAATGTGAAGACTTCCTTGATAGAAGGCATCATTTAGTACTGCAGGCACAGTAGCCTGAGCAACTGATGAGGCCAGTACGAATGGCAGAAAAAAACTGGAAGCATGTAACCTCCAGGAGAAGAAAGCCAATTCAGTTATCTCCAATTCCTGTGGAGATAAGCATCCGCTTTCAGGCTCTCTGCACAGGTGATATGGTGGAGAATGCTGTGTCAGAGACCTCTCAGGGAAGGGATCAGAGGAAGACCGCACTGGCTGGAAGGCATGGGATGAGTAGTCCGAGGGATGGCAGTTCTACGACTACCACCCCCAAGAGAAGAAGACGGGTGGTGGTGGTCGGGGACTCCCTCCTAAGAGGGACGAAGTCATTCATCTGCTGTCCAGACCTGGAATCTCACGAAGTTGCTGCTTACCAGGAGCTAGAATCCAGGATGTGACAGAGAGCCTTCCAAAAATCATCAAACCTGCGGATTATTAGCTCTTCCTATTTTTCCATGTAGGAGTCAATGACACAGCAAAGAGTGACCTTGAGCAGATCACTGCGGATTATGTAACTCTGGGAAGGAAGATCAAGGACTATGGAACACAAGTGATGTTCTCACCCATCCTCCCTTTTGAGGGAAGGGGTCCAGGTAGAGGTTGTCGAATCACGGAAGTAAATGCGTGGTTGCGTGGGTGGTGTTGGAGAGAGGGGTTTGGTTTCTTCAACCATGGGATTCTGTTTCGAGAACAAGGATTACCAGAAAGAGACAGGATCCACCTAACAAAGAGAGGAAAGAGCATGTTTGCGGGCAGGCTTGCAAACCTACTGAGGAGGGCTTTAAACTAGGTTCATCAGGGGATGGTGACGCAAGCCCTGTGGTAAGTGGGGAAGGAAGAAGGCACAACAAAGGAGGACCAGTCGTACGAAAAGAGAATAGGATTTCTTCAGGCTACTAAGAGAAACTTCCTAATCACAGGCCCTGGTTCTCTTGGGAGACTTTAACCACCCAGACATTTGTTGGGAGACCAATACAGCAGCACACAGACAATCCAGGAAGTTTTTGGAGAATGTTGGGGATAACTTCCTGGTACAGGTGCTGAAGGTACCGACCAGGGACTATATGCAGCTTGATGTGCTGCTCACAGACTGGGAAGAACTAGTAGGAGAAATAGACATGAGTGGCAACCTGGGTTGCAGCAATCATGAGATGGTGGATTTTAGGATTCTGACAAAAGGAAGAAAGTTGAGCAGTAACATACAGAGCCTTTATTTCAGAAGAGCAGACTTTGACTCCCTGAGACAACTGATGAGCAGGATCCCCTGGGAAGCTAATATGAAGGGGGAAAGAGTTCAGGAGAACTGGCAGTATTTGAAAGAGGTCTAACTGAAGATACAGGAACAAACCATCCTGGTGCGCAGTAAATGTAAAAGTAAATATAGTAGGCAACCAGCTTGGCTTACAAGGGAAATTCTTGGAAGCTTAAACTCAAGAAACGTGTATAAGAAGTGGAAACTTAGACAGATTGACTAAGGAGGAGTATAAATATATGGCTGGAGAATGCCGTGGAGTAATCAGGAAAAGGAAAGCACAATTGGAATTGCAGCTAACAAGGAATGTGAAGGGCAACAAGAAGGGTTTCTACAGGCATGGTAACAGTAAGAGGATGATCAGGGAGGGTGTGGATCTGTTACTGCATGAGGGAGGTAACCTAGTGACAGATGATGTGGCTGAAGTATTTAATGCTCTTTTTGCCTCAGTTTTCACGGACATCAGCAGCTCCCCAACTACAGCACTAGGCAGTGCAGTATGGGAAGGAGGTGGGCAGCCCTCGGTGGGGAAAGAACGAGTTAAGACAAAAGCTAGATGCACACAAATCCATGGGTCTGGACTTAGGTACTGAGGAAGTTGGCAGATGTCATTGCAGAGCTTTTGGCTATTGTCTTTGAAAACTCATGGAGATCGGGAGTGGTCCCAGATGATTGGAAAAAGGTAAACGTAGTGCCCATGCTTAAAAAAGGAAAGGACAACCCAGGAAACTAGAGATCAGTCAGCCTTACCTCAGTCCCCAGAAAAATCTTGGAGAGGATCCACAAGGAATCAGTTTTGGAGCACTTGTAAGAGAGAAAAGCGATCAAGAGTAGTCAACATGGATCCACGAGAGGCAAGTTCTAGCTGATCAATCTGATAAGCTTCCCATACTGCATTGCTTAGCTAACCTTGTCTGTAAAGACTGAGGCAAGTAATGAGATGCCAGTAAACAGAAGCTGGGTGCTCAGAATATGAACTTACAGGTTTAGTGCCTCCCTGTGAAAAGTTTGGATTAAAGTGATTTGCCCAATATCCCATAGAACCCGTGCCTGAGATGGGGAGAGAATCAGTTCTCCAGGGTGCCTCTCTGCTCCCAACAACATCCTTACTTTCTCTCTAGTCTGTTGCCTCATTCACTTTCCAACTTTTCAACAAATGACAGAGGTCCTACAAAAACACTGCCTTCCCTGCTTAGTTGTGATCGTCCCTAAACATTGTCCATCTGTGTACTAAATTAGTCAGGGTCCTGTGGAAAAATGAGTGCATGATCATGTAATTAAATTTTGCATCACAATGCATAGGTGCAAGGGAATCCAATTAAGGTTACACAGACAATTAAATTCTGGCATTTCCTAGTTTTTGATTACTTGTTCTAGCAACCTTAACTTTCTTTCAATGCAAACAAGCAGTCGTGTAGCATTTAAAGAGTCTCAAAGAGTTAAATGGATGGTCTCCTGTTTTGATAGATTACATGGCTGTCTCTCTAGTATCGTTTCTTTTAATGCATTTCTTGTTTGAAATTTCCTAGGTTTTTAATATCAGACTGAGGGAAACAAGTGTCTGTTGTAGAACACTCTCGGCTCCAATGTGGTTCATCAGATGGGTTTGAGACGGTTAGAGCCACAGAATAGACCGGGGTGAACAAACTTCTTATGTCAGGACCCACTTTTCATCACTGCAGTTAGCACAGCTCCACCTCCAACCTATCTAATGTAATTCAAACTGACAGAAATTTGGGTTACATTCATATTAAAAAAAAAAAAAAAACTTTTGGCACGTGCAAGGAAACAAGTATGTAGAATGTAAAAACTGTATTATCGGTATAGAAACATCTAAGTACATACATAAAAATAGTAACATATTTCAACACTTTGGATCAGCAACAGACCCAGTAGCCAATAATGCGGGCCTCCCCCCCCCCCCCCACACACACACGCACACATTCATACACATCCCCAACAGGGCCTGCCTCCCTCTTTGTACACTCTGGCATAGACCTCTATAACTTGAGCTAATGGAGTAATTGAGAGTACTAGTATGTTGTCATCTGTGTGGACCATTTACAAGTGCAGGGATGAGCTGTGTTTTTCTGGTGGATCTCACAGCTATTGCTGACATTAGAGGAACACAGAAACTCAGAAATCCTAGATTATGTGCCAGGTTACAAGAGAAGTGTGTTTTAGTGGTTGTAGACCCTTCCGGCTCTGCCTAAACCAAGCCCAGACTTGGCTCCTCACCTGGCTGCACCCAGTCGTGTTGACTGCACCTCCTCATTCCTACCCAGGGTGCTGGCATTGGGAGCCTAGACAGCTCTCCCAGATCTCGGTTCCAGCACTACAGTGACCCCAGGCTGCCAGGGATTGAATGAGCATAGAAGGTGAGTGGGTTGGTGTTCCTGACATCCTATAGATACTTCTTATTGCAATTATGTTGGTGTGCCTCTGAAGCAGGGTAGGTATGAGATGTGACAAAGTTCAGCTTGTATTTCCTCTGGTCACACTGGTTTATTTTAACTGGAGTGGAGGAGGGTTTTTCTGAGCATGAATTTTGGGGTGGGAAGCAGGAATTGTCCCTCGTCGCTTTCTGTGCCCTTTCGTGAGGATTAGGTGACGTAAACACATTTGCCAAGAGGTTAGTTCAATCTGTGAATTACTGAAGATGTTTGGCTTTATAAGGAAGCGAGAGAAAACTGACCTTTTAGAACTGAAATAAAGTGTTTTGGTAGTGCTAAATGTGACAGATAACTGAAATACTATCTGCAGAGCTTGTCGTCTACAAGGCTTCTGGTATTTTAGAACTGGTGCTAAAGTTGCTAAGATTTTCAGATTGCACAGACAACACAGTTCTGTCTAATAATGTGAAGTCAAGACCAAACCCTGTTATAAACATACTGCCAAACTCTAGTACACACCTGGACACAGGGCTTTCCTGAGAGGAGGGACAGGGCCTGATACAAGCCCCAACCCGTGCCCCACGTGTAGGACCTGTCCCTCCCTGCCCTGTCCACTTCTCCAGCAGTGGGGCCAGGGAATTACCTGGGGCTGAGGGTTGCCCAGGGCGGTGGTAGCAGCAGCTGGGGTTCACCACTCTGGCTGCACTCACCACATGGGTGGTGGCTGCCTGGTCTGTGTGCTTCCCACTGCTGAGGAGAACCTAAGCAGAGCGGGCTGGAGATTCAGCAGAGCAGGCTGCAGCTTCTGCCACCTGCCCTGGGGATCGAGGGAGAGAGCACAGGTAACCCCCAGTGACTGCCACCATGTGCAACCTCCACCCCCAGCTACACCTGGCGCCAGGTAATCTTCCTTCCTGCCCTCCCATCCCCTGTCCATAGGGTGGCTGGAGCAGCTGCTTCACCTCATCCTATGGATGGGATGGTTCTGCTTGGATATTAGCAAGGCTGTGGCATAGTTTAAGAACATGATTAGAAGAGTTTGGTTCTGTTTGTGCTGCAGATTCCAAGTGTGTGGAAAAAAGAGTGCTGTCAACTTGGAGTCTAGTCGGTGCTTTACAGTTAAAAGTAACACAGGGTGCTGCACCTGGGTCTGGACCACACTTCCAGGTTTCATGCTTTTCCAGTCACTTTTTCCTCTTTGCTTTTACGTTTTTTTCCTGCATGAAAGACCTCGTAGATAGAGGGCACAGACCCTGCAGAACTGGAGGGAAAGTGAAGTTGACTGCATACCATCTCATTAAATGTACAAAGTCTGTTGGAAGTTACCTATCAGTTATATTTGCCTTAGGCATTACTTTTAACTGTAGTAGGAACACATTTCAGGCAGAAGTGTAGTTTTTTAGCTGGAATCTCACTGCACCTGGGGCACTTCAGTGGCCCGACAGACACAGTAATTGCATTTTAGGTGAACCTCTGTTGCACGTCAACCTGTGGTGTGGAGCAAATCCTGTTATGTTTTCAGAGGAGTTATTCTCAAAGTATTTTGTAGTCGTAGAGATGGAGACAAGAGGTCTCAACCTTAAAGAGCCTGGGGAGGTGGTAGACTCTCCATCCCTAGAGGTTTTTAAGTCCTGGCTTGACAAAGTCCTGTCTGGGTTGATTTAGTTGGGGTTGATCCTGCTTTGGGCAGAGGGCTGGACTCGATGACTTCCTGAGGTCTCTTCCAGCCCTAGGATTCTATTGAGTTTAAAACATTTTATAGTTTTGTAGCCAGGGCTTACCAAATTCATGATCCATTTTGGTCAGTTTCACGGATCATGGGATTTTAAAAATCACAAATTTAACTATCTCAACAATTTAAACTGAAATTTCGTAGTAATGTAATTGTAGGGGTCCTGACTCAAAAGGATTTATGTGGGAAGAAAATAGCAAAGATACTGTAGATGGTGTGTGGTAATGCAGCTCATACTTCTGTGCTGCTGATGAAGACAGCACTAGCTGGTCGTGGTATCGCAGCTCTGATGGCAGAGCCACTGACAGCAGCCACACAAGGATGGCATGGTATTGCCATCTTTATTTATGCACTGCTGCCTGCAGAGATGGGCTTCCAGCCAAAAGCTGCTGCTCTCTAGCCATCAGCTCTGAAGGCATCCCAGAAATAATGGTATCAATATAGTAACCCTTCTAACCCCCATTCATTTCTTGATTGAGTCAGGACCCCCAGTTTGAGAAATGCTTGCCTATATAGTATAGGGTAAAAGCACACGAGGAAGACCAGAGTTTGTGGCGCTTGGTGTGTGCTTCAGGGTTGTGAATTTGACTGGGCCTTGTTGATGGCAGAAAGCTTTCTGTTGCCTGGCAGATCCTTCTTGAGCTCAGATTTGCTGTAATGTTAACTGTAAGAAATATTGCTCCAAAATTCTGTTGGCACCTTAAGCTTAAAAAAATCTGCTGTAAGGAGAAACAAATGGCTGAGTATTAATGTTGGGTTCATTATAAGTGACAGTTATTCCTGAATGGAGACAGTGAGGCAGCATCTGCACTTTTGGAAGGGGCATGGTAATTAGGGATTTGGGCAGATGCTAATGTAGACGTGGCTTGAGAGTGCAGCATGTTTTTACTTTGGTGATTTCAATGTCATTTTAGGTTATTCCACAAATAATATTCATGTACAAGCATAGCAGGATCCATGCACAGTCTTTGTTGTAACACGAAGTGTCAGTAAGCTGTGACAATCACAGAGGACAAATTGCCTTGAGCTGGTTAGAATCCAAAGCCTTAAGACTGAATCATATTATTGTTAGTTTGAAGTGTCCAGGTTACAAGATACTTTGTCAGTGTGGTTGAATAGTCTAAAAAGATGAGCACTTTCTTGCCCTAGCTGAATGGAATACGCAGTTCTACTGTTCAGTAATCTCTGTATGAAGTCATTGCAGCCAGGTAGCCTTCATTCAAACACATTTGTTCACCTTCCTTTTTCCCAGTAAAGCAAGATCATTGGTTTCATTCTTTTTGTAAAAGCATCTGTAGTGAATTATTTTTGTACAATTTGCTTTGCAGGTTTTAAATCTTCTAACGGAGAAAGAAATAAAGCTTGTCTTACCAACACATGCCATTGTTCCACGGACCTTTGTACTGAAGCCTGGAATGGTTTTGTTCCTAGGTGCTTTGGGACGCATAGACTACCTACAGGTAAGGGACAGTGCTTTTTAAATGATCTGTGAATAAGATCTTGTTTGTGCTTTGTGGTGTTCCAACCAGTAACAAAACACTTTCACCACCAGGCTGGTTGTGTAGCTTTCTTCACCCTTTCTTTAGTAGCTACTGCTCTTGAGATTTGCACGAATGAAACACAAGTCTTGTTATGTGCAGTAAAAATGCTTTAGGGAAAGTCTGTGCCTTATGGCAGCCCAAAGTGAAGGTTTTTGTACTGTAAAGGAGCACCTTGCAGCATGTTACAAAGAGGCCCTGAGCTTTGTTCTAATGAAACCTGAGAATTGCCTTGAGATGGAGGGGTCACTAAAAGAACAAGATAGCAAATCCTTGCAAGGTGGTTAGCAGGGCTAGAGTGTAGCCAAAATGATGCATTTTTAAAGAGATACTGTCTAGTGTTACATGAAAGAACTGCAGCAGTAGGGAAGTTGATTAAAGGCATTTCTGCTTTTCCATTGATATAAGAATCACGTAATTAAGAGAAAGGAAATGTGACTCTGCCAAACACTAACCAGCCAACAAACTGGACAGATACTGTTCTTTGCTAATCCTTTTCACTCACGATGGTCCTGGGTAAAACTTCCTTTGTGTAGTCATGTGATTCTAACTGGGATGGTTTCCCTTAAAGTTATTTCTGGTAGATGGTTTTAAATAGTTGTGCTAATTCCCCTTGCTGATTATTTACTTCATTTTGAAAACAAGGCTATTAGAATAGGGCAAGGAGTGAGCTTTTTCAAAGTTATTGTAGAAACTGAGAACAAAATTTGATTTGATTAATATTTCCTCCAGGTTTAAAGAAATGTCTAATGGCAAGAGGCAGAACAGAGGAGGGGTGTTTGTGTCTGGGGTCCAGGCTCCCCTTTAGACACTTGCATTATTAATGAAAGTTTTATTTATTCCATTTCTAAAATGCAGCTGTCGATGCTTGTTCAGTGCTCTGAATACCTAGCACGTAAATTGAAAATATAAAACCCCACCAAGGATTATCCATAAATAGATTTGCTTGTGCCAACCCCTCTTCTACAGCTTCAGGCAACGTCTGCGTTACTAGCACTTTGTGTGTATACTGGCATGCTATCCTGGCAAAGTGCGGGCAGCACTGAACTTGTGCTGGCACAGCTTATTCTAGAACCCCCATCCCCACCCGCGTGTAATACATTATGTTGATAAAAGCACAGTCTTGCTTGTGTAATTCCATCTGAACTTGGGGCTTTTGCCAGCAGAGCTATGTCAATCACAAATCTTCACACCCTTGATCAACCAATCTGTGCTGACAGAAGTTTGTAATTTAGTGCTGGATTTGCAGGAAGAATTAAATCCATGCACCAGCAGGATAGTGGATTGCTTAATTTGGATCTGATGTATTCCTGTTTTCACGCTTCACTTATGGTACTGTAAAGATAACACATTCTGCAACACTTGACTATCACTTTATTGCATGACCTGAGTGGAGAAGAGATTTTAAGTGCTGCTTCAAATAGTTACGTAAATTCCTTTTATCTGCAGATCCTAGTTATCCATATCCACAGTGTGTCCCCCTTGTAGCCCTATAATTAATAGCACTTTCAGTTATCTAAACATGTGATTCTCCAAAAGTCTGCCTCCTTGGCTATTCAGATAAATGTGAATGTACTGTGTGTGTTTTATGGTAGCACCTAGGTATAGTGCTGTGATGCAGAAGCTCTAGAATCAGGAAGGTCCCAGGCTTGCTTTAGGTCTAGAGACTTTGAGGTGGCCCAGCTGTTGTATTTTATATTGGAAGCTGAGCTCCATTATTTGCAGAGAAGCCACTGTTTATCACAGATACAGTACAGGTGCATTTCAAGGACTACGGCTTTGTCCTCAGAGCATGGCTTTTAGGGACATAGCCCTATCTCTAAAAGTGGGGCAGTGTAAAAGGTGTTGTGGTTACTTTTGCCAGCCAAAATAACTTGTATCCCTTCTAAGCCCACAACAAGCCATTGACACTGCTACTTGCCTCCGCAAAACTTTTGTCTTAGGAAGGAGGGGGTCAGCACCTGTGAAACAAAAGTTCACAGTCGCTTCTGACGAAGCGGGTCTTTGCCAATGAAAGTTTATGCTCCAAAATATCTGTTAGTCTATAAGGTGCCACAGGACTTGTTGTTGTTAACAAAAGTTCTTCTTCGGGTGGTCCCTGTGGGTGCTCCACATTAGGTGTCGGGCTCGCCCCAGCACCGCAGATCGGAAATTTCCAGCAGTATTCCGTCGGGTCGCGCATGCGCCGATGCGCACTGGTCCTTTGCGCGCTTTCAGTCACGTTCGCGATCTGGTCCACGCCAGTTCCTTCTCAACCGCCAATGGCTACAGACAGAATCCGCTCCGGCTCCAACGCCTGAGACAGATAAAACCGTGTTTAATATAGTTAATAGTTACTAGTTAGTTTTTGTTAAGACTGTTTAAGTTGCTTTTCTTCATATATATAGTTTAAAAAAAAGCGGGGGTGGGAGAAAAGAAGACAGAGGCGGCCGCCTCAGGCGGTCCGCTATCTACGCGGCTGTGAACATTATGTAACTTGGGGACTCTGATTAGCTGCTAAATACCCTATTAACATTGAAAAGCGTTAAACGCCTTGGCAGAGATGTCTTCGCCTGGGTTTAAGAAATGTGAATCATGCCGCGAGGCCATTGCCTGCCTCTGACGGCCACAATAAATGTATTCGTTGCCTTGGAGAGACCCATGTTCCCCAAAAATGTCCTCACTGCTCTAAACTTACGGTCAGAGCAAGAAAGGACAGGGACATGAGACTAAAGATGATCTTATTTGACAAGGCCATCATCATCATCATCATCATCATCATCAGAGAAGCCCCAAAGGGAGGGGCCTTCAGGGCCACATAAGAGGAAGGCTGCTTCCCTAACCTCCTCTGTTAACAGAAAAAGAAGCTCTCCCCAGCTCGATCCTTCCCGGTAACATCTGTGAGCAGGACAAGCGAGGCACAAGGCCGCGAGACGCTGGCTGCTCATAGCAGTGGGAAGGCCATACCGCAGACAACAGTGCCTGGGGCTCTGACTACTAAGCAGTCGGCACCAAGAGCACTGCAGGCGCCAATACGGCAGGTGCCAGAAGCCACAGCACAGATCCCCGCAGCACCGACCCTTGCGGCACCGATGGCACCGGAGCAGGGATACCTGGCACAGGACCCGACGGTGCCAGAGGAAGCTACCCACACGGGACTGCGTACAGCAGCACCGGACACGGCACCGACAACTGTGCCGAGATCCCCGGCACCAGAGATGGCGGCACCGACTCTTCAGGGGCGGGGCAAAGCAAAATCCAAAGCCCAGCACCGTAGCCCGTCTCCAGACACCATTGCAATGCCACTATCGCCTAGCTCTTCCCCCGAGATGGACATAACACACCGGGCAACTACACCAACAGCCTGTCTAAGACCTCCATCTCCGTTTCTCCAGCCACCGTTCCCCTGGCTCAGACATCCTTCACCGATCTCCAGTATGGAACCGTATGAATACTATTACAGAGCATCTCCACCAATGTCAACATCATCATGGCGGTCACGCTCCTCTAGGTACCATACGTACAGGCACCGGTCGTGGTCCAGATCTCCATCACCGGGCCCTTGCCCCTGTTGTTACGGCCATCCATACCATGGTGAACACCGGCACAGGGGATCCAGATCCAGGGGCAGATCTCCACCTCAGCCTCTACCACATCCCTACATTCAACCTCCTTCTGCAAAAAGAACCCAGCCTTCTCCAGTGGGGACTGGTCCAGACTCCCTGGACACCCCCTCCCCCAAAACCCTTAAGGGACCAAACACACAAGGAGGCTCAGGAACCAGAGGAATCAGAGGAGGTTTATCATAGTGATGCCTGTTCATCCTCCCCCGATGAGGTGGTTGTCCCCGGGGACATCTCTCCCCCGGACGACCTTAAACAATTCCAAGAACTTTTTAAGAGAGTGGCGCACACCCAAGACATACAGATTGCAGAGGTACAGGAGAAACATCACAAACTCCTAAAGAACTTGAGACCCCCAGCATCATCCAAAATTGCTATCCCACTAGATGAAGCTATTATGGAAGCAGCTACCAACATATGGCAGACCCCTGCCTCTATTCCACCTACAAATAAGAGGGCGGATAAGAAATACTTTGTTCCATCCAAGGACATGGAATTCCTGTTTAACCATCCCCAGCCAAATTTCTTGGTGGTCGAATCCTCGAAACACAGATCCAAGACACCCCAATACAAATTGGGAGGGTCTGACAAAGACGCGAGGAAACTGGACTTATTTGAAAGAAAGGTCTACTCCTCCTCCATGTTGTTATTGAGGATGGCCAACTATGTGGCACACCTATCAAATCACAATTTCGACAACTATTCCAGACTTACCTCCCTCATGGATTTCCTTCCAGAGGACAAGAAACCGGTATTGAAGGCGATCATCCAGGAGGGCTATGCGGCCTCACGGACAGGAGCCCAGATCGCCCTAGACGTGGTGGACACAGCAGCACGCTCCACAGCCACAGCAGTAGTAATGCGCAGAGAGTCGTGGCTCCAGACGTCCGGTATCCCCAAAGATCTGCAAGTAAAAATTGTGGATCTTCCATTTGATGAACAAAAATTATTCTCTGACTCGACTGATTCGGTCCTACACTCCAGCAAGGACTCGAGGGCCACACTTAGAGTACTGGGCATATACACCCCTCTGTACAGGAGAAAGAAATTTTACCCCCAGCAAAGGCACTATGCTTACCAACCCCAGCGCCCACAGTACCAACGGGGCTCCGATCAAGGGCGCCATCGACAGCAGCAACAGTATAGGGCTCCCAGACGACATCCCCAGCAGGGGTGTACACCCTCAGGGCAAGCTCCAAAGCAGCAAATTTGACGGGTACGTCGAGGACTGCAACATCAAGACCATCACTCAATGCCAATCACAGCATATGTTCCACCACCAACTCAAACCATTTTACCCTCAATGGCAAAACATCACGACAGACAAATGGGTGCTGGAAATTATAGCCAAGGTATATACTATCCCCTTTCAATCACTACTGCCACCAAAACCCCCCACCCAGTCCCTCCCCAGGGACCCCTCTCACGAGATGAGGTCGAAGCAAGAGGTAGACCATCTCACATTTATAGGGGCGGTGGAGAGAGTCCCGGAAGAATTCCAAGGGAAGGGCTTCTACTCCCGATACTTCCTAACAGAGGAAAAGACAGGAGGCTGGAGACCAGTCCTGGACTTATGGGCTCTCAACCAGCATTTACGCAAACAGCGCTTCAAGATGACTACAATTGCTTTATGGCACTGGACGATGGAGACTGGTTTGCAGCCCTCGATTTACGGGACACATACTTCCACATAACAATCCACCCAGCACACACGTTTTCTTCGCTTCAAAGTGGGCAGGGGCCACTTTCAATACAGAGTCCTCCCATTCGGTCTCTCTTCGGCACCCAGAGTCTTTACCAAAATGCTGGCAGTAGTATCAGCTTATCTACACCGCTAGGGTGTGTTCATTTTTCCATATCTGGACGACTGTCTACTGAAAGGGGTCTCAAGGTCAGATGTCCTGTGCGTGATAGACGTCACTACACAGACATTTACCTCACTGGGCCTAGTCATCAATATCCCGAAATCAAAGGCCGAGCCCACACAAAACATAGAGTTCATAGGGGCACGCATAGACTCTACACATCAAAAGTGTATCCGCCCGATGCCCGTTTTCGCATCATCAAATCCCTGGTGCAGGTAATGATGTACAGCCCCACAGTGCCAATCCTAACATGCCTACAGCTTTTGGGGCACATGGTGGCCATCACGTTTGTGGTACAAAATAGCAGGCTACATATGCAAGGCCTACAGCACTGGTTGGCGAGCGTTTACAGACCGATGATTCATACCATCCACAAGACAGTATCGCCCACAACGGAGGTGCGAAAATCCCTGGCATGGTGGATAGACCCCAAGAACTTACTAGTAGGGGTGCCTTTCCACCAACCGCAAATTGCAGTTTTTCTTACAACGGACACATCTCACATAGGGTGGGGTGTGCACATTGGCAACAGTGTGACACGGGGCAATAGTCCCCAGCAGAGATGGCAATGCACATAAACATACTGGAACTCAGAGCAGGGTTCAATGCATGCAGGCGCTTTCGAAAATACCTGCAGGGCAAAGTGGTCGGAGTCAATACCGACAACACCTCTACAATGTTCTATATCAATTGTCAAGGAGGGGCCAGATCCCGCGTACTATGCGCAGAGGCGGTCCGATTGTGGAACTGATGCATTGCCAACAACATAACACTCAGAGCCTCGTACTTGCCAGGTGTCCACAACGTGAAAGTGGACCAATTAAGCATACACTTTGCGTTCACGCACGAGTGGCAAATCCACTCTGATCTGCTCCGGGAAGTGTTTCACAGATGGGGGTTTCCCTGAATCAATCAATTTGCCACCTACACCAACAAGAAATGCCCACAGTATTGCTCCAGAGGAGGCATCAGGCAGGGTTCCTTGGGGGATGCCTTCATGGTCCCATGGAAGGGTCCTCTACTCAATGCATTTCCTCCCACAACACTCATTCACAAGGTTCTAGAGAAAGCCAGAAGGGAGAAAGCACGCATGATACTTATAGTCCCAATGTGGGACCGACAGCAATGGTTTCCCTTGCTTCTGCACGTCATGCTACCTGCCACTTCCCCTCCTGTTTGTACCGGACCTTCTCACACAGAGTCAGGGGTCCATAGTACACCCACATCCTCGAATGCTCTGCCTACAAGCGTGGCTAATCCATGGCTCAGTACCTTAGAGGGCACATGTTCAGAAGGAGTAAAAGAAGTCCTGGAGTGCAGTCGAAGGGCCTCCACCAGAATGACTTATGCTCAGAAGTGGAAACGATTTATATCCTGGTGCTCATCCAAGCAATTGGCTCCTCTGGACGTCTCTGTTCCTGTAATTCTAGAGTACCTGCTGGAGCTGAAACAAGACGGACTTTCTCTGTCCTCATTAAAGATCCACCTCACAGCTATATCAGCATACCAACACAGAGGAAGGGCCAACCATATTCGCCCATCCTATTGTCACATGGTTCCTAAAGGGACTAGCAAACCTATACCCCCCTCGGAAACGGCTATCACCATCATGGAGTTTGGACTTGGTCCTCCACATGCTGTCTGGACCCCCCTTTGAACCATTGGCCACGGTACCCCTTTGGTTGCTTATCATAAAAAACAGCTTTTCTTCTTCTTCGAGTGGTCCCCGTGGGTGCTCCACAATAGGTGTCAGGCTCACCCAGCGCTGCAGATCGGAATTCTTCTAGCAGTTTCTATTGGATCGCGCATGCGCCCAAGTGCGCCGCTCCCTTGCGCGCCCCCAGCCATGTGCGCGATCCGGCCCCGCCAATTCCTTCTCAACCACCATTGGCTGCAGACAGAATCCGCTCCGGCTAAAGCCAGAGACAGATAAGATAGTTGTGTTTTATGTGTAGTTCGTTTGTTTTGTCACTATTAAAAAAAAAAAAAGAGAGAAAGAAAGAGAATATTAGACAGCAGAGAGAAGAGGAACGAAGGAGAGAGGGGCGGGCAAGAAGGCTGTTAAGCCGTCCGCTGCCCTGAAGGCTGTGAATGTTATTTTGGGTTAGAAAGCACTGATTAGTGGCTAAGTACCCTATTAACAGTAAAGGCTCACCGTGATGGCTTCTTCAGGGTTTAAGAAGTGTGAGTCATGCTGCGAGGCTATGCCGGCCTCTGATGGGCATAATGAGTGCTTTCGTTGCCTGGGAGAGTCGCACATTACCCAGAAGTGTTCCCACTGCGCTAAGCTTACAGCCAGGGCCAGGAAAGACAGAGAGATGAGGCTCAAAATGATCTTGTTTCATAAGGCTCTCCAGCCTGAACCGCCGGAGAAGCCTCATGCAGAAGGGCCCTCTGGGTCGCATAAAAGGGAGGCAGCCTCTTTGACCCCCTCTGTGCAGAAGAGGAGGAAACTCTCCCCGGCTCGATCCTTGCCGGCGGGCCCAGCAGCCAGGACAAGCGGAATGCAGAGCCCCCAGCCGCGAGCTCATGAAAGCAGCAGCACGGCAGTGCACGTGGCAGAGGCTGAGCCTCTGATTACACAACAGGCGGCACGGAAGGCACAGCAAGCGCTGCAGTCGGTGGCACCGACACATGCGGCACCGGCTTCCACGGTGCAGAGGCACCTGGCACTGAGCCTATCGGCGCTGGAGGAAGCTACCCACGCGGCACCGCTGCTGACGGTGCCGAGCGCGGCACCGACAACGGGGCCGAGATCCCCGGCATGGGAGGGGGCGGCGCCCACCCCACAGGGGAGGGGCAAGGCAAAAGCAAAAACTTGGCACCTTAGTCCATCTCCAGGCAGGGCCGCGCTTCCCTTAACACCCAGCTCTCCCTCCCCCCCCCCCCCCCCCACCTCGAGATACACATGCCACACTGCCGGGCTGTAACTCCACCGGCTTATCTCGGGCCTCCCTCTCTGTTCCTCCAACCAATTTCACTGTGGCTCAGGCCACCTTCACCATTTTTGGGCATGGATCCCCTTGAGTACTATCACAAACAGGCTTCACCACTATCTATGCTGTCGCAGAGGTACCGCTCTCCCAGACATCATGGGTACACTCCCCGATCGTGGTCCAGGTCTCCATCACTGGGCCCTTGCCCATGCTGCGATGGTCGTCCTCATCATGCTGAACACAGACACCGCAGGTCTAGATCCAGGGGGAGGTCCTCTCCTACTACTCGTCAATACTTCCGTGTACACTCTCGCTCTGGGACAGGAACACAGTTGTCCCAGGGGGAATTAGGTCCAGAATCCCGAGACTTCCCTTCACGGTTCTCCAGGGAGCAAGTATATCACTGAACTCGGGAGCCAGAGGATTTGGGGGAGGTTTACCCCAGCAGTTCCTCCTCATCCTCCCAAGATGAGGCCATGGCCCCCGGGGATGTCTCTCCCCCTGATGACCTTAAACAGTTTCAGGAGCTGTTCAAAAGGGTAGCTTTCACGCAGGACATTCAAATAGCAGAGGTGCAGGAGAAGCACCATAAACTCCTGAAAAATTTGAGACCCCCGGCTTCATCTAAAATCACTATCCCGCTGGACGAAGCCATTATGGAGTCAGCCACTAACACATGGCAGACTCTGGCCTCTATTCCGCCTGCGAACAAGAGAGCCGATAAGAAGTACTTCATCCCAGCCAAGGGCATGGAATTCCTCTTTAGTCACCCGCAACCCAATTCTTTGGTGGTCGAATCGTCCCAGCAGAGGTCAAAGACGTCTCAGTACAAATCAGGGGGGTCGGATGAAGACGCTAAGAAGCTAGAGCTGTTTGGCAGGAAGGTCTATTCCTCCTCTACCCTATTATTGAGAGTGGCAAATTATGCGGCACATCTATCAAACCATAACTTTGACAATTACTCTAGACTCACTCCCCTCATGGATTCACTCCCAGAGGACAAGAAGCCAGTGTTAAAGGCGATTGTCCAAGAGGGCTATGCGGCGTCGCGGACGGGAGTCCAGATTGCCCTGGACGTGGCGCACACAGCGGCACATTCAACAGCCGCAGCAGTGGTAATGTGTAGGGAATCCTGGCTCCAGACGTCTGGTATCCCCAGAGACCTACAGGCGAAGATCGTGGATCTTCCCTTTGATAAGCAAAAGCTGTTTGTGGACTCAACCGACTCGGTTCTCCACTTCAGCAAAGACTCGAGGGCCACGCTTAGGACCTTGGGTATTTATACTCCCCCATACAAGAAAAAGAAATTTTATCCTCAGCAAACACGCTATGCTTACCAACCACAGCGGGTTCAATATCAGCGAGGCTACGACCAAGGGCGCCATCAGCAGCAGCAGCAGTACAGGGCTCCCAGGCGATGTTCTCAACAAAGCCGTACACCCGCAGGACAGGCCCAGAGACAGCAAGTTTGACGGGTATGTCGGGGGCTGCACTATCAATACCATCGCTCAATGCCATTTTCATCTCATGTTCCATGATTGCTTCAAACCGTTCCACTCCCAATGGCAAAAGATCACCACAGACAAATGGGTGCTAGAAATTATAGCCACAGGTTACACAATCCCTTTCCAGTCACTTCCACCAACGAAGCCTCCCACCCGGCCTCATCTCAGGGACGCTGCCCACGAGGCGAGGCTGAAGCGGGAGGTAGATCACCTCATGTTCATAGGGGTGGTGGAAAGAGTGCTGGAACAATTCCAAGGGAAAGGTTTTTATTCACGCTACTTCCTAACACAGAAGAAAACAGGAGGCTGGAGGCTGATTTTGGATCTACAGGGACTCAACCGTTACTTGCGCAAGCAATGCTTTCGGATGATCACAGTTGCCTCCATACTTACAGCACTGGATGATGGAGACTGGTTTGCAGCCCTCGACTTACAACATGCTTACTTTCATATAACAATCCACCCGGCACACAGGCGCTTCCTCCGCTTCACAGTCGGCGGGGAACATTTCCAGTACAGGGTTCTTCCATTCGGCCTATCCTCAGCACCCAGAGTCTTTACCAAAACCCTGGCAGTGGTATCAGCCTACCTGCACAGACAGGGGGTGTTTATTTTCCCATATCTGGACGACTGTCTACTGAAAGGGACCTCAAAGGCAGAGGTCCTACGCATGATATGCGTCACCACGAACACGTTTACTTCGCTGGGCCAAGTTATCAACCTTGCGAAGTCAAAGACCTAACCCACACAAGATATAGAGTTCACAGGGGCACGCATAAACTCTATCACAGCAAGAGTATACTTGCCTGACGCCTGCTTCCGCGCCATCAACTCCCTGGTGCAAGTCATGACATACAGCCCCACAGTGCCGGTCCTAACATGTCTGCAACTGTTGGGGCACATGGCGGTAGCGACGTTTGTGGTACAGAATGCCAGGTTACACATGCAAAGCCTGCAGCATTGGCTGGCGAGTGTTTACAAACCAGCATCCCACACTGTCCACAGGGTAGTGTCGCCCATGATGGAGGTGCACAGATCCCTAGTGTGGTGGGAAAATCCCGAGAATCTGCTAGTGGGGGTGCCTTTCCACCAACCACAAATTTCTATTTTTCTTACTACCGACGCCTCCCACATAGGATGGGGAGCGCACATTGGCAGCAAGGTGATGCAAGGGCTATGGTCCCCTGTGGAACAGACACTGCACATAAACATACTGGAGCTCAGAGCAGTGTTCAATGCGTGCAGACATTTTCGAGAATACCTGCATGGCAAAGTAGTCGGGATCAATACCGAGAATACCTCCGCCATGTTCTACATCAATTGACAAGGAGGGGCACGATCCCGTGCGTTATGTGCGGAAGCAGTCCGATTGTGGAACTGGTGCATCGCCAACAACATAACGTTGAAAGCCTCGTACTTGCCGGGCGCCCACAATGTGAAGGCAGATCAGCTGAGCAGGCACTTCGCACTCACGCACGAATGGCAGATCCGCTCCGACCTGCTACGGCGCATATTTCGTACATGAGGGTTCCCCCAAGTCGATTTGTTTGCCACCCAGTACAATAAGAAGTGTCCCCAGTACTGTTCCAGAGCAGGAATAGGGCGGGGGTCCCTGGGGGACGCATTCATGATTTCATGGAAGGGCCCTCTACTCTACGCGTTTCCCCCCACAACGCTTATCCACAAGGTTCTGCAGAAAGCCAGAAGGGAGAGAGCTCGCATGATACTCTCAGTTCCAACTTGGGACCGGCAACAATGGTTTCCCTTGCTTCTACGCATGTCGGATCATCCACCACTCCCCCTACCGGTGGCCTTGGACTTACTCACACAGGCTCAGGGGTCCACAGTGCACCCACACCCTCAGGGACTGCGCCTACAAGCATGGTTAATCCATGGCTCAGCGCCTTAGAGAGCACATGTACGGAGGGAGTACAACAAGTCTTGGAGTGTAGCCGAAGGACCGCCACCAGGAGGACTTATGAACAGAAACGGACTCAATTTACAGCCTGGTGTTCCGCCAAACAGTTAACTCCCCATGACGTTCCTATAACCGTAATACTACAATACCTATTGGACCTCAAACGAGACGGGCTTTCTCTATCCTCGCTAAAGGTCCACCTCGCTGCTATATCAGCTTTTTGGCATACAGAGGAAGGGCCCACTGTATTCACCCACCCTATCGTCACAAGGTTCTTGAAGGGGCTGGTAAACCTGTACCCCCCTCGAAAACTGCTTCCGCCGTCATGGAGTTTGGACTTGGTGCTCAGCACGCTATCAGGATCACCCTTCGAACCATTAGCCACGGTACCCCTCCGGCTCCTTACGATGAAAACAACGTTCCTCCTTGCAATTACATCAACCCGCAGGGTGAGCAAGCCCGCAGCAGTGATGGCAATGCCGCCCTTCACGGTATTCTCAAAGGAGGCGGTAACCTTACGGTTACACCCAGCCTTCGTTCCAAAAGTTTCCTCGGAGTTCCATCTTAACGAACCAATAGTTTTACCCTCGTTTTACCCGAAGCCTCACAGCTCCATCAAGGAGGCACGCCTACATCTCCTAGACGTGAGAAGGGCGTTGGCCTTTTATATAGACAGAACTAAGTTCTTCTGGAAAATGGACAAGCTTCTGGTGTCTCTCGCACCCAAGTCAAAAGGGGAAGGCCTCTCTTCACAGCGAATTTCAAAGCACATTGTGTCCTGTATAAAAATGTGCTACGAGCTTCGAAAGACCTCTTTGCTGACCCCGCCTAGGGCTCACTCCACCAGGGCGGTGGTGGCGGCGTCAACAGCCTTTTTCAAGGGCATCGTGTTAAAAGACATCTGTAGAGCGGCGACCTGGTCATCCTACGACACCTTCGCCAAGCATTATGCCCTGCATTGGTTATTCGAGGAGGATACCCGTCTGTCGACAGCAGTTCTCGCGGGGGCAAGCTGCACATGAATCGATTACCCACCTCCTTACTTGGGTTACTGCTGGGTAGTCGCCTATTGTGGAGCACCCACGGGGACCACTCGAAGAAGAAAGAGAAGTTACTCACCTGTAGTAACGATGGTTCTTCGAGATGTGTCCCTGTGGGTGCTCCACCACCCGCCCATCCTCCCCGCTTCGGATCTCTGTCTGGTGTTTTTCAGGAGCATCCGAGGCGGTTGGTCAAGGAACTGGCGGGGACTGGATTGCGCACATGGCCGGGGGCGCGCAAAGGAGCAGCGTGCATCGGCGCATGCGCAATCCAATAGGAACTGCTAGAAGAATTCCGATCTGCGGCACCGGGCGAGCCCGACGCCTATTGTGGAACACCCACGGGGACACATCTCGAAGAACCATCGTTACTACAGGTGAGTAACTTCTCTTTCTCACAATTACATCAGCCCACAGGGTGAGCGAACTCACAGCAATAATGGCAACGCCGCCCTACACAATATTCTCAAAGGAAGCAGTAATCTTACGATTACACCCGGCCTTCATCCCAAAGATTTCCTCAGAGTTCCACATTAATGAACCAATAGTTTTACCCTCGTTTTATCCTAAACCACACACCTCCAGCAAGGAAGCGCAGTTACACTTGCTAGATGTGAGGAGGGCATTGGCTTTTTACATAGACAGAACTAAGCCCTTCCAGAAAACGGACAGACTTCTGGTGTCTCTCGCACCCAGATCAAAAGGGGGAAGGCCTATCCTCACAAAGAATTTCGAACAACATTGTATCCTGCATAAAACTGTGTTACAAGCGCCGTAAGACCCCTCTGCTAACTCCGCCCAGGGCTCACTCCACTAGAGCGATGGCGACATCAACAGCCTTCATCAAAGGAATCGCATTAAAAGACATCTGCAGAGTGGCGACTTGGTCATCCTACGACACCTTCGTCAAGCACTATGCGATGCACTGGGTGTTGGATGAGGATATGCGTCTCTGGGCAGCAGTCCTTTCAAGGGCAAGCTGCACATAAATCGGGTACCCACCTCCATATTTGGGGTCACTGCTGGGTAGTCACCTAATGTGGAGCACCCACAGGGACCACTCGAAGAAGAAAGAGAAGTTACTCACTTGTGTAGTAACGATGGTTCTTCGAGATGTATCCCTGTGGGTGCTCCACTACCCACCCATTCCTCCCCACTTCGGAGTTCTGCTTTGTGTTTTTCAGGAGCATCTGGGGCGGTTGGTCAAGGAAGTGGCATGGACCGGATCGCACACTTGACCAAAAGCCCGCGAAGGACCAGCGCGCATCGGCACATGCACAACCAGACGGAATACTGCTGGAAATTTCCAATCTGCGGCGCCGGGGCGAGCCCAACACCTAATGTGGAGCACCCACGGGGACACATCTTGAAGAACCATTGTTACTACACAAGTGAGTAGCTTCTCTTTTTGTCATTCAGTTGGCAGTGTAGACAAAGCCTGTGACCCTGCTGTCTAGATGAGAGAATGGTGTAGTTGCTTTTAAACAGAAGGTGGGGGAGTGGTGGACAATAACTTGTAAGCATCTTTACAGCATGCAGTTGGTTAATCACATATACCTATTGATTTTAGGGAACAAAATCTGCCTGGTTTTCTGTCGTGGCTTCTAACCTATTGCCTGTCTATATTACTACCCTGGAGAAGGCAGATAGCATCTATCAGACGCATGCTGGAAATACACTGCTGAAAGTAAGAGGACATCTTCTATGTGGTGTGATTGTATGTGTAAAAAGTAAGATCATGTATTCTCTTTTGTAGCTCAGTGGGCATTCATTACTGGTTTTCCCATGTGTGACACAACAGAGGTTGTGTTAGGTTTTTGCTAGAACTGCTTAAATGTATGGGGATATACCTATCTCATGGAGCTGGAAGGGACCTTCAGAGGTCATCGAGTCCAGTCCCCTGCCCCCACAGCAGGACTTATTGCCATCCCTGACAGACTTTTTCTTTTTTTAAATCTATCTGCCCCAGATCTCTAAGTGGCCCCCTCAAGGATTGAACTCACAGGCCTGGGTTTAGCAGGCCAGTGCTATGCATTGTCTTGTCAGCAATTCTTCCTCTTCCAGGGAAACCAAATAAAAGGGTATGTTCATTTGTCCTCCCCTGATTTAGGCTTTACCTAGAGAGGTGTGAGGTCTGTACATTGGTTACTGTGCTAAGTAAAGCATTCAGAAGACCAGCATAGATATGTATTATTTAAAGCAGTGTTTCCCAAATGGTGTTCCATGAGTTTCCGCAAAGTGAAAATAAGGGTTCCACGAGAAAATAATGGGTCGGCAACCTGTGGCCCTGGAGCTGCATGGGGCTCTAAGAAGTCGTTTGTGGCTCTGGACACTGACACTGCTGACTCCTCTGTGGCTCCCTGCCATGTTGCTGCTGAAACAGTAAAACTAAATTTAATGAGTTTTAACAGCCAGCAGGGCAGTGGCAGGGATCCAGTCGTTAAACCACCTGAATTTAGTTCCATTATTTCAGTGGCAGCAGGGCAGGGAGGTGCAGAAAGCCCCTCCCTCGCAAAGTAGCTGGTGCACGTGCAATGGGTGTGGGGCAAGGGGAGCCATTGGCTATCCGGAAGGGGAGCCAGAAAGGTCCTGCTGTTCCTGGGTCATCCTGGCCTTTCATTGGCTTTAACTGGCCTCTTGCGTTGCCGTAGGGCAACCAATGAAATCATGCCCTCAGAACTACAGTAGGAAGAACAGTGATAGCTGAGATAGGTTGGTCCACCGTGTCGGGTGAGGTAACGGGAGGAGCTAACTCGGGCAGAGTTTATCCAGACAGGTAGACTGGGAGCCTCTTTGGGTGGATGGGTTAGTCCTGGGGGCCAGTTTTGGGTTGAGGCGGGTTAATCATGGGGATGGAGGGGGGCGGGGCAGGTTTGGGGCTGATAGGGGACTGCTATTTAGGGTTCTGCAAAATTCTTTCAAGTTTAAATGGGTTCCGTGACCAAATAAAATTGGAAAACACTGCTTTAAAGTATGCCACCTGATTAAGCTAACAGTCTGTGTTGCCCCTCTCCCCCTGCACTCCCCACCAGTTTGACTCAACCAACCAACACAGTAATATTGTAACTCTAGGATTTTAAAATGTTAGTTGTCACGTTTTTAAAAGGCACCTTTTTGTCTTCCTCTCCGCATAGCCTCTGTGTATAGGTGTTCATATCTTCATATGTTTTAACTTGTTTCCTTGGTGATGCCACTTAAACTGAAGCTCTCTCTTATGGCAGGCTCCCATCTACATGATATCTTTTCTATTATCTGAAGCAGTTTCAGGCTGTCTCATCTTGTATTAATCTCCACTTGTAAAACAACTATATTACTCATTGCTCATGCTGAATTCACTTTATGAAATAAACGTTTCTGAGATTGACTAGTAGAAAATACATTTTTGTACTTTTGCAGTAATTAGTGTATTTGGCTATGTCATTGAACTAACCTGGAATGGAATCCTCAAGTTTACCTAAATCGGACTGTCTTTGCTCTTGTAATATTCACTTCTTGGTATCTCTAAGGCAGTTACTAGTTGTGATACCTGAGGCTAGACCTACACTACCAAGTTTTGTCAACAAAAACTGTCTTTTGGCAACAAAACTGCAAGAGTATACACCGTGCAAAGGGACTTCTGTCAGGGAAAATTCCCAGTTTTGACAATAAAAACACTTCCAACCCTACAAAAGACTTTTTTTCTTTCCCTTCTTTTTATTGCCAGCAAAGGCCTAATGTACACACTGCTGTGAGTGGTATGGACAGAAGAGTAGCCCACAATGTCCCCTCTGATGGCTTTACTTAGTGTTCTTATCTCTGCTGTCCTGCAGGCATGCGCCCTTTCCTTTTCAAAGCTCCCAAAAGTATCTAACAGCAGAGTGGGCTGCTCCATTGGGGAACAAAGAGCAAATCGTTGGATTGTTGGTGTTCTGCCCTGCACTAAGAGCACTGTGGCAGGCAGATGGCTGCTGCAGGGGGAGGGAGACAGGCTGTTGTGCTTCTCTGACATTCCTCAGCACAGAGAGCTCACAGAACTACTCCTGGTGCCACTCCCAGCAGCTGTGAAGGTAGTGGGAAAATGCAGAGTGGGAGGGGAGAATCCCAAGATGAAATCAGCTCTGCCCTCTCATAGCACTGCACTCATAGAATCATAGAACACTAGAGCTGGAAGGGACCTAGAGAGGTCATTGAATCCAGTCCCCTGCCCTTACAACAGGACCAGGTACCATCTAACCATCCCTGATGGATGTCTGTCTAACCTGTTCTTAAATAGCTCCAGTGCTGGAGATTCCACGACCTCCCTAAGCAAGTTTAATCACCCCGTCAGTTAGGAAGTGTTTCCTAATGTGCAGCCTAAACCGCCTTTGCTGCAGTTTAAGCCCATTTCTGCTTGTCCTATCCTCAGACGCCAAGGAAAACAATTTTTTTCCCTCAGACGCTGCCGGTATGGTGTCCTGGCATCTGTTCTGCTCCTTGCTGTGTTAACTTTTGGCTGTGTGTTTTTGCCTTTTCCGAATGACAGTGCTGGCTCTGATCAGTTAGCCTACATGGCAGACTTCTGAGGGCCCCTACTAACCACAAATCAAGCAAAGTACCAAGGAACTGGAACCAGATTTATTGTCGTTGACACATGGGCTTTAGTACCCTGGGTGTCCCCATTTAGACACTAGCAATTTTACGCTAGTATTGCATGTGTCTTGACAATGGATGCAACTCTGTTGATGGCAAGGGGGCTCTGTCGTCTCCTAGGTCACTTGACAGAGCCCCTGTTACTCACATTTCTATACACAGGTGTAAACGTTACGTATCTGTGATGTATCCTGGGTACAACCCCTGATTATAATATGTTACAATATATTGACATCCGTTAATGTAACTAGATCCTACTCATTACTTTGTAGATAGTGGAACCATTGAAACAACACTATCCATCATGTTGTCGTAACGATTCTGTACTGAACCTGGGTCAGAATGTACCTGATGCTAAGCTGTTCTCTGTGGGGAGGTTGCTGGTACCAAGCAAAATGTCCTGTTATCTTCCTAGAATGTTTGTGTATCAGTAAACGCTTAGCACTTTGGAGTAAAGTTCTGATCAGCCCTGTCTCTGCCAAATTCCTGTGAGCCACTCTTGCTCACGGTTTTTGCTTTAACCCTGTGTTTTTCAGGCTTGAGGTGCTTTAGGTAGGCATTGACCTTTGCTTAGGCTGTTAGCCTTACACCAAGCCTGATTGTCAGGCCCTCTCATTACTACACCTCCTTGTAGCACTCTTTTAGGTACTTGAAAACCGCTATCATCTCCCCTCTCAGTCTTCTCTTTTCTAAACTAAACAAGCCCAGTTTTTTCAGTCTTCCCTCAGAGCTCATGTTCTCTAGACCTTTAATCATTCTTGTTGCTCTTTTCTGGACCTGCTCCAATTTCTCTGCATCCCTCTTGAAATGTGGTGCCCAAAACTGGACACAACACTCCAATAAGGCCTAATCAAATCAGCACAGAGTTGAGCAGAAGAAAGACTTCTCATGTCTTGCTCACAGCATTCCTGTTAATGCATCTTGGAATTATGTCTGATTTTTTTGCAACAGTGTCACACTGTTGACTCGTTTTTAGCTTGTGGTCCACTATGATCCCTAGATCCCTTTCTGTAGTACTCCTTCCTAGACAGTCGCTTCTCATTCTGTATCTGTGAAGCTGATTATTCTTTCGTAAGTGGAGTACTTTGCATTTATCTTTATTAAACTTCATTCTGTTCACCTCAGACCATTTCTCCAGTCTGTCCAGATCATTTTGAATTATGACCGTGTCCACCAAAGCAGTTGCAGCCTCTTCCCAGCTTAGTCTCATCTGCAAATTTATTAAGTGTGTTAAACATACCCACAGAGCATTACTCTCACTGCTGATAGTGGTGCCCCCAGTGTGGATATGATCTGTCAATAGAGGGAGCAAGTGTGTATACCCTCTGATGATTTTGTTTTTTCAATTTTGGGTATTGACATAAATTTTGTTGATAAACCTTGATAGTGTAGACATACTCTTAGTGAAATCTCTATCACCGTAACAGTTGTTTCTGTACAAATTGTCACTTCACTGTATAAATGCCATTTTTCATTGAAAAGTTACGTCAAAGCAGTATTTGGGTCAGTTGGTATTGAAAGAGTTAGGTTGCTGCATTTCACTTTGTAACTTGCTCTATAACTTAAGAGAACTTTAAAGTTGCCTTTCTTGTTAGCAATTGATCCCTTTCTCCTATATGGTATTGCTAGGTTCCCATAGGAGGTGAAGAACGAATGAAAGAGTTCCCACCGCTTACTTCTCAGGAGATGATGCTGGAAGGAATTGGCATCCTTGAGGCAGTGGCCGACATAAAGCTGTCCTCTGCTGGTAATTGTGCATTTCCTCCTTCCGCAGGCAGGATATCCACTCCTGCTATGCACCCTTCTTCTTTCACGGGTGTCTCATATGATTTCCAAAGGTCTTGTGGCCAGAAAAGGTGACGCAGTGCTGACCAACGTGTCGGTGGCCTTGTATGTGATTATGAACAACTTATTTCTATGTTGAGAGTAGAGTCTCCAGTGCTTGGCACCCAAAGCTTCTGTTTGTAGTCTGAATGAGAGCTGTTGGGCGCAGAAGCTGTGTGACAAGCCAACCCTTTGCCTTACTTAAAAGTGTCCCTTTGCTCTTTTTTTTTTAATTTGATACTGTTCATTCTCATTTTGTTTGAAAGATGTAACTGACTACATTCTGTTCTGATATCTGCTCAGGTTGGGTTGCGGTAACTGCTCACTTGGAGGACAAAATACAACTGCGAGCCTATACTCCTGAAGGGACAACACTGATGATTCGTAAACCTCCTCTGTTGCCACATATTGTTGCCATCAAAGGGAGCCGCATTAAAGGAAGCGTGGCCTATAGAGCTAAAAAGCCACCTCCCCTAGTGGAGAACTTAAAAGTCAAACGGAACAAATAAAGTATCTAAAATTGAAGATGCAGCGAAGCTAGGAAATCCTGGGATGTGTGTTGCTTACAGTTACAAAAACAAATAGTCAGTGAACTCTGTAGAAAACATATGTTCTGATTGTAAGATTGGCATTGTAAAACATGTTTGAAAGACCTTGCAACTGCAGGTTTTAAGTTGGTATCAGCCTTCTGTGTAGTGCAGATCATGGGCTCATAGGATTTGATGTCTACACTTCCCATTAATAGAAAACTTGTCTCATTCAGACCCTTTACAGTTCTGCATTTGATGGACAGATTTGGTGTCTTTTCACACTACTACTGGTTCTGCTAATGTGGTTGGAGCAAGACAGCCAGCAGGATGGGAAGCTAAATAGTAGCAGCGTGAAAGGCTTTAAGTGAAGCTGTCAAAACATGTAAATCTTTCTGGTTGCTACAGATATTTGGACAGGAGACTCATGGCTTGTTTTTGGCTTTCCACGTGAAATTAGTTTCAGAAAGAAGCCACTAGAGACCATCCTAGGAGATCTCTTTGCAGTAAAGTAGAACTTTAAAGATAAGCAGACAGGAATCAGGGCAACACTACACGTAGCTGCAGAGAGGAAATCAGACTGCAGAACAACATCCCTGTGCTTACTTACCCTAAATGTCCAGTCAGTCTCTCTTCATCATGACAATGCTCTAAGGAGGCATACAATATAAAGACTGCTCTCACCGGTCAAATACAACATTTTGTAACAAGGTGACTGATCGACACATTTGATGTTTACAGTCCATTAAGTATGTTGGAGGACAAGGAAATTCCCTCATACTTGAAGAGCAGACTGGGAGGAGAGCACTCCCACGATAAAAGGGGGCACAGGCACATTGAAGGGGAGGGTAATCCTTGTTTTGCCCTTTTCAACATAGGTTTCCAAAAGGTCAGTAGTCTGTAACAACATGTTGATGCGATAGCTATGTGTGCTGAGACAGCCATGCTGTAGGGAGGGTCTCCAGGCTTCAGAAAGAAAACCCCAAGCAGCTTATGAGTGCGTACAGGGCCAGGTGCCAGCAGCAGTGTCAGGGAACCTAGGTTCTTATTGCTATCTCACCTTGAACATCAGCCATAAGGAATGTACAGTAAAACCCCTTTAATAAAGGCAAACCAATGAGGCTGTTGCTGTTGTATTTCACGGGTGGATACTATACTTTGTGATTATGAACATTTTGATTGCTGAGCTTACATGAAGACTTTTGAAATTGTGTGTGTAATAACCTGGTTTCCAAGATCTTTACCATTGGGTTGTGGTTAAAAAAAAAAAAGTGACCGATATTATCCACTCTTGAATGGATAGGGTGTTTTGTAAGGTATCTCTCCTGGTAAACACATGACCACGCTGGTCTGGAAAACAAGCGCCACAGTAAAATGATGTTTCAGAACCAACTCCACCTATGTCTTGAGTACAGATATTAGACAGATTAGCACCACTCATCTGTAGAAAATGGGTATTAGTTCACTTACCAATTATGATTTATTCCAAGTCAAAATGGACTGCATAAAATGGGCTGTCATCACAAATAAGCAGTTACACAAACACACAGTATTTTGTGCTTTCAGTGTAAAGAGCATGTGAATCAAAGCTTTGACAAGGCACTTCAGCCGCCAATAAGTTAAAAAATAAGACCTCTCAGAATGAACACCCTCTATACTGGTTAGATCTCAGCAGGAATAGTCATGATAAAGCAGGAATGGAAACAGCCCATGGCTCAGTCACCTAGCTGAACAGAAGCCAAAAAATACTTGGCTGCATTCTGCTGCAAAAGCTGGTTTAATAAACATAACACATCTGAAAAAGACTGAACAATGGGAAAGTGTAAGTGAAGAAAGCCTGCTCCATGCAGCCAGAAATGGAGCACATGTGTGAGAAGAAACCATGGGTGGTTTGCCCATGTAGACTTACACGTTCTTGGTATGGAGCATGAGGATGTGTAGGGTGCATGGCTGAACCGGGCACTGCTACCAAACATTTTGGATCAAAGGCAGAGGTGGGCGTACATGCACCTGAAGTGGAGAACCCCATCTAGGCACAGCGAGAAGAATTCTAGCTACTGTCCGAGGTGAGTGACCTCTCCTTTTATAACATTCTGCAAAGGTCAGAAATCTGCAAAAGATACAAACTAAAAGATACAGTGGAATGACCATTCTTCTTTGAGTGGTCCCCGTGGGTGCTCCACATTAGGTGACGGGCTTGCCCCAGCGCCGCAGATCGGAAATTTCCAGCCGTATCTCATCAGGTCGTGCAAGCACCGATGCGCATCGGTCCTTCGCACACTTTCAGTCACGTGCGCAATCCGGTCCACACCAGTTCCTCTCAACTGCCAATGGCTGCAGACGGAATCCACTCCAGCTCCAACGCCTGAGACAGATTAATTCGTTTTAATATAATTACTAGTTTTTTTCTCTCGTTTTCTAAGGCTGTTAAAGTTGTTTTCTTGTATATAGTTCAAAAAAAAAGAGGGAAGAAAGGGGAGGAAACAAAGAATAAGAAAAGGAGGCGGCCGCCTCATGCGGTTCGCTATCTTAGAGACTGTAAACGTTATCCACTTTGTAGCTGCTAATAGCTGTTAACTGCCTTACTTAACATTGAAAGGAGTTAAGCACCCTGGAAGAAATGTCTTCGCCAAGGTTTAAGAAATGTGAGTCTATGCCTGCCTCCGATGGCCATAGTAAATGCATTCGCTGTCTGGGAGAGGCCCATGTTCCCCAGAAATGTCCTCACTGCTCTAAACTAATGGCCAGAGCAGGAAAGGACAGGGAAATGAGATTAAAGATGATCCTGTTCAACAAGGCCCTCCAGCCTGAGCCGTCGGAGAAGCCCCAGAAGGAAGGGCTCTCAGTGCTGCATAAGAGGAAGGCTACCTCCTTAACCTCCTCTACGCATAAGAAAAAGAGGCTTTCCCCAGCTCGATCCTTGCCGGTGGTACCTGTGGGCAGGACGAGTGAGGCAGAAGGCTGTGTACCACTGGCTGCTAAAAGCAGCGGAAAGGCCACACAACAGGGAGCAGCGCTTGGGGCCCTGACCAGTAAACAGTCGGCACCGAGAACTCTGCAGGCGCTGACATGGCAGGCACTGGATGCCATGGCACCGAGTCTTGCGGCACTGACAGCGCCGGAACCAGAGTCCCCAGCACAGGACACGACGGTGCCAGAGGAAGCTACTGTCATGGAACTGTGTGCAGCGGCACCGACAGCCACGCTGAGGTCCCCATCACCGGAGATGATGGCACCCACCTTTCAAATGCACTGGCTGGGCAAAGCAAGATCCAAGACCCGGCACCGTAGTTCATCCTCTGACATTCTTGGAATGTCACTGCCTCCTAGCTCTCCTCCTGAGATGGGTATACCACAACGGGCAGGAACACCAACAGCTTTCCATCTCCATTTCTTCAACCACCATCTCCCTGGCTCAGACATCCTTCACCGGTCTCCACAATGGAACTGCATGAGTACTTCTACAGAGCATCCCCGCCGATTTCAACATCATCAAGGTGATCACGCTCCTCACGGCACTATACATACAGACATCGGTCTTGGTGTAGATCTCCATCAGCGGGACCCTGCCCCTGCTGTTACAGCCACTCATATCACGGCGAACATTATCGGCACTGGGGCTCAAGATCGAGGGGCAAATCCCCGCCTCAACCTTCAGTGCATGCCTACATCCCTACTCCCCCTTCACAAAGTACACAGGCCTCTCCAGCGGGGACGTGTCCAGAGTTGTTGGACCTCCCCCTGGAACCCTCAAGGGAACGAGCACACGAGGGGCGGAGGAGCCAGAGGAGGTTTATCACAGTGATGCCTCTTCGTCCTCCCCAGATGAGGCGGTTGTCCCCGGGGATATCTCTCCCCCCGACAACCTCAAACAATTCCAAGAGCTTTTCAAGAGGGTGGCACACACTCAGCACGTACAAACTGCAGAAGTGCAGGAGAAACATCACAAACTCCTTAAAAATCTAAGACCCCCAGCATCATCTAAAATAGCCATCCGATTAACAAAGCCATTATGGAAGCAGCCATGAATATATGGCAGACCCCTGCCTCAACCCCACCTATAAACAAAAAGGCAGATAAGAAGTACTTTGTACCATCCAAGGGTATGGAATTCCTGTTTAACCACCCCCAACCAAATTCCCTAGTAGTTGAATCTTCGCAGCACAGATCTAAGGCACCACAATACAAGTCTGTGGGGTCTGACAAAGACACAAGGAACCTGGACGTATTTGGAAGGAAGGTTTACTCCTCCTCCATGTTATTGTTGAGAATGGCTAACTATGGTGCCCACCTGTCAAATCATAACTTCGACAACTATACTAGACTTACCTCTCTTATGGACTTCCTCCCAGATGATAAGAAACCAGTTTTGAAGGCAATAGTCCAGGAGGGCTATGCAGCTTCACAAACAGGCGTTCAGATCACCCTAGACATAACAGATACAGCGGCACGCTCCACAGCCACAGCAGGGGTTATGCATAGAGAATTGTGGCTCCAGACATC
Organism: Carettochelys insculpta; assembly: GCF_033958435.1. NCBI lineage: Eukaryota > Metazoa > Chordata > Testudines > Carettochelyidae > Carettochelys > Carettochelys insculpta. Next base: position 138,051,845 of record NC_134140.1, read on the forward strand.
GGGCATCCCCAGGGACCTGCAAACGAAAATTGTAGATCTCCCATTTGATAAGGAAACACTGTTTGCTGACTCAACTGATTTGGTCTTACATTCCAGTAAGGATTCTAGGGCCACACTTAGAACACTGGGGACGTACACCACCCCTCCAACCCCCCCCCCCCTCCCCACCCCATGCAGGAAAAAGAAATTTTACCCGCAGCAAAGGCATTATGCCTACCAACCCCAGGGCTCGCAATATCAGCAGGGTTACGATCAAGGGTGTCACTACCAACAACAACAGCATAGAGCATCCAGGTGGCATCCCCAACAAAGGCGTACACCATCGGGGCAAGCCCCAAGACAGCAAGTTTGATGGTCATGTGGAGGACTGCAATACCAAGACCATCCCTCACTGCCAATCACAGCATATGTTCCACCACCGACTCAAACCGTTTTATCCTCAATGGCAAAGCATCACGACAGACAAATGGGTGCTGGAAATTATAGCCAAGGGATACACCATCCCTTTCCGATCCCTGCTGCCACCAAAACCCCCTACCCAGTCCCTCCCCAGGGACCCCTCTCACGAGACAAGGTTGAAGCAAGAGGTAGACCACCTCACATTCATGGGGTGTTGGAGAGAGTCCCGGAAGAATTCCAAGAGAAAGGCTTCTAGTCCTGATACTTTCTAACAGAGAAGAAAACAGGAGGCTGGAGGCCAATCCTGAACTTTCGGGCTCTCAATCGGTACTTGCACAAACAACACTTCAAGATGACTATAATTGCCTCCATAGTCATGGCACTGGACAATGGAGATTGGTTCGCAGTCCTCGACTTACAAGATGTGTATTTACGTATAACAATCCACGCAGGTGCTTTCTTCGCTTCAAAGTGGGCATGGAGCGCTTCCAATACAGAGTTCTCCCCTTTGGTCTTTCTTCAGCGCCCAGGGTTTTTACCAAGACGCTTGCAGTAGTATCAGCTTACCTACACCGCGAGGGCGTGTTCATTTTTCCATATCTGGACGACTGCCTCCTGAAAGGGGTCTCAAGGGCAGATGTCCTGCACATGATCGACATCGCTACAAGGACCTTCCTATCACTGGGCCTAGTCATCAATTTCCAAAAATCGACAACGGAGCCCACACAAAACATAGAGTTCGTAGGGTCACGCATAGACTCTACTGCGTCGAGTGTTTCTGCCCTATGGCCGTTTTCGCATCATCAGATCCCTGGTGCAGGTGATAACATACAGCCCCACAGTGCCAATCCTAACCTACCTACAGCTTCTGGGGCACATGGCAGCCACCACGTTTGTGGTGCAGGATGCCAGGCTACGTATGCGAGGCCTACAGCACTGGCTGACGAGTGTTTACAGGCCAATGATTCACACCATCCACAAAATGGTATCGCCCACAACGGTGGTGCGAAAGTCGCTGGCATGGTGGGCAGACCCCAAGAACTTACTACTAGGGGTGCCATTCCACCAACTGCAAATTGTGGTTTTTCTCACAACGTACGCATCCCACATAGAATGGGGAGCACACATCCACAACAAAGTGACACGGGGGGTCCCCTGCAGAGACGGCACTGCATATAAATGTATTGGAACTCAGAGCACTGTTCAACGCATGCAGGCACTTCTGAAAATACCTGCAGGGCAAAGTAGTCAGAGTCAATACTGACAGCACCTCCACAATGTTCTATATCAATCATCAGGGCGGGGCTGGATCTTGTGTGCTATGCACAGAGGCGGTCCAATTGTGGAATTGGTGCATTGCGAACAACGTAACACTCAAAGCTTCATATTTGCCAGGTGTCCACAACGTGAAAGCGGACCACTTAAGCAGACGCTTTGCTCTCACACACGAGTGGCAAATCCACTCAGACCTGCTCCGTGAAGTATTTCACAGATGGGTGTTTCCCCAGATCGACTTGTTTGCCACCTACACCAACAAGAAATGTCCGCAATATTGTTCCAGAGGGGGCATTGGGCAAGGTTCTTTGGGGAGCACCTTCATGCTTTCATGAGAAGGTCCCCTGTTGTATGCTTTTCCACCCACAAAGCTCATTCCCAAGGTCCTAGAGAAAGCCAAAAAGGAGAAGGCGCACATAATTCTTGTAGCCCCAACATGGGATCGACAGCAATGGCTTCCCTTGCTCCTACACGTCATGCTGCCTGCTACTGCCCCTCCTGATAGTGCCAGACCTTCTCACGCAGAGTCGGGACCATAGTGCACCCCCATCCTCGAATGCTCCGCCTACAAGCATGGCTAATCCATGGCTCAATGCCTTAGAGAGAACATGCTCAGAAGGAATAAAAGAAGTTCTGGAGTGCAGTCGGCAGGCCTCCACCAGGAAGACTTACATTCATAAATGGAAATGTTTTACATCGTGGTGTTCGTCCAAGCAATTGGCTCCTCTGGACATTTCCATTCCCACAATCCTAGAGTACTTACTGGAGCTGCAACAGGGTGGACTCTCTTTATCGTCATTAAAGGTCCACCTTGCAGCTTTATCAGCGTTCCGACATATAGAGGAGGGGCCAACCATATTCGCCCATCCCATTGCCACACGGTTCCTAAAGGGTCTGGCAAACCTATACCCCCTGTGGAAACCATTATCGCCTTAATGGAGCTTGGACTTGGTCCTAGACGCGCTGTCTAGACCCCCCTTTGAACCACTGGCCACAGTACCCTTCTGGCTACTTGCCATAAAAAACAACTTTTCTTCTTGCGATTACATCAGCCCGCAGGGTGAGGGAACTAGCAGCAATAATGGCAACGCCACCCTATACAATCTTTTCAAAGGAGGCGGTGATTTTACAATTACACCTGGCCTTCATCGTTGAGATTGCCTCAGAGTTCCACATTAACGAACCAGTAGTTCTACCTTCATTTTATCTGAAACCGCATACCTCTAGTAAAGAAGCGTGGCTGCATTTACTCGATGTGAGGAGAACGTTGGCTTTTTACATAGACAGAACTAAGCCCTTCTGAAAAACGGACAGACTCCTGGTGTCTGTTGCACCCAGATCAAAAGGGGAAGGCCTATCCTCACAAAGAACTTCAAACAACATTGTATCCTGCATAAAACTGTGCTACCAGCTCCATAAGACCCCTCTGCTAGCTCCGCCCAGGGCTCACTCCACTAGAGCGATGGCGACGTTGACGGTCTTCTTCAAAGGAGTTGCATTAAAAGACAGCTGCAGAGTGGCGACATGTCATCCTACGACACCTTCACCAAATACTATGCAATGCGTCGGGTGTTGGATGAGGATATGCGTCTCTTGGCAACAGTCCTTTCAAGGGCAAGCTGCTCATAAAATCTGGTACCCACCTCCATTTTTGGGGCCACTGCTGGGTAGTCACCTAATGTGGAGCACCCACGGGGACCACTCGAAGATGAAAGAGACGTTACTTACTTGTGTAGTAATGATGGTTCTTCGAGATGTGTCCCCATGGGTGCTCCACTACCCACCCATTCCTCCCCACTTCGGAGTTCTGCTTTGTGTCTTTCAGGAGCATCCGGGGCAGTTGAACAAGGAACTGGCGTGGACCGGATCGCACACGTGACCGAAAGCACGCGAAGGACTGACGCGCATTGGCACATGTGCGACCCGATGAGATACAGTTGGAAATTTCCGATCTGCGGTGCCGGGGGAGCCCGTCACCTAATGTGGAGCACCCACGGGGACACATCTCGAAGAACCATCATTACTACACAAGTGAGTAACTTCTCTTCTTCCTCGAGTGTCCCCGTGGGTGCTCCACGATAGGTATCGGGCTCGCCCTGGCGCCGCAGATCGGATCTTTCCAGCAGTTTCTGCCGGACCGCGCATGCTCCGGCTTGCGCCGCTCCCCTGCACGCTCCTGGCCACGTGTGCGATCCGGTCCCCGCCAGTTCCTTCTTAACCGCCATCGGCTGCAGACAGAATCTGCTCAGGCTGCGGCCAGAGTCAGCGTATTTAGAGTTTTTCAGAGTTTTTAGAGTTCTCTTTCTGAGTTCTTAGTTAAATTGTTTGTTTCTTTATTGCAAAAAAAAATTATATATATATATATATATATATATATATATATATATGTAGAAAGTCGTAGAAACGAGAGGAGGAGTGGAGGCATGCCGGGGAAGTGAAGGCCAGTAGGCCTCCTGCTGCAGCAGGCTGGAGTCCGTGAGAGGGGAACAGGCACAGAGAAGGTGCTAAGTACCCTATTAACAGCTCAAAGACTCACCGCAATGTCCTCTTCAGGATTCAAGAAGTGTCAGTCCTGCCGCGAAGCTATGCCGGCCTCTGATGGGCACAGTCAATGTATCAGATGCCTGGGGGAATCACACGTCACCCAGAAATGCTCCTTCTGTGCAAAGCTCACGGCCAGAGCCAGAAAGGATAGAGAAATGCGGCTGAAAATGCTGCTGTTTGATAAGGCCCTCCAGCCAGACGTGCCGGAGAGGCCTCAACCGGAGGGACCCACAGGGCTCCATAAAAGGAAGGCGGTGTCCCTCACCCCCTCGGTGCAGAAACAGAGGAAGCTCTCTCCAGCCCGATCCCTGCCGGCGGTCACAGCGAGCGGGACGGGCGTAGCTCACAGCCCCCAGCTGCAGTCACAAGCGAGCGGCAGCACAGCAGCGCACGTGGCAGAGGCTGAGCCTCCGATTACTGAACAGCCGGCCCGCGAATTCAGAGCGGCAGCCAGGCAAGCGCCGGAACCGGTGGCACCGCCGCAAGCAGCACAGACCCCCACGGCACCAACGGTGCAGGGCCAACAGGCACGTAGCCTACAGGCACTGGAGGAGACCACCCGCGCGGCACCGCAGGTGAGCGTGCCGAGCGCGGGGCCGAGATCCCCGGCACAGGGAGGGGCGGAGCCAGCCCCGCAGGGGAGGGGAAAGGCAGCAGCGAAAACCCGGCACTGCAGCCCTTCTCTGGACAGGGCTGCAGGGCTGCTTTAAACAAGTCCTCCCCTTATGCTGCATACACCAACCAGGAGACATGGGTCTCCCCCAGCCTACCCAGAGCCTCCTTCCCTGTTCCTCCAACCAGCCTCACCATGGCTCGGGCCACCCTCCCCTTTTCTGGGATTTGACCCTCTGGAGTACTACCACAAACCAGTTTCACCATTGTCTCAATCATCCAGACGATCTCGCTCCCCCAGACATTGGGGGTATGCACCTCGAGAGTCGTCCAGGTCTCCATCCCAGGAACTCTGCCCGTGCTGCCACGGTCGTCCTTATCACGCTGGGCATAGACCCCACAGGCATACACCCAGGGGCAGGTCCCCCTCGACCGCCCAGTACCCCCGCGGGCACTCACGGACGGGTACGGAAACACAGCTGTCTCAAGGGGAGCTGATTTTGGAACCCCGAGATTTTCGCTCACAAGCCTCTAGTGAGAGGGTGCACCACCGGCAGCAGGACCTTGAGAGTTCAAGGGAGGTCTACCCTAGTGGTTCCTCCTTGTCCTCCCCCGACGAGGCTATGGCCCCCAGGGATGTTGCCCCCCCGGACGACCTCAAACAGTTTCAGGAGCTGTTTAAAAGGGTGGCTTTCACGCAAGGCATCCAAACAACAGAGGTGCAGGAGAAGCACCACAAGCTCCTCAAAAACGTGAGGCCTCCGGCCTCGTCCAAAATCGCTATCCCACTCGACGAAGCAATCATGGAGTCTGCTACTACCATATGGCAGACCCCGGCTTCTGCTCCACCTATAAACAAGAAGGCGGATAAGAAATACTTCGTCCCAGCGAAGGGCATGGAGTTTCTGTTTATTCACCCACAACCAAATTCTCTGGTGGTAGAATCGTCTCAGCAGAGATTGAAGACTTCCCAGTACAAAGCTGGGGGGAACAGACAGATGCCAAGAAGCTAGAGCTATTTGGCAGAAAGGTATACTCCTCCTCCACCCTGCTGTTGAGAGTGGCTAATTATGCAGCACATCTAGCGAACCACAATTTTGACAATTACTCCAGGCTTACTTCTCTCATGGATTCGCTTCCAGAAGATAAGAAGCCGGTGCTGAAGGCCATCGTGCAAGAGGGCTATGCAGCTTCAAGGACGGGAGTCCAGATCGCCCTGGACATAGCGGACACGGCGGCACGCTCAACGGCTACGGCAGTGGTCATGCGCAGGGAATCCTGGCTCCAGACATCGGGTATCCCGAGGGATCTGCAGGCAAAAATTGTCAATCTCCCTTTCGACACGCAGAAGTTGTTTGCAGAGTCAACTGATTCGGTCCTTCATTCTAGTAAAGACTGAAGAGCCACACTCAGAACACTGGGTATTTATACGCCTCCATACAGAAAGAAAAAGTATTACCGTCAACAACGGCGATACCCGTACCAACCTCAGCGTGCTCAGTACCAACGGGGCTACGACCAAGGGCGGCATCAACAGCAACAACAGTATAGAACTCCCAGGCGACGTTCCCAACAAAGCCGTGCATCCTCAGGGCAGGTCCAAAGGCAACAAGTTTGACGGACAGGTCGAGGGCTGCACTATTACTACCATCGCGCAAGGTCATCCACAATTAATGTTCCATCATCGCCTCCAACCGTTCCACTCACAATGGCAAAAGATCACCACAGACAAGTGGGTACTAGAGATCATAGCCACGGGTTACGTGATTCCCTTTCAGTCGCTCCCACCGCCAAGACCTCCGCCCAGGCCTCAACTCAGGGATGCCTCCCACGAGGCGAAACTCAAGCACGAGGTGGACCACCTGATGCGTATAGGGGCGGTCGAAAGAGTGCTGGAGCAACTTCAGGGGAAAGGGTTTTATTCACGATACTTCCTCACAGAGAAGAAAACAGGAGGCTGGAGGCCCATCTTAGATCTTCGAGGCCTCAACCGGCACTTGCGCAAACAACGCATTCAGATGATCACAGTCGCCTCTACACTCACGGCACTGGACGATGGAGATTGGTTTGCAGCACTCGACTTACAAGATGCGTATTTTCATATAACGATCCACCTGGCTCACAGACGTTTTCTCTGGTTTATGGTCGGCAAAGAACATTTCCAGTACAAGGTTCTGCCATTCGGCCTCTCCTCAGCCCCCAGAGTCTTTACCAAGACCCTGGCAGTGGTGTCAGCCTACCTGCACAGACAGGGGGTATTTATATTCCCATATCTGGACGACTGCCTACTGAAAGGGGCCTCGAAAGCGGAGGTACTATGCATGATACGCGTAACAGCAAACACGTTTTCTTCACTGGGCCTGGTCATCAACCTTGCGAAGTCAAAGATCGACCCCACACAGGACATAGAGTTCGTAGGGGCACGCATAAATTCTATCACAGCAAGGGTTTATCTACCCGACGCTCGCTTTCGCACCATCAGTTGCCTGGTACAAGTCATTACATACAGCCCCACGGTGCCGGTTTTAACGTGCTTGCAGCTGCTTGGCCACATGGCAGTGGCAACGTTTGTGGTACAGAACACCAGATTGCATATGCGCAACCTACAACATTGGCTGGCGAGCGTTTACAAGCCGGCATCCCATACCGTCCGCAGGGTGGTGTCGCCCACGACAGAGGTGCGCAGATCCCTGCAATGGTGGGTAAACCCCAAGAACATGCTAACAGGGGTACCCTTTCACCAACCACAAATCTCTATTTTTCTCACCACCGACGCCTCCCAAGTAGGGTGGGGAGCACATATTGGCAAAAAGGTGACGCAAGGACTGTGATTCCCTATGGAACAGTCACTGCATATAAATATTCTGGAGCTCAGAGCGGTGTTCAACGCCTGAAAACACTTTCAAGACCACATACAAGGCAAGGTAGTCGGGATCAACACAGACAATATCTCCACCATGTTTTATATAAACTGACAAGGCGGAGCTCGATCCCATGCCTTATGTGCGGAAGCATTCCAGCTGTGGAACTGGTGCATCGCCAACAATATAACGTTGAAAGCCTCGTGCTTACCAGGCGCTCACAACGTGAAGGCAGACCAGCTGAGCAGGCACTTCGCACTCACACACGAGTGGCAGATCCGCTCCGATCTGCTACAACCGATTTTTCAGGCATGGGGGTTTCCCCAGATAGACCTGTTTGCCACTCAGCACAACAAGAAGTGCCCCCAATACTGCTCAAGGGCAGGACTGGGGCGGGGGTCCCTGGGGGACGTGTTCGCGATTTCGTGGAAGGGCCCAGTGCTTTACGCGTTCCCCCCCACGGTGCTCATCCACAAGGTCCTGCAGAAAGCCAGGAGGGAGAGAGCCCGCATGATCCTAGTATCAGAGGGGTAGCCGTGTTAGTCTGGATCTGTAGCAGCAATGAAGGGTCCTGTGGCACCTTATAAACTAACAGAAAAGTTTAGAGCATGAGCTCTCGTGAGTTAACTCACTTCCAGCATCTGAAGAAGTGTGTTAACTCACGAAAGCTCATGCTCTAAACTTTTCTGTTAGTCTATAAGGTGCCACAGGACCCTTCGTTGCTGCTGCATGATCCTAGTGGTCCCCACATGGGATCGACAGCAATGGTTTCCCTTGCTTCTCCGCATGTCGGATCGTCCACCGCTTCCCCTTCCGGTAGCGCCGGACCTGCTCATGCAGGCCCAGGGGTCCATAGTGCATCCTCACCCCCGAGGCCTGCGCCTACAAGCATGGTTAATCCATGGCTCAGCTCCCTAGAAAGTACATGTACAGAGGGAGTGCAACAAGTCCTGGAAAGTAGCCGAAGGACCTCCACCAGGAAGACCTACAAATAGAAATGGACTTGATTCACTGCATGGTGTTCCACCAAGCAGTTAGCTCCCCTTGAAGTGCCTGTACCTGTCATACTAGAATACTTGCTGGACCTCAAGAGAGGCGGGCTCTCCTTCTCCTCGTTGAAGGTCCATCTCGCCGCTATATCGGCTTTTCGGCATGAAGACGAAGGGCCCACGGTGTTTGCCCATCCTATTGTTACCAGGTTCCTGAAGGGGCTGGTAAACCTGTACCCCCCTCGGAAACCGCTTCCACCATCGTGGAGCTTGGACCTGGTGCTCAGCGCGCTAATGGGACCACCCTTTGAACCCTTAGCCACGGTTTCCCTCCGTCTCCTTACAATAAAGACAACCTTCCTTCTTGCAATCATGTCAGCTCGCAGGGTCAGTGAGCTCGCAGCAGTTATGGCAACGCCGCCCTGCACGGTATTCTCAAAGGAGGCGGTAACCTTACGGCTGCCCCCAGCCTTTGTTCCCAAAGTTTCTTCAGAGTTCCATCTTAAGGAACCCATAGTTTTACCCTCGTTTTACCCGAAGCCTCATAGCTCCGGCAAGGAGGCACGCCTGCACCTCCTGGACGTGAGGAGGGCGTTGGCCTTCTACGTAGACAGAACTAAGTCCTTCCGGAAAACGGACAGACTCTTAGTCTCTCGCTCCCAGATCAAAAGGAGAGGGTCTCTCTTCATCGAGAATCTCGAAGCACATTGTGTCCTGCATAAAGATGTGCTACAAACTTCAAAAGACTCCTTTACTGGCCCCGCCTAGGGCTCATTCCACCTGGGCGGTGGCAGCATCAACAGCCTTTTTCAAGGGCATCGTGCTAAAAGACATTTGCAGAGTGGCGACCTGGTCATCCTATGACACCTTCGCCAAGCATTATGCCCTACACCGGGTATTCCAAGAGGATACCCGCCTCTCGACAGCGGTCCTTTCGGGGGCAAGCTGCACATAACCCAATTACCCACCTCTTTCTTGGGTTACTGCTGGGTAGTCACCTATCGTGGAGCACCCACGGGGACACTCGAGGAAGAAAGAGAAGTTACTCACCGTGTAACAATGGTTCTTCGAGATGTGCCCCCGTGGGTGCTCCACCACCCGCCCATCCTTCCCGCTTCGGATCTCTGTTTGGTGTTTTTCAGGAGCATCCGAGGCAGTTGGTCAAGGAACTGGCAGGGACCGGATCGCGCATGTGGCCGGGAGCGCGCAGGGGAGCGGCGTGCGCCGGCACATGTGCAGTCTGGCAGAAACTGCTGGAAAGATCCGATCTGCGGCGCCGGGGGGAGCCCGACACCTAATGTGGAGCACCCACAGGGACACATCTTGAAGAACCATCGTTACTACGGTGAGTAACTTCTCTTTTATGAATTTTGTCTAACAATGTTGGCCGTGCCCCTTCCCTCATAGTCCAATAGGTATTTGCTAGTTTAGTTGACCTGTCTCAACACAATACAGATGCATATGAAAAATGTTTTATGCAGCTCGTCCATTTGCTTCCATAATGCAGCCTTACTTTACATCAGCCATGTCAAACACTCTGTTAGGGGGCCACCTGTGGCCTTACCACTTTTTTTTGAAGCCTGCAACTAGATGTTAATGAAACCTCTAAGTGCAGCCCACCCAGGCACTCACAGATAGCCTGAGAAGCTCCCTGTTGCTCATACGTGCCTTCTCAGGCTCCCGTGTCCAACACGTGCCTATTAAAACTCCCTTGGTTCCGTAGGGTTGTAATAGGCATGGGTTGGACATGGGCAGCATGAGGAGGCCATGGGCAGGACGAACGCCTCTCCCAGCCCCTGTGGCTACTGGCCCAGTCCACTTCTTCCTGCCACCGGAAGCTGCAAGCCCCTTGCTTGGCTGGCCTGTTTGTGCCAGAGACACTGCAGAACCTTCTGGAAACTTGGTTGTCACTAGTGATTTTACAGGGAAGAATCCCAGAGATGGTGGAGACAGGAAAGGCTAACCCCCTGAGAAAAAGCTGCTGCATGTGAGAAGTTGATAAAATGGAGAAAGGGGTTGTTTGATTCTGCAAGAGAAAAGTAGGTCCTCACTGCTGCTTATGATGTGCCCTGCTCTCAGTGCCACAAGCAGAAAAGGGAGTGAGGGGGGAAGAAAAGGTTTGTGGAGAAAAAACTACCTGGAAAGAAACTGTAAAGAAGAAAACCCATTCAGCCAAGCTGCAAGAAAACTGGGGGCTTGCTCTGCTTGCTGCGGGTGCAGAGTGAAAGAAAGGAGTGCTTTCTCCTTCAGGCTTGTGGAAGCTGTGAGTTTTTCTAAGAGCACAGGGGCTTGATGGGACTGGCTGGCAGCATTCTCAGGCTGCTGCCTTTCTGGTCAAGTGTGGTTACACACCCCACCCCACCTTCCCGGGGAGGCTAGTGCATGGAAAGGGGGCAGTACCAGCCACAAGGGGCCAGAGGGTGGTCCAAGAAGGGCCGCAGTCTTTGATTAACCACTGTCTATACTTGTTTCTGTTTCAACAAAACAAGTGGGCTGGGTCTACGCGTGCCCCTTCCTTTCGAAAGGGGCATGCTAGTGAGCAGGTTCGAAATATGCTAATGAAGCGCTGCAATGAATATGCAGCGCCTCATCAGCATTAATGGCGGCCGTGGCGATTCGAAAGTGCGGCTTTTCGAATTGTGCGCCACCCGTGGCTCCGGGACCTTCCGAAAGGACCGCCCCCAATTTTCGAAAGCTGTTCATCCAATCACCAGATAGGAAGAAGGGCTTTCGAAAACTGGGGGGGGGGTCCTTTCAGAAGGTCCCGTCTCCACAGGTGGCGCGCTATTCGAAAAGCCGCACTTTCGAATCGACACGGCCGCCATTAATGCTGATGAGGCGCTCCATATTTATTGCAGCGCCTCATTAGCATATTTCGAACGTGCTCATTAGCATGCCTCTTTCGAAAGGAAGGGGCATATGTAGACCCAGCCGTTGTGTGTTGTATAAAAAGTACTTTAAATTTATATTTAAATTAAAATTGTTATATGTGAGCAAATAACAATTTTACACATTTTGTAAACTGTTAATGAAAGTAGAAAACAATACAACTCATATTAATAAAATTCTCAGTTAAAATTATTGTATTATATTTAAGCAGGACCTGAAAAAATATTATAAAATATACCTAAAACATAATCTATAGTAATAAATAATTACGACTTTCCAATAGGAGTACATTTTCTTCCATGGCCCCTGAAAGTTATCAGTTTTCATTTGTACAACCCTCAGTAGGCTCTGAGTTTGACATGCCTGCTTTACATCCATCAACAGAGACACAGTGGATTCAGTGTATACACGGAGTTCTCTTAGACTTGCTATCCAGCAAGCAGGTGTGCTACAGATTGTGATCAAATTTGATCCCCATTCACTCAAGCTGGGTCTACACGTAAGCACCCTTTTGAAAGGACGAAAATAGACGTTCGGTGTTCGAAAAAGCGGCCATCGAAAGAGAGCACCCACCGACCTTTTTCAGATCGGTGTTCCAATCTGCTCTTTCGAAGTGCCGTCGAGGTCTTTCGAAAGAGAGCGTCCACACGGCTCCAAGCCCTCTTTTGAAAGAAGGGAGGCAGGAAACGCCACGGACGGGGTCCCATGGCCAACAAGCCCTTCCGGGGCTGCATCCAGCCGCCTCCTTTGAAGGGTCCCTCCCTCCGCCCTCCCACTCCACATGAGCTGAGTGCTGCCCAGCCTGTCCCAGCTTGGCAGAGCCCACTCATACCCACCATGGAGGCCCAGTGACAGCTCCTGCAGGAGGACGCCCTCATCGTGGACGCCCTGCTGGCAGAGCTGTGCACCCGAGCTGCAGCTGCACCCAAGCTCATTGGGTGGCTGCAAGGTCCCCCCAGGGCCTCGGGGCTTCCCCCACCGGGGCACTGCCGGGCACACACACCCCCGGGTGCCCCGATGCCTCTGGACACACACCAGCAGCACTGACTAGTGGGAGCACTTGGTGGTAGAGGAGTGGAACAAGGAAGGGCAGCTGTGGAACTTCTGCATGTCAAGGCAGACTTTCAAGGAGATCTGCCACTGGCTCGCCCCCGCACTCCGGCACCAGGACACCTGCATTTGGCCAGCCCTCACCCTGGAGAAACGAGTCACAATTGCCATCTGGAAGCTGGCCACCCCGGACTCCTATCGCTCCATGGGACAGCAGTTTGGGGCGGGCAAGGGCGCTGTCGGGGCTGTGCTTATGGAGGTAAGGTGGCGCTGGGTGGGCAGGGGGGCTGGGGCAAGGGGACCCCTCCCCTGTAAGGGGCCCGATGGGGCCAGGTGCTAGACAGGAGGGGGGCGGGGGCTGCACGGGCCAGGGGCCGGACGGGAGGGGGGCAGAATGTGCCCAAGGCAGGAGGCAACTGCCGCCACACCTGCACTAGCGCACATGTCCCCCTTCCCCCTCTGCAGATCATCAGGACCATCAACGCGATGCTGCTCCGTACGGTCGTCCGTCTGGGGGATGTGGACAACACGGTTGCCGGCTTCCAGGACCTGGGCTTCCCGAACTGCATCGGCACTTTGGACGGCACACACATCCCCATCCGCACCCCGCCACACAGCGCCAGCCAGTACATCAACTGAAAGGGCTACCATTCATTGGTGCTGCAGGCGCTGGTTCACCGACCTCTAAGTGGGCTGGGCTGGGCTGGCCACACCCACGATGCCCGGGTCTTCCGGAACTCTGGCCTCTGCCGCTGCATGGGAGCCAGCACCTTTGTCCTGCAGAGGGGGATCGCCATGGTGGAGGACATCACCATGCCACTCTGCATGGTGGCAGATGCGGCATACCCCCTGCAGCCGTGGCTCATGAGGCTGTACACGGGACATCTTGACCCCACCTGGGAGGTGTTCAGTGAGTGCCTCAACCAGGCCCACAACGTGGTGGAGCGGGCCTTTAGTCGTCTAAAGGGGCAGTGAAGGTGGCTTCTCGCACGGCTGGAGGTTGGGGTCCCCTACGTGCCCCAGGGGGGCGGGGGCGCCTGTTGCATCCTCCACAACATCGTGGAGGGAAAGGGGGACGCCCTCCAGCTGGCGCTGTCTATGAGCAGCTGGGCTTCGCCCCCATCTGCCAGACCCACCGGGACGGCCACTGCATTCGGGAGGTCCTCAGCCAGGCCTTTGCCAATGGCCAGCTCTGACCTGCACGCATGCCCACATCCCATGCACATCTGTCACCCACCATCCCTGCCACCCCCACCCCCCCAGCACCGCACCCGCACATGCACCAGCCACTGAGGAGCACAGCACAGAGTGGTAAATAAAGAAATGTTTATATAACTTGGGTGTTTGTAAATATGTACAGGGGGGAAACCTAACTTGGAGCGGGACGAGGTGCTCATTGTGGGGCAGGGGTGGTGGGCCACAAACCCCGTTGGACCCTGGAGCCCCTGACCCCCCGGGTGTGGGGTCCCTGGCGGGGAGGGGAGGGTGCTGGTACTACCAGCAAATATTGTCGGCAGGTGGGCCTGGTGGGGGCGGAGGGGGCAGGGCAAGTAGGGGAGATGCCGGGGGCCCAGGAGGCGGGCCATAGTGGCTGTGTGCTCCTGCACAGCCTGGCCAATGCCCTCAAGGATGTCCAGCAGCCTATCCCAGGCTGCCCTCCACCACTCCATGTCGGCCCAGGCGAGCTGGAGGTGCTCCTTGGCCTGCCGCTGGGTGCCTGGGTCTTCCTCAGCTCTCCGGGGGGCCCTCCAGCTATGGCCCCGATGGTGCCCTTCCTGGAGTGGAGTCCGGACACCTCCAACGGCTGTGGGCAGGCTCTCTGGGATGAGGGATGGCGCGGGGCTCTCCTGGCCCACGGATGGTGCAGCTGTGTGGAGAGGAGGAGAGCATGTCAGTAGTGTGCACTGGATGGAGGGGACCTGGCTGTGGCCTACCCACTTGAGCCCACCCCATGGGGCCCCCGCATCCCCGAGGGACACTGATCCCTCCAGGGACCACCGACCCCCCCCACCTGGGACTGGGCCTCCCAGCCTGGGTGTGATTCCAGGGGTGTCTCATGCAGGGGGCCTTCCTGGCCTGCGGTGCGTGGGCCCTGGGCGCCATCCAGCACCGACCGTCCGCCACCCCTGTGTGGCTTACGGCGCTGTCCACTGGGGGCGGGTGCTGGGCCCCGCTGGTGTGGCACCACGGGGTGCTGCATCACATGTGGGGGCTCGCCTGTGTGCAGCCCGGGACCACCGGTTCTGTGTGTGGGCACATAGCTGTTGCGTCGCCCCCAACCTGTGGAGTAGGTGTGCGCCCCTCCCTGGACGTACCTGAGGGTCCCCTGGCGACGTCCGGAGATGTCCGGCCCTCGGTCGCCTGGCTGGAGGAGCAGGAGGGGAGCATGATGGTCAGCTCCCCCTCCTCGCTCAACCAGTCCGTGGTCTCCTCACCCTCCTGGGTCCCTGATTCGGGCTGCTGCAGCTCCTCCCTGGAGGTGTCAAGGAAAGCCACGGGGGGGTGAACTCCCTTGGGGCCCCAGGATGCCCTGTAGCTCCCTGTAGAAGGGGCATGTCGCTGGTCCTGCCGCAGCGTGTCCGGCCTGGTCCCTGGCCTGGGCATATCCCTGCCGGAGTTCTTTTACTTTGGAGCGTACCTGCTCCCCGGTACGCTCCAGGTGCCCCCTGGTTTGCAGGCCTATTGCCAGGCAGTCGAAGGCTGCGGCATCGCGCTGCTTGACGCCCATGTGGTGCAGGACCTCCTTGTCCTGCCAGAGGCCGAGGAGGTCCGGGAGCTCCCGCTCCATCCAGGCGGGAACCCTTTTTTTTCCGCCCCCTGGGAGCCTTGTGGAGGCTCGTAAGGGGGGCCGTGGGGCTGGCTGCTTGCCATGCAGGTGCTGGAGCGTGGGGCTGGAGTGTGTGTGCGGGCTGCTCCAAGCGTGCTCTCAGCTTCCTGCCATGGGTTTCCTCCATGCGTGTGGCTTTAAGGCAGCCGAATGCAGGGACCATAGAGCCCCGCTGCTGCTGGCTGGAGAGGCCCCGTACTCCAGCTCATCGGCGCAATGGTGGACCTGTATTTCGAAAGAGCGGACTGTGGAGCGTCTACACGTGTACCCCTTCGATTTATTATTTTGAAAGGGAGTGATCTTCCTGATACGGGATCGGGGTTCGTATTTCGAAGTGTGCGCCCTGTTCTTTCAATTTTCTTTCGAAAGACAGGTTTACACATGTGGACACTCCTCCCGCTCTTTCGAAAAGGGGCCATTTATTTTGGAGGTTTTTGTACGTGGAGACACAGCTTTACTCAGAGTAAAAAGGACACTCAAGATCAGAGAGTTGCTGAAGGAGAGTGGGGTTAAATATTTAATAGCACCCAAGTCCCACTGACTTCCAGTAACAATTAGGCTCCTTAGTGACCTTTGAAAATGGGATTTAAACATTTTTGAAGATTTTCCCCAGTATGTACTGGCATAAAAGGATAAAAGTTCATTCTCAGCAGAACTTCATATTTTTGTAATAAAGCTTTGTTCTGCAGTATTTTCATTCCAGTTTACAAATGTACTTTAAATGCAGCTATTTCTCTTCTCCATTTCAGTGTTTGAATATTTGTTCTAAGTTACATTGCTGACAGTAGATATCAAACTTGGTATCATAGTGAACTGCAGTGTGAAAGCTGGAGAGAGTCTGAAGTGTCTTTTATGAACCTCCTTGTGATGGAATGAAATTGCAGTTGACTGCCTTCTCTGAAATTCTTTGGGAAGAGTTATATGATTGTTTTACATTTGTGCCAGAGAATAAGAGGGGAAAGATCATGCTTAACATGTCAGTGTAGGCAATAGTTAACTTAAATTCTACTGAAAAGCACATGGGTTAAGTCTGTTGAGAATGAGCCGTGGAGCATGCATTGTAGGAGTTGAGCACTTTGAAAATATGGCCTCAAATGTTTTTGTAATATTACTTTCCCCTGTAAGCAATGGTTCATGGCTTTCCCAGGGATGCCGCAGGATTGTAAATAGAGGAGGTAGTTGTGAGTGGGAGGGGCGGAGGGCTGTCCATGAGATAATTGTCCCACTAAAATGTGGTTTGACCTATCAGGCTGAAGCCAGCTTCATGGGAGTGTATCTTTGGCCTGCTGTAATGCACTCCTCTTCATACAAAACCAGTGCACTATTGGCCACTTCCTTGGCTGCTGCAGAGTGTGCCAAGAATTTAGATCTATCTCTACAACTGGGTCCTTTCCTCAGCTATCACTCATTGCTGTCCAGTTTTAATTAGCTTGAAAATTATCTCCAGCTAAGAACATGCATAAGAAAAGCTTTGAGATGTTAACATTGAAAAATGAAACTGAGATTACCCAGAAATCTTAACAAGAACCTGCTTATTGCTCAGGCTGGAGAGTGAAACTCAGGAAGGTAAAGGTAACCTTCTACAGAAGAAATCGTAACAAGACATAAGAAGGGCGTTTTCACAGACAGGATTGCTGGCTGGAGGTACAGTTTGTCGAAGGGCATGTCTGCACTACACAGCTGCTAGTGCCAAGGCTGTGTTGAGACAGCCTTCTCGCTAAAAGTCACTTGGTGTGAGCACTGTCGGCATGTTATCAACAAAATACTTCCATCCCCTATGAGGGAGTTTTGCTGTTCTGGCAAGAAAGAAAGCACTCCTATGAACAAAGCACCATTTACGTGCACTTGCCATGGCAAAACTCTCCCATTCCCTGGGGGCCCATTGAGCACCCATGAACAGTAAAAATGTTGTCAATCGTGCAAGTGCAGACATAGCGTGATGGGGCTTTTCCACGTCTGATTTGTATGTTCCTCTCTTAGGCTATTTAGCAGATCCTCCTGCCTAGGCCAGTTTTCTGTCATGTTTTTCCGTGGGTTGTCTGTAGTGGGTGAGATTTCAGACTGTAACATGTTTCAGGTACAGTAGATCCTCGAAATACACATCTGGTGGGCTGGTCAGTTTCCTGGGTCCCTCAAGCAGCAGGGAGATGGGAACCAGGCTGACCACTAGTTCTTGGCACCTGGTGGGCGGGTCTGTTTCCCAGTTCATGGAAGCCCAGGAGAGCTAGGAACCAGACAGCAGCCTGGTTCCCTCTCCCCCTCGACTTATACAAAAATTTGAGTTATGCGGGGGTTGCAGGAATGCAGCCCCCACGTAACTTGAGGGTTTACTGTACTACTGACTGAGAAGCAGGTTAGTTTTTCCAGGAGGAAGGGATCAACTTGCAAGGTCTGTTACTGTCTTAAAGGAATGACTTTTATGCCAAGAGTAATTGCCAAGAAAATATGCTGATATTCTGTAATGTCTTTTTTAAGTTCTTTGTACTAGATAACTTCACGTCTTCTGATGACATCCTAGGCAGCATCTCAGTGCATGTTTCTAACTTAATCTACAAGTAACTCATTTACTGGAGCAGTAGGTAAGGAACAAAAGAAATGGCAGGGTGCTGCTGTGTATCACTTGGATATTTAGAGCAGTGATTCTCAACTTGGGGTGCGTGTGTCTCCCAGGGGGTGCATCAGCTCATATAGATATTTACCTAGCTTTACAACAGGCTACATCACAAGCTATATAGACTATCATTTCACATAGACAATGACTTGTTTGTACTGCTTTATGTCCTATACATAGAAAAGGAGCTATAATGTTTATATTTCAATTGATTTATAATTATGCAGTAGAAATGAGAAAGTAGGCACCTCTTCAGTACCAGTGTATCGTGACATTTGTATTTTTAGGTCTGATTTTGTAAGCAAGCAGTTTTCAAGTGAGGTGAAACTTGGGTCTGTGGAAGACAAATCAGATTCCTGATGGGTATAGTAGCCTGGACCGGTTGACAGCCAGGCCTAGAAAAGTGCTACAGATGACTAATCTCTTTCTGCTGAGGGTACCTCAGAGGATGCCTGACGGTATGATGATAAAGAGGGTTTTATTCAGTCCTCAGTAGCTTTACAGCCTTCAGCAGGGCTCAGCTTTTAGTCCGAGCAGTCAGTGAGTAGTAGAGATGGCAAAGGTGGGCCTGGGAAGGGGAGGGTGGCTGGAGAAATCCAGGGGTCACATTGTGACTATCTGTGGGTAAATTGTCAGAGCCAGGCTGACGATGGCACTGTGGCAGGACAAATTTCATCCAAGCATGTGGGAGCAAGGCACAACAAAGCTGGACTTGCTGCCCAAAGCAGGGTGACAGCCTGGGATTCTCTGTCTTACAAATATGCTGTAGCCCAACCAGATGGAGGAACTGTTGCATAAATCCTCTGTCCTTGTGCTGTGCAGGTCAGTGTAAACCTGTAATGGTCCGTGAGTTTTAAAGCAGTTGAGCAGTGAAAAAGCTCCTGTTGACTGCTGGGGCACAGGATTTCGCTACAGGAGATGCTGTCAGACTTACCCAGGAGCTTACATGCCCTTAGCAACCAGAGATGAGTTGCTGCTGCTGCAGTTATGGCTGCCCACCTGGTCCTGTGATTATGCCTTTTTCCGGTCTCCCAGTTTTCACCAACATGGTGGATGTTTTCCAGCTTGGTCTCTGCCCCAAATGATACCAGAGCCAGATGAAGGCACAGCCTCATTGGGGCAGTTCAGGAGCCCATGTTCCCAAGTGTCTACACTCACCATTGCAGTGTAATTTTTCTGTAGAAAACCTAAAGCTGAGGTTAGCACTGGTATCAGAAAGGTCTTCCACGGGATGGGGTGTAAAGAGCAGCTGGAGCACATATGAACCAGTGCCCTTCCGCTGACCAGCATCATCTCCCCCGTCGTCATGCTATGGAAGCACGGCTTGTCACCCCATCACTAGAGCAGGGCTCCCTCCCAGGACAACAAGTGCAAGAGCAGGAACCCCAGCACCATTATGATGCTGACAGACTGCAGTCACGCTCCACGCAGTGAGTGCTGCATGCACAGCTGTGTCTAATTATGGGAGAATTGTGTTGCTTTGCCCTATCTGCAAGCCAAGACATGCTGTTTCAGATAGCCTGTGATTCTTGAGGATGCTTCCCATATGCTGTGACTATCCAGGAGCAAAGAGAACCGTTCCCTGCCTCTCTCCTGCCAAGCATGCAGCATGCTTCCCCCTTGGCTTATTCCAACACCTACCTGCTCATTTTCCAGACCCCCCTGTGGCTCACAGGAGGCTGCAGACTCAGATGTGGGTTTTAAGAAATAACATGTGAAGTACTGTCACCTGAGCTACAACCCAGTTCCAACATCAATGAAGGCTGCAAGCGAGAGGCCCATTGATCATTTGCTGTGATTGGCAAACCCTTGCAAGCAGGACGGCTAGTTGGCCAGTCTCTGTGTAGCCCCATCAAACACAGCTCAGCCCCTCACAGTCATTTACTAATCCAGCCTCCACTCCCTCTTCAAGGTGGGCAAGCAGCCCTACCCCGTCACAGAGAGAACAAGCATAGAGCAATTACAGTCCTGTCTACACTAGGGAAAAAACTTCTGTAGGTGATGGGATGGATCACTCAGTGATTATCTGTTCATTTGCACTGAGCCACCTGGCATTGGCCACTGTCAGAAGATGGGATACTGGGCTAGATGGACCTTTGGTTTAACCCAGTATGGTGGTTGTGTTCTTCTGCAGATGCACTTAGATCCCGTTTAACTAGTTGCTGGGGTATGTAGTGCCAAGCCTAAGACTGAACCTCTCCAGTTACTGCATTTTTAAATAGTACCCACAGTGGGGTTTAAGGGATGTTAGCTAAAACAGTCATTTTTCTAGTCTAGCCAAAGTCTATTTAATCATTGGAGAAGGTCCAGAGAAGAGCAACAAAAATGATTAAATGTCTAGAATACATGAGCTACGAGAGAAGACTGAAAGGCCTGTGTTTGTTTAGTTTGGAGAAGAGAAGACTAAGAGGGGACATGATAGTGTAACCCACATGCCTATGCATGGTTAACTATCCCACATAGTGGTACGTAGACCACGTCACATAGAAAGAATGTGTCCTCTACAGCCTTAACTGAGAGCTAGCTGGCCTTTAGCTCAAGCTGAAGTGGTCTCTGCCCTAAGCTCTAGAAGTGCCAGGTTCTTCTTCCAGTGGTTGTTAGCCGATGGCCAAGGATGTTTGGTGAGGTGCCAGCTATGCCCGTTTTATACCATCCGTGACTTTAACCGCTAGGACGCACTGTCCCTTCGCGGCGGGCAGCCCGGGCTAGGCTGACGGATGCCCCAAGGTCCTAACCACCCGTGGAGGCGGCACAACTCAACGCTAGGCTCTTAGTACTCTCACCTAATGGCCAGGCTTTATAGCCAAAACGGCTGAGGTTCTTTAATTGTGTTGGCTGCTTTACAGTAAACCAGAGAAACAAGTCAGGCTTATGCACAAATGGTTACCAAAATTTATTAAACTAGATTCTAATCATGTGGTTACAAAATTGCTAGTGCCTACTTATTTAAATGTATAGATGTTACATACACACAAACAAGTTACAAAGCTGAAGCCACAATCCCAAAGAAAGAAAACAAAGTATAGAGCTCTATGTCAAAATATGTGTACACTAAAGATAGGAGATCAGGTGTGGGTGCTTCTTACCCTCCTTGCATCTCTCGATTCCAGCGGTGCCAAGCCAGGATCGGTCACTCAATTCCGCGGAAAGACGAATAAGAGACAAGGCTCAGGGACCCTCTTAGCTGCAGAAGCCTTGGGAGGCTGTCACTTATCTGACCAGCAGATAGATAGTGAAAAGCACTCAAAAATCATGGTGCTGTAGGTCCCATACTTATACCTCTGTACTCCTTTATTCTCTTTCTCCTTTCTTATGCCAAATTGGGGCTGGTCTGTCTGGGCGACGCCAGCTCTCGCAAGAGTAGTTTACACTTGCAAGGGAGAGAAACAATAAGTTTCGACTACTGGACATTCCTTTATTAGGGTAAATATTTTCCCACCTAGGATGTGGGTGTGTGTGCATCACGTTATTTAGTAGGGGCTAAGAGCCATGTCTGTCACAGCTTCTCTGTCTGCTGTGAGCCTAATCGTTGTATATGTTCCCAGAGGCACATTGCAGCAGCACACCCGTGCTTCTCACAGCTTCAAAGGCTGTGCTGGAATTTATGTTAAGTGCCCTGTTGTTTTGGCTCCCTTGTGTTCCCAGCAATGCTGGTCTGAGAGGGGGCTGGCTGTCTGGCTACAGTGGTCCCCGTGGGTGCTCCACAGTAGGTGTCGGGCTCGCCCCGGTGCCACAGATCGGAAAATTTTCAGCAGTCTCCGTCGGGTCACGCATGCACCGATGCGCGTCGGTCCTTCGCATGCCTTCAGTCACATGTGCAATCCGGTCCCTGCCAGTTCCTTCTCAACCGCCAACGGCTGCAGACGGATTCCGCTCCGGCTCCAACGCCTGAGAAAGATAAAACTGTGTTTTAATTTTGTTAATAGTTATTAGTTGATAGTTTTAGTTAGCACTGTTAAAGTTGTTCCGTTTAAATGTAGATATAGTTTTTAAAAAAAAAAAAGGAGAGAGAGAAGAACGGAGGCGGCCACCTTAAGCAGTCCGCTATCCTAAAAGCTGCGAACGTTATCTTTTTCCAGGACTGATTAGCTGTTAAGTGCCCTATTAACATTCAAAGACTTAAACGCCCGGGCCGAGATGTCCTCGCCGGGGTTTAAGAAATGTGCCTCATGCCGCGAGGCCATGCCTGCCTCAGATGGGCATAGCGAGTGCATTCATTGCCTTGGGGAGACCCACGTTCCACAAAAGTGTCCTCACTGCTCCGAGCTCACAGCCAGACCCAGAAAGGACAGAGAAATGAGGCTGAAAATGATTTTATTTGATAAGGCCCTCCAACCTGGACCATCGGAGAAGCCCTATAAAGAGGGGCCCTCAGGGTCGCACAAGAGGAAGGCGGCTTCCCTAACCTCCTCTGTACAAAAGAAAAGGAAGCTTTCTCCAGCTCAATCCTTGCTGGTAACACCTGTGAGAAGGACAAGTGGAGCACAGGGCTCTGACCCGCAGGCTGCTCAAAGCGGGATGACTGTAGCACACACAGCTGCGCCAGGGCCTCTGACCATTAAGCAGTTGGCACCGGGGGCACCGCAGGCACCAGAATTGGCGGCACTGACTCCCACGGCACCGAGCCCTGCGGCACTGATGACACCAGAGCAGGGGTACCCAGCACAGGACCCAACGGTGCTGGAGGAAGCTACCCGCGCGGCGCTGTGCACAGGAGCACCAAGCGCGGCACCAACAAT
Source organism: Carettochelys insculpta (assembly GCF_033958435.1). NCBI lineage: Eukaryota > Metazoa > Chordata > Testudines > Carettochelyidae > Carettochelys > Carettochelys insculpta. Next base: position 138,074,641 of record NC_134140.1, read on the forward strand.
GGCGCCGAGGTCCCCGGCACGGGATGGGGTGGCGCCTGCTTCGCAGGGACGGGGAAAAGTAAAAGCCAAAACCCGACACCGCAGCCCATCCCAGGAGGTCACCGCGTTGCCGTTATCGCCTAGCTCCCCTCCTCCGAAATACATCAGGCAGCAACTCCAATGGCCTGCTTCAGACCTCCATCCCCGTTCCTTCAACCACCATTCCCCTGGCTCAGACAACCTTCACCAATCTCCAGTAGGGGCCCCTATGAATACTATCACAGAGTATCTCCGCCACTGTCAGTGTCATCACGGAGGTCACGCTCGTCTAGACCCCATGTGTACGTTTTCCGATTGTCGTCCAGATCCCCATCACCAGGCCCTTGCCCCTGCTGTTATGGCTGTCCTTACCATACTGAACACCGGCACAGGGTGTCCAGATCCAGGGGTAGATCCCCACAAACACCTCGCCAACACCCCTTCACACAGTCTCACTCCGTGAGAAGAACACAGCCTTCCCAGGCGGACGTTGGTCCACAGGCCCTGGACCTCCCCTCTGAATCCTCAGAAGGGCAAGCATATGAACAAATCCAGGAATCGGAGGAATTAGAGGAGGTATATCATAGCGACGCCTCTTCGTCCTCCCCAGATGAGGGGATTGTCCCCAGGGATATTTCCCCCCTGGACGACCTTAGGCAATTCCAAGAACTATTCAAGAGAGTAGCACAAACACAGGACATTCAAATAGCAGAGGTGCAGGAGAAACATCATAAACTCCTGAAAAATTTAAGAGCCCCGGCTTCATCTAAGATCGTTATCCCACTAGATGAAGTGATTATGGAATCAGCCACCAACGTATACCAGACTCCAGCCTCCACCCCCCCACCCCAACAAACAAGAGGGCAGATAAGAAATACTTTGTTCCAGCCAAGGGCATGGAATTCCTGTTTAGCCACCCCCAACCAAATTCCCTGGTAGTCGAATCATCACAGCAGAGATCCAAGACACCCCAGTATAAATCAGGAGGGTCAGAAAAAGGCGTGAGGAAATTAGATGTGTTTGGTAGGAAAGTCTATTCCTCCTCTGCCTTACTACTCAGAATGGCAAACTATGCAGCACACCTGTCAAACCACAACTTCGATGATTATTCCAGACTTACTTCCCTCATGGATTTCCTTCTAGAGGATAAGAAACCAGTGCTGAAAGCGATCATCCAAGAGGGCTACGTGGCCTCACAAACAGGAGTTCAGATTGCCCTGGATGTGGCAGACATGGCAGCACGCTCCACAGCCACGGCAGTGGTAATGCGTAGGGAATCATGGCTCCAGACGTCCAGCATTCCCAGAGATCTGCAAACAAAAATCGTAGACCTTCCATTTGATAAACAGAAGTTATTCGCAGATTCAGCTGACTCGGTTCTACACTCCAGCAAGGACTTGAGAACCACGCTTAGGACCCTGGGCATATATACCCCTCCATACAGGAGGAAGAAGTTTTACCCCCAGCAAAGGTGCTACGCTTATCAACCTCAGCGTACACAATACCAAAGGAGCTATGACCAAGAGCGCCACCACCAGCAGCAACAGTATAGGCCCCCAGATGACGCCCCCAGCAGGGTTGCGCACCCTCGGGGCAAGCCATGAGACAGCAAGTTTGACGGGTATGTCGAGGACTGCAATATCAACACCATCCCTCAATGCCAATCCCAGCTCATGTTCCACCATCGGCTCAAACCATTCTACTCTCAATGGTAAAACATCACCACAGACAAATGGGTACTGGAGATTATAGCCACAGGATACACAATCCCCTTCCAATCACTACCTCCACCGAAACCACCCAGCCAGCCCTTCTTCAAGGACCCCTCCCACGAGACAAGGTTAAAACAGGAGGTAGACCATCTCATGTTCACAGGGGCAGTGGAGAGAGTTCTGGAACAATTCCAAGGGAAAGGGTTCTACTCACGGTACTTCCTAACAGAGAAGAAGACAGGAGGCTGGAGGCCAATCCTGGACCTACGGGCCCTCAACCGGCATCTGCGCAAACAGCATTTCAGGATGATTACAATTGCCTCCATACTTAGGGCATTGGACGATGGAGACTGGTTTGCAGCCCTCGACTTGCAGGACGTGTATTTTCATATAACTGTTCACCCGGCACACAGACATTTCCTCCGCTTCACAGTAGGCAGGGAGCACTTCCAATACAGAGTTCTTCCTTTCGGTCTCTCTTCGGTGCCCAGAGTGTTCACCAAAACACTGGCGGTAGTATCAGCTTACCTACACAGACAGGGTGTGTTCATTTTTCCATACCTGGACAACTGCCTACTGACGGGGGCCTCAAAGGCAGAGGTCCTATGCATGATACATGTCACTACAAACACATTCGCCTCATTGGGCCTAGTTATCAACCTCTCAAAATCAAAGACCGAGCCTACGCAGAATATAGAGTTCATAGGGGCATGCATAGACTCTACTACATCAAGAGTATACCTGCCCGAGGCCCGTTTCTGCACCATGAAATCCCTGGTACAAGTAATGACGTACAGCCCCACAGTGCCAATCCTAACATGTCTACAACTGTTGGGGCACATGGCGACCACCACGTTCGTGGTACAAAATGCCAGGCTGCATATGCGGGGCCTGCAGCATTGGCTGGTGAGCATTTACAAACCAATAGTCCATACCATCCACAGGACAGTATCGCCCACAGTGGAGGTGCACAGGTCACCGGCATGGTGGGCAGATCCCAACAACTTACTAGTAGGGGTGCCCTTCCACCAACCACAAATTGCGATTTTTCTTACGACAGACGCATCCCACATAGGATGGGGAGCGCACATCGGCAACAAAGTAACTCAGGGGCTCTGGTCCCCCGCGGAAAAGACATTGCACATAAACATACTAGAACTCAGAGCAGTGTTCAGTGCGTGCAGACGTTTTCAGAAATGCCTGCACAGCAAAGTAGTCGGAATAAATACCGACAACACCTCCACCATGTTTTATATCAACTGGCAAGGAGGGGCCAGATCCTGTGCGCTATGCGCAGAGGCAGTCTGGTTGTGGAACTGGTGCATTGTCAACAATATAACGCTGAAAGCCTCATACCTACCCAGTGTCCACAATGTGAAGGCAGACCAGCTAAGCAGGCGCTTTGCGCTCACACACGAGTGGCAGATCCGTGTCGATCTGCTCCGACAAGTTTTTCATAAATGGGGGGTTCCCCAAATTGACTTGTTTGCCACTTACAACAACAAACAATGCCCTCAGTACTGCTCCAGAGCGGGCATAGGACAGGGATCCTTGGGGGACGCCTTCACGGTGCCATGCAAGGGCCTTCTACTCTATGCGTTCCCTCCCACGACACTCATGCATAAGGTTCTAGAGAAAGCCAAAAGAGAGAGAGCACGTATAATACTGATAGTCCCAACCTGGGACCAACAGCAATGGTTTCCTCTGCTTCTGCGCGTGTCATGCCACCCGCCACTCCCCCTACCAGTAGTGCTGGACCTTCTCACGCAGGCTCAGGGGTCCATAGTGCGCCCACACCCTCAAAGACTCTGCCTACAGGCGTGGCTAATCCGTGGCTCAGCGCCTTAGAGAGCACATGTTCAGGAGGGAGTGAAACACGTCTTGGAGTCCAGTCAAAGGAGTTCCACCAGAAGGACTTACGCACAGAAGTGGAAACGATTCATCTCCTGGTGCTCTTCCAAGCAGTTGGCTCCTCAGGGCGTCCCTGTAACTGCAATTGTAGAATACCTGCTGGAGCTAAAACAAGACGGACTCTCCCTATCCTCTCTAAAGGTCCATCTTGCAGCTATATCAGCGTTTCAACATAAAGAGGAAGGGCCAACCATATTCGCCCATCCTATGGTCACACGGTTCCTAAAGGGGCTGGTAAACCTGTACCCCCCTTGGAAACCGCTATCGCCGTCATGGAGTTTGGACTTGGTCCTCCACACGCTGTCAGGACCACCCTTTGAACCATTGGCCACGGTACCCCTGGGTCTACTTACCCTGAAAACAACCTTCCTTCTCGCAATTACGTCAGCCCGCAGGGTGAGCGAACTCGCAGCAATGATGGCAACACCACCCTTCACAGTATTCTCAAAAGAAGCGGTGCTCTTACGATTACACCTGGCCTTCATTCCAAAGGTTTCCTCAGAGTTCCACATTAACGAACCAATAGTATTACCCTCATTTTATCCTAAGCCTCACAACTCTAGCAAAGAGGCGCGGCTGCACCTGCTAGACGTAAGGAGGGCATTGGCCTTTTACATAGACAGAACTAAGCCCTTCCGCAAAATGGACAGACTCCTGGTGTCTCTCGCACCCAGGTCGAAAGGGGAAGGCCTGTCCTCTCAAAGAATTTCAAATCACATCATATCCTGCATAAGACTGTGTTATGAGCTGAGTAAGACCCCTCTGCTAGTTCCGCCCAGGGCTTGCTCCACCAGAGTGATGGCAGCATCGACGGCCTTCTTCAAAGGAATCGAATTAAAAGACATCTGCAGAGCGGCGACTTGGTCATCTTACAACACCTTTGCCAAGCATTAGGCCATGCACTGGGTGTTCGATGAGGATACACGCATACTGACAGCAGTCCTATCAAGGGCAACCTGCACATAAACGGACACCCACCTCCTTAACTGGGGTCACTGCTGGGTAATCACCTACCGTGGAGCACCCACGGGGACCACTCGAAGAAGCAAGAGAAGTTACTCACCTGTGTAGTAACGATGATTCTTCGAGATGTGTCCCTGTGGGTGCTCCACTACCCACCCGTTCCTCCCCGCTTTGGAGCTCTGTTTTCGCGTTTTTCAGAAGCATCCGGGGCGGTTGGTCAAGGAACTGGCAGGGACCGGATTGTGCATGTGACCGAAGGCGCGCGAAGGACCGGCGCACATCGGCACATGCGCGACCCGATGGAAACTGCTGAAAATTTTCCGATCTGCGGCGTCGGGGCGAGCCCGACACGTAATGTGGAGCACCCATGGGGACACATCTCGAAGAACCATCGTTACTACACAGGTGAGTAACTTCTCTTTCATGTCTGTCTCTGGGCAGTTATAATAGCAGCTTTCAAGTACCCAAAAGGGTATCCCAAAGAGGGGGGAGAATATTTTCCTTGAGCTCTAAAGATAGGACAAGCAACAATGAGCTTAAATTGCAGCAAGGCCGGTTTAGGCTGGACATTAGGAAAAAATTCCTAAGTGTCAGGGTCGTCAGACACTGGAATAAATTGCCTGAGGTGTTTGTAGAATCCCCATCATTAGAGATATTTAAGAGCAGGTTAAACATCTGTCGGGGTGCATGCACCCACTGGGGATGCATGATGCCCTTTCTGGAGGTGTGAGACATGCCAGACGTTTTTAGAAGGTAAATCATTGAAAACAAATTAAGCACAGGCATGTGAAGTGCAACTACTTTGTCTCCTCAAACCTAGGTGTTTATTAACATACATTTTTTAATGATGACTATAATATACAAGCAAAACGTTATTTTCAACTTTTTAAGCTAATTGTGGTGAAATTATCTTGCTACACAAATACAGCGTACTGCCACGTTGCAGGGCGTTTCTTGACACATGCACAGATGTGGCAGCACAGCGACTTTGTTTGCATTCAGTTAGCCACTACCTGTTAGCGCGTTGGTCACAGTTTACTTCCACAGCAAAACTCCGCAGCATCTCTGGGTAGTACTTGCGTATTTTTCTATGCCTGCTGTACTATTATTTGTGCTGAGGAGTAACATAAAACTATTTTACATATATTTAATATGCATTTAAAAGGGTATAGGCCCCCCATCTCCATTTTTTTATTTTTGATAAGGGGTGCGAGAACATATTTTGAGAACCAAAGGAGTGCAGGCTGCAGTAAGGGTTAAGAATCACTGATCCAGGGTGTGCCTGGTCCTGCATGAGGGCAGGGAACTGGGCTTGATGACCTCTCGAGATCCTTCCCAGTTCTAGTGTTCTGTGATTTGTCCAAGGTTGCTAGAGAAACCTGGGAACTAGGAAAGAAGCCCAGACTTCCTGAGACTCAGAGCCACAAAATAGTCTGTACCTAGGGGAAGGTGCAGTGAGCTGCCGGCACCAGCAGACCATCAATTCAGAGTGCCTCTTCAGCTAACAATATTGTGTTCTCTCAACTTTTATTACTAACAAAATTTCCATGTTCCCACCCTAGGGTGCAGCAACTGTCACTTCCCCTTTCCAGCACTGTGCAGGTAAACTGACAGGTTGTTCATGGTCACTTCTAGCACAGCTGAACACAGAACGCTGGCCTCATTCTCCCTGCCCGGGTAGGTGGATTTGCCTTAGCCAATGGTCACGTGATGGCATTTCAGTGCAGCAAAAAACATGAGAGGCTGCAAAAAGATGATGGCTTGCAAGGGGCTGGGGTGTGGAAGGTGTGGATCTGACTTGTTCTCAATCACAGGCTTTTGTGGCAATGGGCAAGTCAGGGAAAGCAGGGTTTGGCAAAGAAGAGATGTCCTATCCCTGAGAGATTTAGGCTGAAGATGACAGTGGAGTGAAACTGGAGAGCCCAGTTCTGACACAGACTCACCTGTGTGACCTTGTACCTCAGTTTTTAAATCTGTTTAGATTTCAAAGACAGCTGTGATTGGTCCAATGCAGGATCTTTTGGAGCAAAAAAAACAAAACATGGTTTAAATGTCACTGGCGTAGAGGGAGCTTAGGAAAAGAAGGGGGAAAAAGGAAAAGTGTTTGAAAAATGGGGCTTCAGAGATGCCAGCTTGCACCTAATGCTAGTGTGATACCATAAATGCCTTGGAAAATACATCCATTGCACATGCAGGAACACTTTCACTGAGCAAGGAACTACCAGACAGACTCCCTCAAAAGACGTCAACATCCATTTTTGCCTGGCAGTCCTTCAGTGGCGATTTGGCCTTCAGCAGGCACCACGGACAGATCACAAAGAGAGCAAGTATGAACTACTAGACAGAGTGGGGAAAGAGCCAATGATCAAACGAACCAGAGACACTGAGGCGGGACTTAGAGCACAGGAGCTCTCATCTCAGCTGTGCGCCTCCCCTTTATGTTCACATCAATCACACCGCTGGCTTCCAACCCATCGGTGTAGGCTGACCAGCCTGTTTTGCACACTGGGGTGCATGGCCCCAAGATTTTTTTGCATGGAAATGTTTGGGTAGAGTGGCAGATGGTGCCAAAATGCAGCAGATTAATAATGTCCAGCCTTCAGTGAATGCACCACTGAGGGCAAATTAGGACCCAGGGGCACAGAACAAGTCATTTCCATGTTGTTTTAATCGTCTTTCCAGATTGACAAAGGTGCCAAGATCACCATCGCCAAGTGTTGATTTTAGCCATGATTAGTACAAAATTTGTACTAATATGGAAACACTGTGGGGCAGTTAGAGGACTGGCTCTTGCCAGGAATACAGGGTGGACAAAATAAATGCTGTGAAGTAAGGAAAACAGTCTCTGTTCTTACACGACAGCTAAATAAACCAAAGTGCCAGCTCACGGCTGAGGAGCACCAGGAAGAGTCTGAGGACTGAACATGGCGTGAAACAGCAGATGCGCTCAAAAACACTGGCATTGCCTCCAAGAAGCATGTACAGTTCCCGAGCAGAGAACCTCACTGGGATCCCGGCTATGAATGAGATGTTAATTTGACGCCATGGTAACTAGGGTGAGGCAGGCATAAGTTCCTACAACAGGTCTGGCCATTTCACCAATGACTCCAATTAAATGCTCCTTTAACTTATCCCCTCACTGGTCAGTTAAATTCCTCACAGAGCTGCTCAGGAAGTGGTTCCCCACCTCTGAAATATGCAGAAAAAAATGAAAAAAATTTTTTTTCAAATTTTGGTTGCAGCAGAAGTTTTCACTCTATCACCCTAGATTTTTTGTGCCCTTTTTCAAGGCTGTTGCCCACTCTGGCGCGCTGTGTGCAGAAGTTGGGGCTTACAAGAGATTTTAAAAATACTTGGACATTAAAGGCCTTTGTTAAAAATTTCCTAAGGTCACAGATCTCCTGGCCTTGTACTGGTATTGCAGACACCACCCAGATACGAAAACCCAAGATACAGCACCTGCGAATTCTTTCCTGAGAGACACCCTCAAGTTCTTTTAACCCTCCTGGAGAGAGTTGGAAAACTTCAATTTCTTGTAGCAGCTCAGCTGTACAGTCTTAGGCATGTACTCATAGAACTCCTACCTTCTAAGTCATGACACAGGAATTGGATCACAGTCTTAAGGTGAATTTCATTAACAAAGGCAAGAAAGAAGATGAAACTGCTTGGTGAAGCGTATCGTGGTTGTTAGGTGTTACAGATCAATTTAAAATAGGATTTAAATCACAGACAATTATTTCTGTGGGGTCATTTGGAAAGGTAGAGTGTAAGGGGGAGTTGCAGAAGTCCAGCAAACCCAAAAATAAGGCAATAACCTGATTGTGTCTGCCTGAATGTTCTCTGTTCTGCTCATCGCTGTAGTTTCAGGGTTTAATCCTTCCCTGGGCATGGATGTTGCTGGATTATCCATGCCTAGCTCCTCACCAGTCCTTCCGGGGGCTCAGCTGTAGCCACATTACAGAAATAGAAAAGTCACTGCTCCCAATACAAAAAACCACACTCCTTCTCCATTGGCTTTCCTGGCCTCCTGCCAATGCACTTCCTACTTCCCTAGCCCTGGGGATTCTCTAGGATCCACCGTGTATGGTTTTAATCCATACAAGCAAGGCAATTAGGGTTAGTCTTAAAGCATTAATCTCTGAAAAAGGACTTTAGTTAACCAGTTGACATGGTGTTACATACACCCCACCATTCACCACACCCATGGAGTATGTTAGAGCTGCACAGGGAAGCCCCACCATACACTGAAGTTGGGATGTTCTGAATCAGAGAGCCATGCCCCACTCCCCGCAGCCATGCTCCTCTGGCTGCTAACATTGTGCCCTGGCTTGAGCGGGGAGTCAGGGCCAAGATCCCCTCTGATTTAGCCATCCATGAACAGAATAAATTTTGTTCTGTGCACCACAGCGTATGCATCACCAGTAGAAACACACTGCAGGATGTAGGAGCTGTAGGCGCTCTGCTAATCAACTGAACAGCACATGCATCTCTAGGGTGCCCACACGAGCACTCGGCTTACAGGGAATGCTGGTCAAGGCCCACAACTCTAATGCTAGGATCCAACTACTTTGTCTTTCATCCTCTGTCAATAACATTTTTCTAGGAAAAGCCCAATTGGTGTCCTTAGAATATATATTTCTAGTATGGACACATTATACATATATACTTACATTATGCAAAGCCAAGATTTTTAAAAATGTGCGAATACAGTTTTAGCTGCTTGCTTATTTACACTCACAAATGTCATCTTTTTTAAAGTGCTGAGCACCCAGCAGCCCTTCTTAGGGTCAGCTGTAGTACTCGGAGTAGGGTTTTTGTCAAACCACAGCCAGACTGAAGGGAGAATCATTGAGCTGTTTCAAAAGGACAAAACTATCAGCCCCAGGGCTCTCCAACATGACATCTCTATGCACAGATTTATTACATGGCGGTCCAGCGTCTAGCTCCTCTCAGGCTGGTGAGCAGCAGTTTGAGCTTAGCCAGGCTGTAACATGCAACTTCCACTGCACTCGTTGGCCTGTGGCACAGAGCTGTGCAACAAGAAATACAGAAAGCAGCTTCTGCATCCCAGCTGGTCTTCTGATGAATAGCTCTGCTGGGAACAAAGCCAAAATCTCCCACTGCAGGCTACCGTCTGCCAAAGGATGTTGGTATTTCCAAATGAAGGGATTACATGGCCTTATCTAGGAGCAACAGAAGTCGTTTTCAATTTAGTCTGGTGGCACACACTAGCCTGCATCTCTGGCATTGTAAGCTACCTCATTTTCAGAGGGCGAAGTATGAAAGAAAACCTCCCTCTTAGCATAGCTGCTGTGGCACTGATTTGAGGGCAGTCGTGATCAGGGTTCACTTTAAGCTGGGCACTTGTGTGGCCACTCACGAGTGATTCCAGGGCTGCCCAGCTGATTAGCAGAGCACCCAGATAGGTTTTGCGTTTCTAGTAGAGGTGCACATTCACACATGCCTTAGCGTTCATAAAATCATTCCAAGCATGAACAGAAAAAAGCCACGTGGGTGGAAAAGAGTAAGAGGGAGCATTGGTCATGATCCTAGTGCACAGCCTGAATAAGCAGGCTTTTGTGTTGGGAGTTTTCAGAGGGCATCTCTCAGGGTGCACCTCTAGATAGCAGTGGCTCTGTCTGTGGTGCTGTTCCCTTAACCTGCCCCTACTGTCATAGGGAAATGGAAAAAGGCTGCTGAAGCTAATCAATTCCACAGCCATCATGCCTGTTGCCAGAAAAACCTGAAGAGCTCTGTGTAGCACAAAAGCTTGTCTCTTTCACCAACAGAAGCTGATCCAATAAAAAGTATTATCTACCCACTGTGTCTGTCCAAAAGAACTATATACTAGTGCACCAGAACCACCCAGATGTACTGCACTCGGGGCCCTCCTTGGCCAGAGGCATCCTATTGGCCCCAAATATTGAAGCTGGCTCCGCCTGCATGCTACTAGCTAAGGTGAGGAGTTATTTACAGACCATTGTCACACAGCATGATTGCTTACTAGCCATTAATAAAAGGTAGGTAAGCCACACACATTTAATGAAGTTTATTTAATCATGACTATGCTTAGGAAAATACACTCAAAGGTTAATACAATGCAATTTAGTTTTAACTTTACACTACAATTTGGACAAAAGACTTGTACATAGTTTAGATAAAACTGGACTTGTGATCTGGTGTGTTTTACATCTATTACAAATGTATAAAAGGTTGTCATGCACTACAGTAGATAAACAGCATGAAAAAATTACCTTTGGTTTAATTCAGAAAATAATACAAGTATTGCACTGTGAAAGCTTCAAACATGGTGCAATGAAACATTATAAAAATGTTTCAATGCCAGCTTACAAATGTTTGTTAGCTAGTGTAATGTTAGAAAAAAGCATATGTACATGTGAAACAATTCCATTAGCTACCTGGATTCAGTTAATATTGTATGCAAATCAGGTATCTACACCACCAAGATTCAAGAGGTATCTTGAATTTGGTTTAACACTTACCAGCTACATTATAATTCTGAGGAAATCAACAATGTTATTGGATGCTAACTGACCTGTCAGTTTGGATTTTTTCAAAGGATGTAAAGTTCCAGCTTAGTTGATCAGAATTCAGAAGTGACAGCTACGCTGCCCTGGGTTACATCTTTCTGGTTAACCACGTAAGTTATTTCATGTGATGGTCACTTTTTGAGTGTACATTTCCAGATACATGAAATCACCAAACACTGTACTACTCAGTATGGAGACTGGCAGCATGGAATACGATTGCATGGAAGCCTATAGTAATTCTTCCAGCCACATCTTTCACTGGATATTGTTACAGGCTTTGCCGCTCAGAAAACCCTAGGATAGGAAAGTAGTACTGGCAATAAGGTATACAAAATAATTTAACGTTCTCTGAAAAAAAACACAATGTGGTACATATTTTTAGAGGGAGTTAAAATACATATTTTAGAACACACAAGATATGTTAACCTAAGTTTTACAGCCTATTTCAAATATTCATTAGCAATGTCTAAGCATATTGTTTAAAAATGAGTGACATATTACATCTTTTGCTGCTTTATCTTCACATACTTCCAAATTCCCATCTTTAGCTCTATTAAAAACAGATCAGAAAATTGGGAATTCCAACATGGTTTTCTTCTCATATCAAAAATATTTTAAGGCAAAAAGATCACATCTCTGGTAAGTTTTTAAGAAGGAAGAATCCACATTCTATTTTTGTTCATAGTTAAACATTTATTTTCATTTTCAAATTTTGTGATAAGGAATGTTACCTAATATAGGCATTATTCTCTTCACAGAGTCCCTGTGAGCATCTGCCCATTGCCCAGCAGCATACAGTATTAACAGAGAGAAGTATAAGACTGCTTTTATTTAATTGCAAGCAATTTCAGTTTAATCCATGTCACTGCCATATTTTTACTTCCAGCTCAAAACCCAGGCTTGCCAAAAGCTTCATCGCAGTATAATTCAAGTTCTTGAAATCTCTTGCGAGATAGCAATTGCGCTTCTAAAAAAATATGAAGGTATCCATAAAACTTCTACACCCCACTGGAATTCCCGGCCTCTGTTCAAATCTCTTATACAAGATGTTAACGTTTTATATATAAAAAAGAGACAACACACTATTAACAAGAAAGCTATAGCTAAAACTATCACAACTGGTTGTTTAGGAAGACAATTCAACTAGGTTTATTTTCTTAATGTTTTAACATAAATATAGTTGCAACTTGATCTTCAGTTGACAATGATTGTCCACAGCCAAGGTAAGCACTGAACACTATCTAATGGTACACAAACTCTATACAATTTACTTCTGTCTTGAGGGACTTCCTCCCCCACAAATCTTTGGCCTCCCACTACCACTCTCTCCCATAAGTAGAAGCAGTGTATTGTTCTCTATTCATTCAAGTTGCGTTATGCACACCAATGTGCAGTTTTTAGAATGGGTTATGTCTCTAGACAAAGCAAAAGGCCATTAGAATAAATACAAACTCAGCTGTCCCATGTGGGTGGGAATGAAGAGGAGAGAGACTAGTAGGAGTTCATTTTTCTTGGCAGAATTTATAGGTAGAGGACTTGTCACAAAACACCTTGGCAGATGAGCTGACCAGCTGGAGCTCTATTCACAGACATCTGCCTCCACAATCACTGCTCCACAGAGGTCTACCTAGCAAGCATTCCGAGCTCAAAAGTCAGGAAGGCTGTGCCGTAACCAAGAGACACTTTTCCTTGGAAATAAGGTTTATCTGTAAGGACGGGGTTCATGCTTGTTTTTGCAACTGGTTGGCACACAGCTAGCCCAATCTTTCTAACACCTGCACGCCTTAGAATGTCATCTGTGTTATGTTCTGGATGGAGCTCTGTAGTTGAATGACTTTCCACACATATAAGCATGAGTTTATAATATGGCCACAAATTTATCTTCTCATTTATGTCACCTTTAACAGATCAAGGCTCTTTTAACTGCTTTAATTAATCCTGAATGAATAAAGAACAGGAAATTCTACATCTTCCTAATTCCAGGTTTGTTGCTTACCAGTCTTTTTTGGTGCATGGGGCTCTGGATTTGGATGATCACACACTTAACATCAGTTGCTACAGTTACTCTAATCATGTAAGCTAAGAGCTGCTCATACCGAAATGGAGAAGAAAAATAAAAACAAAAAACCAGAAGGTATGCAATCTCTCTCTCTTTCTAGAAAGGACATTCTAATTTATGGAGATCCCAAGTTATAAATTAATGAGAAGGAATAAACTGTATGCATTACAAATATCAGAAGTAATATTTTCATGACAAAATACAATGAAAACTCCATGAATATGGTTATTCAAAATGTTATAAAGCTGCATCAGCATCCTTTGCCCCAAAACAATATGATTTTAAAGCTATTTAAAAAATATAGCCAAACAATCCATTATTTTAGCAAATTCATGCACAACCAATACCAACACTCCAGAAAAACAAGAAGAACCGTAGCAAAGAATATCAAAGAAAACTGGCCCATGGTAAGCAACAAATCTGAAAGTATCAAAATAAAGAAGAAATTACATAAACAAAATCAAACATGCATATGTAGAGTACATACACAGCACAAATGCTATTCTAAAGGATTAAACTGCATAGGTAAAAATCAAAATATAATGTGCAACATTTTCAGCCCTTAAAGCACAATCAAAAGTAAAGAATAAAAAATAAAAACCCTTACTCCCCTCATAGCTATGCCAATTACAACCACGGTTTCAATTAATATATTTACCAGGATACAGCTTCTCTGATCAAAAATTGGAAATACTGCTTCCAAATTTTGGCTTACTCATCATGATCAGGGGATCTGAAATGTGTATTCAAAATTGCAGTTCTCCTCAAATGATTATGTTTATCTCTAGACAAATTTGACTTGTTTTACAAAGTGCTCTTTTTATAAAACAGAAGCCGTCCTCGTTGTAGAAAAATCAATTAGTAACTTATCATACAAAGATGTTACGATAACTGAACTAAAAATAAATTTGAGAAGAAATTACTAAGAACAAAAATAAACTAACCCCATTGATTCAAAAACCATTTGAATTATGCAGATGTTTAGTAAACTCAAATTATAAAAAAATTTGTGCCTAAATGAACAGACTAGAGGTTTGTGCTGATTTAATAGGATACAGCCTCACAGACCCTACGTGCCTTCTTTAATCAAGAGATACAACAATTAATGAATTCACTAGTAAACAAAAAGTTGGCAAAAGTATTTTTGACTTAAGAAAAATTAAACTGAATACTAATTAAAGCAAATTATGCTTTAAAAAGACTGCAAGAACTGTGCAAGATCTTACTGACTAAAGGATAAACTTGCCCTCAAACTGCAGTTTGGTTACTCCTGCCCCTTTGTTGCCTTCTCAAGATAGTACACGTTCACTAAATGGCGATTGAGGTGCTTACTGTATTCGCCTTCTTTTTTAAACGTGCGGTCACAAAAAATACACACATAGTTCTCCTTGGCAATCTTGGTCTCTGCAGCTTCCTGGGATGCTTTGCTACTTGTTTCTTCTGGCACAGGTCGAGCACCATTTAACCCAGAATCATCACTTCCTTCTGACATGTTATCACTTATATCACTGCCATCGTGACTGTGGATGCCTTCGTCCTCATCCACTTCCTGAGAGTCATTCGCTGCCACGTTACCTGCAGATGACAAAGCCAGAGCTTCCTTAGGGCCTGGCTCGCATTCTTCTAGTGACTGTGGTGGTGACAGTGGTGCTGGCTCTTCAGGGGGTAAGTCCATTTTAGACAGATCTTCTGGATATGGATTAGTCACAGTTTCTGTCTCACAAGTTTGCACCAGCTCTAGCTGAGGCACCAAATCTGGCAGCACATCCTTTGGCACATCTGGGTTTTGCTGAATGGGTGAGGTACTAGGAGACTGCTCAGAGCGGGTGGCTTGCTCTTTAACTGGCTGTTCTTCAACTTTTTTCTCTTGAACAATTTCTTTGTTCTCCTCCTCTCCAGTGGGCATCTCTTGGTCTTTTACCTCTGACTCTGTATTTTCATCCACAAGCTGTGGGGGAAGCTGTTCCTGGTCCTGCATACTCTCCCCATCAGCAGCCCGTCTTTCCCCATCAGGGATCTGGCTGTCACTGTTTGCTGACAGTGCCCTAACAACAGGATCTGGCTCCTTCTGCTGGTCTTTCCCATCACTGTCAGATTTCCCCTTTTTGGCCTGTTCTAGGAGAGGTGGCTTTTCAGGGATTACTTCATCTTGGTTCTTTTCCAGATGAGGTTTATTGCATTTCTTACTATGCTTATTCTTCAAAGCTTTCTTTTTTTTGCTTTTCTTCAGGCAAGAGCTTAGTTTTTTAGGCATCTCCAATGTGACTTCGCTTTTTTGGACTTCCTGACATTTTCTGGATTTATTCTCCACTTTCTTTTTCTTTTTTGCTATTGTTTGTGTGTCACTTGTAGGATCTTGCTTTGAGGAAACTAATGCAGCCTCTGCTTTTCTTTTAGTCTTCTTTGTCTTACTTGATTTCTCTGTACTTTCCTCACTTTTAACCTCTACCTCCTTGTTTTCAGAAGCTGATTTACGACTCCTGGTTGTCACCTGGCCTACACAAATGCTGCTGGCTGGCTTCTTGTCTTTTGATGAGCTCTCTTTTTTCTCCACCTTTACAGCTCCCTCATTTTTCTTTTCAGGTGAATCTCCTTTCATTTGCTCTTTCTCCATCTTCTCATTCATGCTGTCAGAAAAATCAGCTTCACTCTTTTTAGTCCGTAATTTTACTTTGGAAACATCCATTGTAATGTCTGAACAATCAGGATGTCTGGATTTGATGTGATACTGCAAGTTACATTTCTTGGATGCAGCATAATCACAGACAGGACAAAGGAACTGGCGTGGGTTGACATGGAGCTCTACGTGCTTTTTGAAATTACTTCGGTCAGCCGTTTTATAGTCACAGTGTGGGCAAGTCAGAGGTTTGGGCCCATTGTGAACCTGCCTTGCATGACGAGTTACTTCATGCTGGTTTGAGGCCACATAACTGCACTGGTCACACTTAAACGGCTTCTCACCTGAGTAAGGAATGGGGAATTATAATTAATAAACACAGAAGAAACAATTACTCAGCATTATATAGGTACAGACATGAATTTTAAAAAGTTGTCCATGCTCCCTTGTTAAAAGTACATCAACTTAAGAAATCCAAAATAATAATTTGATCATCACAAACACATTCACATAGACACCAATAACAACACAAAGAAAAGAGAGAAGGAAAAACAAAACAATCAAACAAGCAGTAACTACACCACACTCTGTCCATGAATACATACCGGAATAGAGCATTCTACAGTAATATTAGCAAATGGAATCCATACCCAACTGGTCCATTGAATGCATTGTAGAAAAATGGAAATTAACAAGTGATGAATAATTGTCTTATACAAACATTTCCAAAAAAGTCCAACTTTACATAGGCTTAACATACTATTTGCACTGAAAATGAAATGGATGAAAACTGATACTTACACATGGCAAGCAAAACAACAAAGCATACTTTAAAACTATCTTGTCTTTTTTTAATTCCCCTTTAATCCTCCTTTCACAATTTCAACGTCACAGTCCTAGCATTTGGTAGGGTACAATCCCTTTCCTGAAGATCCAAACTTAATTACACTGTTATCACCAGTTATCAGTGGATCAGCTCTTTTTTTACTTAGGATTAGGTGACAAGCAGCCACTCCCTTTATGAGCTCCAGAATTAGCCATTTGTACTGCACTCCAAAATTCCTTCTTTAAACCATGTCAAGCCCTGACTCGTATTAACACGAGTGCTAAATGTAAGACACAGGAAATAACTCTCCTGTTCCACTCAGCATGGATGAAGCCTCAGATGAGGCATCCTGACCAATCTGGGAGTCATACTTGAGGAAATATGGGGATGAATTGTAGTGTCCAGAGGAGAGCAACAAATATAAGAATTTTAGGAAACTTGACCTATGAGGAAAGGTTAAAAATGGACATGATTAGTCTTGAGAAAAGACAACGGGGGTGGAACAGAGGGAGAGGAGGGTGTTAATCTGTAATAGTCTTCAAATCTATCAAAGCTGTTCTGAAGAGGATGGAGTTCTCCATGACACTGAAGGTGAGGGAACAAGCAACGCACATCTGCAGCACAAACAATTCTGTTTAGGTATTAGGGAAAGCTTTCTAAGCTCTGGCACAGACGTCCAATGGTATTCACAATCCTGATCAGCGGAGGCTTTTAAGGATATTTTGAACCAAATCCTGTCAGGGATCGGAGGGTTACCTGCTCTTGCCACAGCACAGGACATTGCGCTAAATGACCTAACAGGGTACTTTCCAGCCAAATATTTCTAGGATTCTATAACATACAATCACTTATGAAAAAATAAATTTACCACTGTGGCTTTATAAACTATGTTGCTTTATTATACTGAGTTGTCTCTTTCAACACTGTACATTCAGTATTTTATTGCTGGTGTGGAGGCTGGTAGCCTCATCTGACTACTGTATTCATATTCTTATTAGCATTTGGATCCTGCGCTCGTTACCCAAGCAACAGTCACAATTAAAGCAAGGGGATAGTGTGGGTTGAGTTATTCCTAGAGCTACAACTGAGTTGCACTTGTGGCTCCCACCTCAGTATAAAAGCAGCTCTACAAGAGTAGAGGAAATGCTGCCATTTCACGATCAAGGTTTGAAAAAGGAGACCAAACATGGCTATCAGAGGTTACTGGAACTCAACGTGACTTTACCAGCATTGAAATAAATGACAGTGACAATTACAATCTTGGTCCGAAATCTTAAGGAATATGACTGTGTAAACGTTTTCTGCAAATCTTTTTTGTGATACTATTCATAAAAACTAAACAAGGTATTTTCTTGCAGTAAGTAGATGTAACTGGGACAGATTTATTTTATTACCAAACATAAATTAACTATTTTCCCAAAACTGCTGAAAGATATATATCAGATATCGCATGTTAGATCCTCATCCAGTGTGCATTTTCATAGCTCACTGACTTCCAGTGGGCGGTGACAATTTACACAAATTGAGAATTGGTTTCCACACACTTCATCCTCTTGCTCTTGAACTTATATTGTGGTTTAAAAAGTACTCTTCCAAGTCTTGGGATGTACCTTGGATAGCAACAGGAAAAATCTCTCTTCCTTCACTGTGGCTATGGCTGCACTAGCATTCCTCTTTCGAAAGAGGCATGCAAATGAGAGAAACATAAAATGCAAATGAGGTGCAGATTTACGTATCTGGCACCTATTTGCATATTCTTCTTTCAAAAATAGACCCTGATTTTGAAAGAACCTTTATTTCTATTCTTTTAAAGGAATAAGGGTTCCTACGAAAACGGGTTTATTTTCATAAGAGCCATGTCTACACAGCTTTTGTTCTTTCAAAATAAGCTCTTTTGAAATGAGAATATGCAAATGAGGTATCAGATATGTAAATCTGCACCTCATTTGCATTTCCAATTTCCCTCATTTGCATGCCTCTTTCGAAAGAGGAATGATAGTGTAGACATAGCTTGTGATTTTTAACAGCAAGACTTGGCACTTGTATAGCCCCTTTCATCCAAGAATCTCAAATCACTTTTCAAATAATGAAATAGGCTTGCCATCCTCAAGAAAACCACTAATGGTGGTAGACAGCAGTGCAGAGTTTTAGTTACAAACAATATTAATTTACTAATGCAATAATTAGTGGGGTCTTTTTCCTGTCCCAGAGAGAACTTTTTTGCACACTTTTTTAACAGCTATCCAAATTTACCAAAGTTTCAGAGTCTAACCCTGTTTTGTACAGGACGAGACAGTAACAGGTTTTGCATGTCACTGTATACATTGTGAAGGAGAGTGAAATAAACTTAGACACCATTTGAGTACAACTGCTTAATCTGACAGTCTGATTCTAATGGTTCATCCTAAACAGGAAAACCCAAGGACATCCAGTTCTTTAGTCAACAGCAACAATTTGAATAACACAAGGTTACTTATGTTTTCTGAAAATCCCATTTTCATTATGATAATTTAAATTTAGACAACGCTAAACAAATGTAATAAATTTTTTCTATGGATAAAGCAAAAAGTCACTAGCTTATTTTTGGGTTACTGTGATACTGCCTTTTTACCAACCTGAATGAGTTCGCATGTGCCTGGTTAAATGAGTCTTCTGAGAACTTGAATAGGGGCACATAGCACATTGATAGGGACGCTCTCCTGCGAAAACAAATGATTCAAATATAATCAAAACTTGGTAAATGCAAATACTTTCCCCCCACCCTCTGGTGCACATACACTCCTGAATGATGTAGCAATGCCAACAAAAGCCCCAGTGCAGGCATCCCTGTGCTGATGGAACGGCATCTGTCGACATAGCTAACCTTGCTTGGAGAAGGTGCTCCGGGTCTTTTAGGTGCTACAGGACTGCATGTTTTCAGGAAAACTTCTGTCAGCATATTCTATGCCTACACTACAGGGCTAGGTGATACAGGACAGGTCTACACTATAGAAATAAGTCAACCTAAGTTACACAATACCAGCTACATGAATAATGCAGGTGGAGTTGACGTAGCTTAGGTCAACTTACTGCGTCTACACTGTGCTAGGTCAATGGGAGAAAATCTCCTGTTGACTTACTCCATCAGTAACAGAGTAACTGCAGCAATGGGAGAACCTCTCTCTTTGGCATAGGCAGCATCTTCACTAAGTGCTGTAGCTGTGGCACTGCAGTACTGTCTGGGTAGAAAAGCCTTTTAACTTCTTCCTCCCACCAATTCACTTACACATTTTTTAAATCATATCTGTAACTAAAAAACAAATTTCACCTTACAATATTTTAATCCTCTTCCTAGAAAATGTTAATTTTAGCCCACTTAAAAGAGACGCATAAAATGATATCAACAGCAGAGTGGTAAGTATCTCCCACATTGTAAACAAAGGCTCATCTGCTTATAGGAGGTGTTTAAAAACACAACTATCACTTTACAATGTAGAACAGTCTGAAAATATGTGATGAAAGATCCTGACCTGGTTTCGTTTGAATCACTGCTTGTCAGTAGTGCTTTTAAGTTGAAAAACACCTTAACTGACTCAAGTTTATTTGCACAGCTCCACCATACGCTCTCTATTGGGCCAGAATTAGACTTGGGGTTCTAGGGCTGAAGTCCATGCCCAATCCCAAAAGCCTGGGGCTGAAGCTGATGCCCAAGTGCTTCACTGCCCTCCCTGCCACTCCCTGAGGCGGGAGAGTTCGGGTAGGCTCAGGCTTCAATCCACCTTCTTGGGAATGTGTAGTAATTTTTGTTGTCAGAAGGGGGTTGTGCAGACCTTGCTGATACATTCTATACCTTGGGGACAGGCTAAAGTTTAAGTGCCACTTTCACTGTACTGTGAATGTAATGTCCCCATGTGCCCAGAAGGACAGACACATGCATGTCCCCACAGAGATGAGCTGCTCAGCTTAGCACAGCTGAACTGTGGGATATGACCACAAAAGTCTTAAGAGCAAAGCATCATAGCAGGCCTGGTAATTCATATAGGGCCTTGCCATGTGACTGCTCAACTTGAACTAGGCTAACCTGGGTGCCTGCTCTCAAAGTCACTCCGCAGGGAAGACTTACACATTGACATAAACCTGACTAAGACATAATGCCTCACCAAAGCATTTCAGCTCTCTGGATATATGGAGGTTCAATACATGGGAAGGCAGTGGCGATCACAAACATGGCAGTCCATTTGTATATCAAGTATGGGTTTGAGTCTGGGTTGTTCTTATAGTACAGGGTGGTTGCTAACAGGAGGGAGTTTTGAGAGGGGCTCTCCTGGGGAAGGAGGGGGCAAACTATAGCACCTTTGGGTAAGTGGCTCTCTGGAGTGTGTGGGTGCCTGGGTTTGGGGGTTCTGGGCTGGGGTTTGTCTGTCTGTCTGTTTGAAAGGCCATGTGCTCAGGCTGGCCATGTGCTCAGGCTGCGCCGATTGGCTGAGCGGTAGTCAGACGGAGGGGCTCTCTCAGGTAGGCCAGAGCTCTAAAGCCCTGCTGGCAAGCGACCAGGGAACATGCGAACAGGGTGGTTGCTGACAGGAGGGAGTTTTGAGAGGGGAGTTTAGAGGGGGAGCTTAGAGGGAACTAGTTACTACTTCAGGTGTAAGAGGCAGCATCATCCCCAACTACTGGCTGGAGCTGAGGGACCTGCTGCAACATGAGGAGTGGGAGGGCGGGGGGTGTGAGATCAAGGGATGTCAGTGGTGGGCAAGTGGTTTGGGGGCGTCTGGTATGGCTGTGAGGATGGCAGCACCCACGGAGGCTGCTTGCGGCGTGCTGGCTCAGATTGCATGGCTTCCAGGCCCAGTCCTGCGCTCCCTGCATGCACGCGCCGCACCAGATCTGTGGGGTTCCAGGGACAGCCGTAGCCAGATGAAGAGTTGGTAGCTTTGGCTGGGACCCAGGGTGCGGCTGGGCTGCGAGATCAGCACCTTCCTGGAGGATGTGGGGCTGCAGCAGCGTGTGGCCAGGTGCGGAGAGGCCAGGGGAAGGGGGACCTGGGGGCAACGAGAACTGATAGCGGGCAGTGTGGTGCAGTCAGGAGACGGGGGAGTGGATGGGGGAAAAGGGGACAAGGAGGAAGGATCTGGGGGGTGATGGTAGCCGATGAGAGGCAGAGAGGTGGGGAGAGGAGGGTCCTGGGGAGGCGAGGAGGTCGTCACAGGGAGCTTTGGGGACATGTGGCACCAGGGAGGTGCAAGAGGTAGTGGGACCGTACCCACGTTCTCCATGCCCCACTGCCTTGTGGGTTATCCTGGAAAGGAGCAAGGCTAAGGGAGTAAACCCTGACAGAAAATCCGGAGGGGAGTCCTAAGGCGGTTCTGTGCCAACTTCTGGCATTGACCCGGCCACTTCTGCAGCTGAGCTGGTACCAGACGTAGAGGTTATCCTCTCCTTTGGACTATATCAGTAAAGTCGAGAGGGGAACACTGGTGTCTGGGCAGCCCAGGGTCCCAATAATCGCCCAAGCTCGCGCCTGGAGAGGTACTCCAGCATCGCTAACAAGAGTGATTATCAGTCCTGGGAGTTCTCTTTTTAATCATCCAGGAGTGTTTTAAGTGTGAAAGTAATTAGTATAATAATTTTATGCAAATCTGTAATTCTGCTAACAATTAGAAAACTAATTAGAGAGACAAGTATACCCTTTGCACTTCAAAACAAACCAGCAGTCATGAAGCACTTTGAAGACTACCAAAATAATTTATAAGGCGATGAGCTTTGGTGGGACAGACCCAACTTCTTCAGATCAATCAAAGGGGGTCTGTCCCACAAAAGCTTATTGCCTAATAAATTATTTTGGTAGTCTTCAAAGTGCTACATAGCTGCTGGGCCATGTCTACACTAGCCAAAAACTTTGAAACTGCCATGCAAATGGCCATTTTCAAGTTTACTAAGGAAGCACTGAAATACATAGGAGCAGATAGGAATAAGGAAACTTCGAAGTAGCCTGGGTCCTTTCGAAAAGGAGCCCCGTCTGGACGAGCTGTGTGGCGGCGAGCCGTGTCAATTTCGAAGTGCTGCAGCCGCCCGCATGCTAATGAGGCGCTGAATATGTATTTCATCACTTCATTAGTAAACTTTGAAATGCCCATTTGCATGGCAATTTCGAAGTTTTTGGCTAGTGTAGACACGGCCCTGGTGTGTTTTGTTAGAATACAGACTAGCATGGCTACCTCTCCGTTACAATCCACTACAGCAACTGAAGACTTAAGTGGAAAACAAAGAACTAGCAACATCAAAATAAAATATCTGATGCTGAAAACCTGAATACTACTGTGAAAGCTACATAAAAGAGCTTCAATTAGAGTGTTAGCATCAAAATACTGAGTTTAATACACACGTAACAATCTAAAGCAGACTGTAACAAATCAGAGTTCTCAACAAAGGCAACAGCTGTGCTCCAATCAGCACAGGCTGTTTAACCTGGCCGGCAACAAACTCGGTAACTACTACTTCGATTCCACTTTCTTCCACCTCTCACACATCCCCTCATTTCCAATAAAATGGATACAGTGCAAACAAATCAGATCAGGGTCTTACTGACAAGACCATTGTAAGATGTCATGAAGTAGAAGGAAGCAACTACTTAGGCTGAATGTTTCATAAGACACTGGAAATACAAGCAGAGAAGTAACCATGTTAATCTGTATCTTCACAAAACAAAAAAGCAGTCATGTGGCACTTTAAAGACTAACAACAAAAAAAATTTATTTATTTTTTAATTTCTTTTATTTTTGTTTTGTAAATACAAAGTTCAAGTTTAACCAGTAATAGAGACACTTCCAGTAAAGAACCCTATAAACAGACTGCCAAAGTTACTCACAAAAACAAAAAAGAAAAAGAAACTTTTATTCTACTCATTTTACTTAATGTTTTAAAAATAGCTTCCCTGGTTAATTTATTGATGAACTAGTGGCAAACACTTGTCAATACAAAACATTTAAGGAAACAATAAATGTAGCATGCTATCTGACAGAGATCCAAAGAGCAGAAAACAAGCCCTTGCACCACAGCAGAAAAAAAGATGATCATGACTTATTTCTTCCTTTTGCTTACATATTCCTCACTGAAAAACAAGGGCTATATCTACATTAGAACGATCTGTTTACAGGTTGCAGCCAGACTGCAAAGCAGATCGAAAGAGCAATCGATTCTGTTGACAGAGCATGGGCCAGACTGCCCGGCAGCTCTATCAGCAAAATGGCCAACTAGAAGTACAACAGACAGGACTGTCTGGTGTCCCAGAAGCCCTGTCTGTTGACAGGAGCCCCTCGCCCCCGCCAGAATGTGCAGGCTGGCTTTCTGTGACAGAGGTGTTCTGTCAACACAAGTGCCTTGTTCTGTCGATATATTGTTGACAGAACGCCTTGGGAAATGGATGCTTCATGGGTTTTGTCAACAAAACACCAGCGTACACATAGCCTTACTGCTCTTACTGTATAGTGCTAGCCCATCCCACATACAACGATCAACTAAATGCTGTGTTGGAAGGCCCTTGCTTTTGGGTTATATCCTATATAATGCTGAACATTCTGATCTCACAGAGAACCTTTGAGGGAGTGGAGCGAACACCTCATCTGACTGCAGTAGCCAAACAAAAGCAGGAAAACCTTAAAGAGACCTATTAAACAAACATCAAGTTATTTTTAAAAAGTAATTAAAAGTAGTTTCTGGGAACTCCACTTGTCCTGAGCCCCATTGTAAAAAAATCACTGAAACAGGGAATCATATTTTCTAATTTCTAAAAAGCTCTCACTCCTAATGATCTGTGAACATTCAACAACAAATCAAACTGACTAACTACAGGGAAAATGGTGAAACTGACCACATACAAAGTGCTGTCAAATGCATAAAATAGAGACAGGAATATATTGTTATTTTCTTATTTTCATACCTCTTTCAGTTACAGTGGTACTGTAGCCATGTTGGTCCCAGGATATTAGCAAGACAAGGTGGGTAAGGCAGTATCATGAAAACTGTTGTCTATCACCAATAATAGTGAGCCCAGTAAAAGATAGCACCACACCATCTTGTCTCAGATTATCTTAAATGCAGTTTTTAAAAAAAAATAATAATAATTTAAGTCTTTTCAGTCAGAAGTGCGATTTTTTTTAAGCTAATGGTGTCCTCTAAAAAGATACTACCATTTTGCAGATTTGAGTATTCCTTAACATAGATAAGAAACTAAGGACACAGATAAATGCAGACTGGCACTGTACAAGCGTCTTCCATTTTATCACTGTAACTTAGTCTTGACCTGCAAATCTCATGACCCCTGTCCTGAACTTCTAAACCAAGATTTCAAGCTGTGGAGCACTGTGCAGGAGATTAAAATGAAGTTGCCAAAACCATTTTACTTGGGTTACAAACACAGTAACTTCAAAGGAGAAATCCTCTATGCACTCTGTTCAGCCAGAACAGCCCACACAGTAGGAAAAACCAGGTCAGAAAGAGGGGGCCAGCCCAGGGCAACTAACAGATCTATGACTGAATCTCTCTCCCAGAGGTAATCTGCCCTGGCTGGAATTTAAAGCTGCCCACAGGAACAATGATCACGCTAACCCAGCCACACGTGAAGCCCCTCCAGAGGTACAGGAGCAGAGAAAGAATTTTATCCCATTATCCCAAGAGTGACTCTGGCCAAACAAACCCCAGTTGTGGTTAAACAAAGCTGATAGCACGGGCAGCCATTTTGCTAAGGAACAGCATTTGTGACACTGACAGCATAGAAACCCCATATGAGAAAGTTGGAAACCAGTTGTGAATATCTTGTTAAAATAGCAAAATATGTTATCCAAGTTTTGTCTAGCCCTAAACTTGGAGCTACTTCACAGAAATTCCTGGGATGGCATTTGGTGCAAGGTGATATGAGGCCCTAATATTTTTCTTCAAATCATTGTTAGGAGACTAGAAACTGGTTCAGTATATCTTATATGATACTCCTGTGTGCTATTAAATGATGTACTTCTCTTCGATGGGGAGCCTGTATGTTGGAGCTTCATATAAATAACTAACGGGTCACGCATGTCACAACTTCAGTAGACCCAGCTCATTCTACATAACATGGACTCCTCCATTTCCCCATCAGCTCCCTGTGGGGCACCCTTCCAGATATTTTAGGGACTCTCTGCCACCAGCCCAACCGCTGCTTCATGTCATAGTTCTGTGCTCCCTCCCCCACCCAGACCATACCATTCTTGCACACCACCAGAGGTTTTGGCTAATTCTCCTATATGCCCCCAAACCAGGACTGTGCATACCCCTATTCTGTTCACACCAGTGTTCCTCTCCCGCTGCACCATGGCTTTGCATGCCTTCCCCCCTCTATTATTTCTCTTCTGTCTGAGAGATAAGTAATTCAGAGTGTCAACACGTTGAAATCTATTGGAAGAATAGGCAGAGGAATGAAACTGGGGATCTGCAATGCCATGTGTTAACTGACATTAGCCAGTACACCTTGAGCTATAGACAACCAGAGGAGCATGAAGCTGTGGCTCCACGAGACAGGGAGCAAGGCTTCTGTGTCCCCAGTTTTCCCCACAAATGGTTTTCCCAATTTTTCCAAAAATCAATAGATTTCTGAGAACACTCCCTGAAATTCTAGAATAGGACATGGTGTTCAAAAGGTATCATTTTACATCCATACAGAGAAATGACATCCATGTAAAGTCTCACAAGCTTGGCCAATAAAATTCATGTAGTTACAGTGCATTCTGCTCTTAACTTCTCAGCAGGTTTGTGGAATGATTGTGGAAGGTGTCTTTTTGTGTGTGAATTCCTTGTTTGCTATTATTGCAACTTCACCTGAAAATGATCAAGTTTGGGCTCAGCCTTAGGGTCAAGTTTCAAAAGGTGCCTGAGCCACACAGGCCCTTTGAAAAGTTTACCCTTAGTCTGATGACAATTTTGTTTTTAAAACACCTGGCTTTCACTGTACAGGTCAAGAAATTCTAAAAGTAATGAAACTGTATTTAAAAGTGGTTTATCCTTTTCAGAATAAAGCGTTTTTTACACTGCTGGCCTGAGCAAAATGGACACCATACTCAATCTCCCCTTACACCCATGACACAAAATGTGTTTTCTCAGTCCTTCATGACTGCAAAGTCCAGCTCATAGCAAGTATAGACTTCCATGGAGTTGGAAGCTAATCTGGCAATATTATAGAAGTACAACCCTCAATGAGAGAGCTTTATCAGGGTGGAGCAAACCTTGCAAAGACAAAAATCTCACTTGGATATACTTAATACGGTTCCCCCAATCACCAATATTTCTACTCAAACAGAGATGAAAGACTTACCTGTATGAGTTCGAATATGTTGAATATAATTGTTCTTCCTGTCTGAAAAATAGGAGCACTGGGAGCATGTGTACACCTTCCTGGGAAAATGATTCCTTAGATGTTTCTTCCAATGATACTCACTGACAGTAGTATAAGTGCATATGGTGCACTTGTAGACTCTCTCATTTTCTCCTGCTTTGTTGTGGTGTTTCAAGTGAGCCAAGTAGTGATCATATCTGTTAGTGTTATAGCCACAACGATCACAGCGAATAGGCCCCTTAGAGAAATCTGCCTCTTCTGTGGTGCAAGAATCAGATTCCTTGACCTGGCCAGGCTTCTCTGCATTTTCTTCTACAATGAATTTCTTAGCACTGTGAACTCTAATGTGATGCACAAACTCCTCCTCACACTCTGCCTCATAATGGCAAGGTTTGCAACGAAATGGCTTACTCTTCAAGCTTTTACATTTATCCTCTCCGCTCTCTGAAGTATCTGCTGTTTCCAATGGGAGGTCTTTGTCCAGACTGCAAGTCCCAGAAGTAGGGCTAACTGCTGAGCCCTGGCTTTCTGCACTAGGAATTTCAAGAGCCCCTAATTCCACGTTTTCAGATCCATCAGGGTCACTGTCCACTCCCTGTGTATCTTCCATACCTTCTCCATCACTGTCTGAAAAGTTGTTGTCACCTACAGTTGTTAATTCAGCCATTTGTCTCTCTTCTCCAACTAGGTAATCACAGCAGCTGCCATTAAGTTCTCCTGTCAAGGCCACATTTGCCAACATAATAAGCTGAGGCGCTGCCAGCTCAGCTTTAGAAAGGTCATGCAAGTCATACATGTCGCTGGACAATGCCATACTGATGTTAGCATTGCTAGCAAACAGGCTATTCCCACCAGACTGCCCCAGCACCTGAGTTGCCATAACAGCAATTCTGTCAAAAAACAAACAAACAAAGAGCTCCAGTAAAAATCTGATAATTACAAATATATAAAGCATCCATTCTGTAATACCCAAACCTAAGAGAGTACTTTGGTAACCTTGGAAAATGGATCCAAGACTATCAATTACTATTAAATACAAATAGGAGAATAAAAGCAAAGATTTGGTGGTGGCTGTATCTTCCTTGGATTACATATTTCTTGTCTGAACTCAGAAAATATTAATTTATTCTTCTTTAGAATTTTTACTGGTTGCTCACAAGTATGAACTCACTTTCTCAAAAATGTACTTTATATTTAGTCTTCATTTTATAAAAACCAGTGTACTTTAATCTAAAGCAAATTCTTGATCGGTTGACACTATCAGGAGACAAATTAGCCACATAAAAGATTACACATTGCTGAGCTAAACGCAGACTCTTCAGATCTATTCCCGAGTCTCTCCCCCGCTCCCTCTCTCTGGAGGCTGCAAGCCAAGTATTCCCACGCTTTCCAAGCTAAAGCCCTCCGCGAGGCCCCGCACCCCACATCCGAGGGCTCTTTGTGAGCTCCCGCGGAGCGCGGCGAGGCTCGCGAGCAGACAGGCGGCAGCGCCTCTCCTACTTTCGCTTGTCGCGTGCCTCGGCCGGCTGCGGGGAGCTCCAAGCGACGCCGGGCGGCCGGGCAGGTCGTGCCGCGCGCAGCGTAACTGCAGCGGGTGCGGCCTCCGCACAACTTCCCGAGGACCGGGGGGCGCCCTGACAACCCGGCCCGCTCCGCGCGTTCCCCAGGGCCTCGGCTCTGCTGCCTGCTCTGGGCCGAGGGGAAGGCGGAGGAGCCAGGCGGGACCAGCCACAACTTCCCGGCTCCGGCTCCGGCCCTGCCCGAGCAGCCCGGCCGCAGCGCCGGTTCTCCGGGGCACGGGCGCCAGGGCTCAGCCGGGCGAGCTGCTCCCCGCCCCGCACTGCCCCGCTCGCCGCGGCCCAGGCCCAGGCCCAGCCCCAGGCCCAGCGGCGCGGCACAGCCGGGCCGGGGGCGGCGGGATCCCTGCGCGCGGCGGTGCCCGGAGCCCGGCCCGGCCCGGCCGCATTCCACACATCGGCCATTTTCTCCGCGCCCCAGCGCACACAAAGCCGCCCCGGGCCCGCTCCCCGCCGCCGGCCGCAGCGCACCGCTCGCCTCGCCACGTCCGGCGGCGCCTCCCCGTCCCTCGCCCGGCCCGCGGCGGTGGGGGGCGCCGCTGGACGCCCCGGCCCAAGGTCACGCCCCCCGACCCGGGCCCGGGCCCAGGCCCAGGCGCAGGCCCAGGCCCAGGCCGAGCCCCAGCCCCGAGCAGGAAACCGCTGCCCCCCGCCGGGCCGGGCCGCGCCGCGCGCCCTGCGGCTCCCGCCCGCAGCCACCCCCCCGCGCGCCGCCGCTTCAGGACCAGCGGCCCGAGCAGCTCCGCCGCGCCAGGCAGGCCCCGGCCCCTTGGCCTTGGTGCTGATCCCCGCCCCGGCCGGGCCCCGCCGCCCCGCCGGCTGCGCGCCGCAGATCAGCCCTGGACAGCGCCTCTGGCGCGCCGCGCCGCCGCTCCGAGCCGCACTCACCGGCGGGCCGGGCCGCCGCCCGCCCGCGCTCTGCCCCGCTGCCGAGGGCTGCGCTGGGCCGGGCCGGGCCGGGCGCTGGGCGCGGGGCGGCCGCGAGACTCCTGTGTGGCGGGCGGGCGGGGCGGGGCGGGCAGGCGCCGCGCATTCCAGCACACCCGCCCCGCGCCGCGCCGCCCGGCACGCCCCGCCCCGCCCCGCCCCCCGCCCAACCGCCCGCCCGGCGCCGCCCCGGCTGAGGGGCGAGGTGAGGCGCGGGAGAGGGACTGGGCGCTAGGGGATGTGGGGGGGACTGATGGGGGAGGGTTGATAGGGGCCTGGGGGGGGGGGATGTGGGGGGACTGGTGGGGCTGTGGGGAGGGGGAGGGGTGATAGGGACCTGGGGGTGAGGGGGAGGATGTGGGGGGACTGGTGGGGCTGGGAGGAGAGGAAGGGGTGATAGGGACCTGGGGCTCAGGGGGAGGATGTGGGGGGACTGGTGGGGCTGGGAGGAGAGGAAGGGGTGATAGGGACCTGGGGGTGAGGGGGAGGATGTGGGGGGACTGGTGGGGCTGTGGGGAGGGGGAGGGGTGATAGGGGCCTGGGGGTGAGGGGGAGGATGTGGGAGGACTGGTGGGGCTGGGAGGAGAGGAAGGGGTGATAGGGACCTGGGGCTCAGGGGGAGGATGTGGGGGGACTGGTGGGGCTGGGAGGAGAGGAAGGGGTGATAGGGACCTGGGGGTGAGGGGGAGGATGTGGGGGGACTGGTGGGGCTGTGGGGAGGGGGAGGGGTGATAGGGGCCTGGGGGTGAGGGGGAGGATGTGGGGGGACTGGTGGGGCTGTGGTGAGGGGGAGGGTGATAGGGACCTGGGGGTTAGGGGGAGGATGTGGGGGGACTGGTGGGGCTGTGAGGAGAGGAAGGGTTGATAGGGACCTGGGGGAGAGGGGGAGGATGTGGGGGGACTGGTGGGGCTGTGGTGAGGGGGAGGGGTGATAGGGACCTGGGGGCGAGGGGGAGGATGTGGGGGGACTGGTGGGGCTGTGGTGAGGGGGAGGGTTGATAGGGGCCTGGGGGTGAGGGGGAGGATGTGGGGGGACTGGTGGGGCTGTGGTGAGGGGGAGGGGTGATAGGGACCTGGGGGTGAGGGGGAGGATGTGGGGGGACTGGTGGGGCTGGGAGGAGAGGAAGGGTTGATAGGGACCTGGGGCTCAGGGGGAGGATGTGGGGGGACTGGTGGGGCTGGGAGGAGAGGAAGGGGTGATAGGGACCTGGGGGTGAGGGGGAGGATGTGGGGGGGACTGGTGGGGCTGTGGGGAGGGGGAGGGGTGATAGGGGCCTGGGGGGGAGGGGGAGGATGTGGGGGGACTGGTGGGGCTGTGGTGAGGGGGAGGGTGATAGGGACCTGGGGGTGAGGGGGAGGATGTGGGGGGACTGGTGGGGCTGTGGTGAGGGGGAGGGTGATAGGGACCTGGGGGTGAGGGGGAGGATGTGGGGGGACTGGTGGGGCTGTGAGGAGAGGAAGGGTTGATAGGGACCTGGGGGAGAGGGGGAGGATGTGGGGGGACTGGTGGGGCTGTGGTGAGGGGGAGGGGTGATAGGGACCTGGGGGCGAGGGGGAGGATGTGGGGGGACTGGTGGGGCTGTGGGGAGAGGAAGGGGTGACAGGGACCTGGGGGTGAGGGGCAGGGGTGATAGGGACCTGGGGGCAAGAGGGAGGATGTGGGGGGACTGGTGGGGCTGTGAGGAGAGGAAGGGGTGACGGGCCTGAGGGCAAGAGGGAGGATGTGGGGGGACTGGTGGGGCTGTGGGGAGAGGAAGGGGTGATAGGGGCCTGGGGGTGAGGGAGAGGATGTGCGGGGATTGATTGGGGAGGGGTGATAGGGGCCTGGGGGCGAGGGAGAGGACGTGGGGGGGACTGATGGGGGAGGGGTGATAGGGACCTGGGAGTGAGGGGAAGGATATGGGAGGACTGGTGGGACTATGAGGAGAGGAAGGGGTGACAGGGACCTGGGGTGAGGGGGAGGATGTGGGGGGACTGGTGGGGCTGTGGGGAGAGGAAGGGGTGATAGGGACCTGGGGGCGAGAGGGATGATGTGGGGGGACTGGTGCGGCTGTGAAGAGAGGAAGGGGCAATAGGGACCTGGGGGTGAGGGGGAGGATGTGGGGGGACTGGTGGGGCTGTGGGGAGGGGGAGTGGTGATAGGGGCCTGGGGGTGAGGGGGAGGATGTGGGGGAACTGGTGGGGCTGTGAGGAGAGGAAGGGTTGATAGGGACCTGGGGCGAGGGGGAGGATGTGGGGGGGACTGATGGGGCTGTGGGGAGAGGAAGGGGTGATAGGGACCTGGGGGGGAGGGGGAGGATGTGGGGGGACTGGTGGGGCTGTGGTGAGGGGGAGGGGTGATAGGGGCCTGGGGGTGAGGGGGAGGATGTGGGGGGGGGACTGGTGGGACTGTGGGGAGAGGAAGGGATGATAGGGGCCTGGGGGTGAGGGGGAGGATGTGGGGGGACTGGTGGGACTGTGGGGAGAGGGAGGGGTGATAGGGACCTGAGGTCAAGGTGGGAGGATGCGGGGGGACTGATGGGGCTGTGGGGCAGAGGAAGGGGTGATAGGGACCTTTGGGCATGGTGGGAGGATGCGGGGGGACTGGTGGGGCAATGGGGGGTAATGCTGAGCCGATGCTAACTGATGGGACTGTGGGCAGTGATGGTGAGATGGAGTGACTAATGGGTCTGCAGAATGGGATGGGGGGGTGATAGTAATCCGGGGAGTGGTGAGGTGGTGCGATGTGGGGTGACTGACAGGGTGAATGATGGGAGTGGAGATGAAAGTGACCTTGGGGATGTGGGGTGGAAGTGATGGTGTGCTATGATGATAGCGGGAACTGAGGGGATGTGGAGGTGATGGGGGATCTGGGAGTGATTGATGGGGCTGCATGGTGGGAGAGGGTGATAGTGACTTTGGGCATGGTGGGGTGGGGGGTTGAAACAATAGTGAGGTGGGGAGCTGTGAGGTGGGAGAGAGTGATAGTGACTTTAGGGATGGTGAGGTGGTGGGTGGAAATGATAATGAGGTGGGTGCTGTGAGGTGGGAGAGGGTGATAATGACTTTAGGGATGGTGAGGTGGGGGGTGGAAATGATTGTGAGGTGGGAGAGGGTGATAGTGACTTTGGGGTTTGTGAAGTGGGGGTGGAAATGATACTGAGGTGGGGGGCTGTGAGGTGGGTGAAAGTGATGAGGCCAGGTGGTGGGGATGGTGGTGAGGCATGAGGCTGTGGGGGTGATTGACGGGGCTGTGCATGGGAGTGAGGATGATAGGGACGTGGAGGGTGATGGTGAGGTGAGATGTCAGGGTGATTGATGAGCTGTGGGATGGGATGGCTGATGCATCTGTGGGGTGAGGGTGACAGTGAGGGGACATGAGCTTATTGTAGGATGGGGGAGATGGTGGTGAAAATATGGCCTGATTAAAGGGACTGTGATTGATTGTGAGGGGCTGAAAAATGGAAGAGATATTATGGGCTATATGAGTTTGGATGTGAGATGTTGTGGGGGCTGTGAGGTGGTGGTGGGGCAGGGATAGTGTGAGAGGAAGACGTCAGGGGCGACTGAGTAGGAGAGTGCTCTGAGCGAGATGTGAAGTGGTGTGACAGACATGGGGGGGTGTCTCATGAGTGCATGATTTTGAGGGGGCTGCAAGCTTTGGGGAGAATGCCATGGAGGGAGAGTGGGGTGCAGAATGTGATGAGGTGTGATTTGGAGAGGGCAGGGATCACCTGTGCAAGGGTGGGGCAGGGGTAATTCTGTGGAGTTGTGAAGGTGATTGTGAGGAGTATGAGAGAGTGATGTGGGTTATGAGGTGGCAGTGGAGGGTATTGTGAAAATTGTGCAGGAGTGATTGTGAGGGGGCTATGAGGAAAGGAGACATTGGGCAGCTTGTGGTGGCAATTGAGAGTTATGAACAGGAGGTAAAGTGTGAGGTGTTTGGTGGTGGTTGTGAGGTGGGGAGAATGTCCTGGGGTGAGGTAAGGATGACTGAAGGTTATACCCTGGAAGTGATTGTTAAGTGAACTGTGAGATAGCAGCATATTAAAGGGTGGTTGAGGGGGAAGCTGCAAGTTCAGGAAGACTGTAAGGGGGCTGCACAAAGGATGATTGAGGACACCCCCTTGGTGGGGCATGTCGCAGATGTGTTAGTGAACAGGAGGCTGTGAGAGAAGTCAAAAAATGTTATGGTAGATCATTGTGAGGTAGGGGATATCCTGGCATTTGATTTGTAAGGGTGTTGACTGTGGGAGCTTCAGGTTCAGGGATGCCTTGGAGATGATTGTGAGGAGTCTCTGAAATGGGGTCATATTTATCAGTGCTGATTGTAAGAGGCTGAAAGTTGTAGTATGTCGTGAGGGCAAATGTGAAATGGGGAATCTTGTGTGTGTATGGTATTCTGAGGAGACTTGAGGTCACAGTCTGTCATGGGGAGATTGCAAATGTGTGGGGTTATGATAAAAGGCCAGTTAAGACCCACTTTAAGAGAGGTCTCATGTGGGTGACTGATTTTGAGGGGATTGTGAGGTGGGAGGTATCATAAATCAGGGATTATGAGATGGGGGGTGGCCTCTCGTTACGGAGAAATGATAATGGAGGGGAGTTCTGAGATGAGCTGTCCAGTGGTTCAGGGACGAATGCTGTGATGGTTGTGAGGCATGGATTCTCATGTGGATGATGAGAAACTGCAAGATAAGCATCCCATGCATCAGATTATGAAGTGGGGAGTTCTATGTGTCAGGCTGTGAGGGAAGACTCTGAGGTGGAGAAGTCGTGTGTGCTACAGTGAACTCTTTCATATCCGGCAGCCTGGGGACCAGGAGGTTGCCAGATATTCAAATATTTTGGATAATAGAGGGGTATAATTAGCAATGCATAACACTGAAAAAAAACAAGGCTATATATTAAGAAACAAACAAAAATGTATGCAGAGTACTTTATTTACCAACAACAGTAGCATTGTACACTATAAACTTATATGTAAAATGTATATGCTGTATTTATTGTATTTACTTTCACTATACTTTATTTATGGAAAACTTAACTAAAATTTACTTATGGTTAAAATGCCAGTTATTTGAGAGTTCTGGATAATAAAATGCTGGGTATGAACGAGTTCACACTGCAAGAGCATTTCCAAATTGAGCATTCACACTACAGACCCTATTCAGAAATAAGAGCAATGCATTTTGGGTGTGTATCCAATCATGCCTGGCCTTGCTAGGCATTGTGGGATGTCAACAGGAAACCCATGGTACCCTGGGAATCAGGAAGATGTCCTATGAGCCTTTCCTCTTCCTGAATCTCCCCCCACATTTTTCTGTTCCTTTTCATGACATTCCAAAATGATACAGGAAGCCCAGGTTGCCTACATATGTAAGGAAGCAGCCATGCAGCTGTGATATTATGGACTCCTCATTCCACACATTAAGGATATCAGAGAAACCACTTCAAGTTGGGGTATGCATCCCAATTTCCAGCACCCATACCTGCTGTGCCTCTAGTGCAGTTGGTTCCACTGACCTACTCCTCCCCCACCCTACCAGCACTTCTGGAATACCACAAACAGCAGATTCACGGTGCTCAGGAAGGCCAGGGCAGGAGATCTGGGTGGGAGACAGAGGTGTGGAGATGGGGTATGCTTGGGGGAAGTGGCAGTTTGCGGGCTTTTGGGGGGAAGGCTATAATGGGGGTGGGACAGTGCATCTATAGGACTGTGAAATAGCGAATGTATAACACCCAATTTTAATTAGTTTACACAGATGTGTTTTTATGCACTGGTAGCCTGTTCCAAGACTCTTAGATTGTGTTCCGTAGAGTTCCACTGTAAACCAAGAAACTGACACAAAATAATTTTTTTTTTCTTAAAGAAAAGTGTCTATATGGAAAAACAAAAACTAAGGGTCTTCAGAATTTTCCAGATGTGAAGAAGTGGGTCTACCCCATGAAAGCTCATCACCTAGCAAATTATTCTTTTTGTCTTTAAAGCACTACAAGACTGCTCTTTTGTTTTGTGAAGATACAGACTAATGCAGCTACCTGTCTGTGATTAAGGGTCCTGTTTAGCAAGCTACTTAAGCACGTGCTTAACTTTTGAGTAGGTGAGTTTCTCTTCTCTTCAATTGTGTGGTAAGGGAAGCATGTGTTTAAGGACATTCCGGAATCAGAATTTGATAGGGAAACAGAAATAATTCAAATAGGAAGGTCAATGTAGGTCCTGATCCTACAAATATTTAATTACATGCTTACGCATGTGAGGTGTTCTACTAGCTTCAGCAAATCTACTTACCTTAATCATGTGCACATGTGTTTGAAGGATCAGGACTGTACAAAGCACTCTGGGCTATTAATGATGCTATGAATTGAATATTTTATTGTAGAATGAACCCAATTCTGCCCTTAAGTATGTCTGCATAGATCCATTTTGTACAAACTTGTATCTGACAGCAAAAATTGGATCGTATATGTGTTCAGTGTGGGGTAAGTTGAAAGGGTTGACAGAATTGCATGCCCTGATTTGGAAGGTTTTTAAAATGTCTTTATACAAGGATATATTGAAAAACGACCACAACAGCCTTCTGTTAACTGGAAAATAAGAAGATTCCACACACATAAACAACAAGAAGTCCTGCAGAACCTTACAGACTAACAAATATTTTGAAGAATCAGCTTTCTGATTCTGATCAGCTTTCTGATCAGCTCTTGATGTTCGCAACTCCACATTAACTGCTGATAATGGGCCACATCCTCCATGACTGAACATCCCTTGTCAGCTCTGGCCCTCCCCTTGACTGAGACTCCCTCTTTAAAACCTCCTCTGGAAACCCCCCGCCCACCCCTCACTCATGCGTCTGATGAAGTGGGTCTTTGCCCATGAAAGCTTATGCGGCAAAATATCTGTTAATCTATAAGGTGCCCCAGGACTTCTTGTTGTTTCTGAAGATACAGACTAACGCAACTACCCCTCTGATGCTTGATTCCACATACATATACACCCACCTAAACATTCATCCCTGAAAGGGTCAGCCCACAATAAGTGTGCCATTTAAACCCTATTTGAGCACTCAAAATGGAACTTAAATTGTGCATTGCCTTTCTGCTTGCCCAGCATAGAGGGCTGGTTTTCATCTGTAGCACACCCTTCTGTCTATTACCCGTCTATGTTCAGATTCAGCCTTACTGATACTGTTTCTAGTCAACACTCTCCTGCAGTGGTGATGAGAGCTGTAATCCACAGTAAGTCATAGAAGTAAAGAAGCAAAAATCCAAAAATGTTTGGATGAAAGACCTATTTTTAATACCACAATGTGTTTATTGACTTAATGACATGTACTTGAGTTTCTGAATAAAACTGGTAAATTCAGTAAACTGGCATGCTGAGGAGCCACTTACCTGGCTGGAGCCAACTATCCCAGCTGTCACAGCAACAGTTACCGGCAGAGCAGGCTGCCTGCCGAGCTGGGATTGGTAGAGTGTGGCTGGATCCCCACTTCCCAGCAAAACGAGAAGGGAGGGGAGGGCAGATTAGGCCAGATGCCCGTTCCAGCTTGAAAAACTGGCACACTTTATCATCTGGCATTCCGGGTTCCTTGGGAATGGTGGATAATAAAGCTTGTACTGTAATTGTACCCCATATTTTAAATTACTTTTTAGTCTTACAAATTGGGCATATAATATTTAAATACACCGGAAGACCAGTACAAGTAATAATACCAGACATATTCATCTGGTGCCCCAGACTGGGACTGGCACTCCACCCACCAGGGCCAGTGGCAAAACCCACAGCAGTCCTGCAGAGCCCCAGATGGGTCTGGAGATCTGTGAATGGAGTACCCCACTTAGCCCCAGACTGGGGCTGGAGCTGTGCACAAAGGGCCAGTGGGGAGCCCCACTGCTGCACCAGGGCTGGAGCATGGCACGCAGGGTGCCCCACTGAGTCCTGTACTGGGGCTGGAACTCTGTGTGAGAAGCTGGAGCTCTACACACAGGGCCAACGGAGAACCCCACTGCCAGCCTTTTGAGCCCTGCACCAGGACTGGACTTCCAGTTGCAGAGCAGCAAGAAGCCACACTGCTGTCCAGTGGAGCCCCAAACCAGGGCTGGAGTTCAGCGACAGGGCCAGTGGGGAACCCTGCTGCTGAGCCCTGCACGGGGGCTGGAGCTCCGGGAGCAGGCCAGCAAGAAGCCCTGGGGCTGCCCCATGGAGCCCTGGATTGAGGCCAGAGCTCAGAGTGCGGGGCTGGTGGGGAGCCCTGTTGCCACCTCACAGAACCCCAGATGGGGGCCAGAACTCAGAGTGTGGGGCCAGCAGGGAGCCCTGCTGTTGTCCCTTGGTGTCCTGGATTGGGGCTGGAGCTCAGGGTGCGGGGCTGGTGGGGGGTCCTGCTGCAGTTCCACTAAGCCCAGATCAGGGCTGGAGCCCATGGGGCTGACCAGAGCCCCAGGAGCTGGAGCTCTGCTGAGCCAGTGCCAGAAGCCCCCAGCAGCCAAGTACCAGAGTCCCACTGCACCCCTGCAGCAGCATGGCCTGAAGAACAGCAATTTGGGATAGGTGGCAAAAAGGCAGAAGAATTGGCAGAGATGCCTAGAGGGATGCTACTCACCTGTGCTTGATAGGATGCCTCCCAGGAAACCAATTAAGTTGTAATTAGCTCTGCTTTGTACACACTGATTGAATTGCAGAATTGAAAGGGAGGGAGTCCCCAAAAGCTGTCCATTTACTGGGAGTTACTATTCCATGTTAAATGCCTTGTTATTCCTAAATAACAGGCTCAGCTGTTGAATAGTAACAGAGAGGAAGCCGTGCTAGTCTATACACTATCAAAACAAAAAGCAGTCAAGTAGCACTTTAAAGACTAGCAAAATAGTTTATTAGGTGAGCTTTCGTGGGACAGACCCACTTCTTCAGACCATAGCCAGACCAGTGGTCTGAAGAAGTGGGTCTGTCCCACGAAAGCTCACCTAATAAACTATTTTGCTGGTCTTTAAAGTGCTACTTGACTGCTTTTTGTTTTGATAGGCTCAGCTGTGTGGTTGCAAGTTGTTTTCTTACAGAAGAAAGGGGGTTTTATGGAAGAAAAATCCCAGTGTAGACAAGCCCTGAAAGTAAAACTAGGTAGTGCCTTAAGAGCTCTGTCTAAACAGAAAAATTAATCCAAATAGCTTATTCCAGAGTTGTTTCAAAATAAACTATTCCAGAATAATGTGTCTTCACTACAGGGAAGCCCTGGAATAAGCAAAACTTATTCCAAAATAGTGTGTCTATACACAATACAAGCTATTTTGGATTAAAGCCCCTGGAAGCACTATTTCCAGGGGCTCTAATCCAAAATCTTATGCCTACACATCAGAATTATTCTGGAATAAGTTATTGTAGAATAGTTTATTTCAAAATAGCCCCCGTTCAATGTCTACACATCCTCTATTCCAAAATACCTATTTTGAAATAGGTATTTCTTACTGGGACCCCACTCTTTAAATACCCCTCTGTAAACACCGCCCCCAACCTCATGCATCTGATGAAGCGGATCTTTGCCCACAAAAGCTTATGCTCCAAAATATCTGTTACTCTATAAGGTGCCACAAGACTCCCTGTTATTTTGAAATAGGCGCTATTCCTTGTACAGCGAGGTTTACCAAATTCAAAATAAACTGGCTGCTATTTTGAAATTATTTTGAAATATCAGTTGCATTGTGTAGACACTCACAAAGCTATTTTGAAATAATGGCTGTTATTTCCCAATAACTTTGCTGTGTGGACATACCCAAGATATGCTGGGACACTCGCAATAGCAGGACCACAAGTTTCTGGGTAGGGATTCTATTTTGTCTTTCCCTCCAAGTCCACAGTTGGAAAGCTGGGGAAAAATCATTTGCTCTTTCAGCTACTTCATGCTACCCAAAGCATGGAGCCCTAACTAAACCAAGTGCTTGTCTCACTTATGTTTCAGGAAGACTATATTAACAGGCAGAGCAGAAATCCCACCTTTGAACAGAGTAACGTGTATTGTTGTTTTCTTCACTGTGGAATCAGAGGTGTCGGCTGATAAAATTTTAAAAGTCAGCTTCGACTGAGCTTGTGTTTTTTCAGTTGAACTGCTTTGTAAATCTTGCATCTGATGAAGCGGGTCTTTGCCCATGAAAGATTATGCTCCAAAATATCTGTTAGTCTATAAGGTGCCATAGGACTTCTTGTAAATCTTAAGCGCTAAGATAGAATTTAGTAATTAAGGAGCTAATTTAATTGGAAGGTTTAAGAAAACACTTCCATATGCCTCAGTGCTGCTCTCATTTCATCTCACAAACTTCAAAGTGTACTTTACCTCCTTCTTCACTGCAACCAATGTCCGACATAAAGGAGAGGGCAGACTCAGAATTGGCAGAGTGAAACTCTTTAGGCAAACTTGAAAGTTAAAGCTGTTTTTCTCACAAAAATTATTGGAAAATTCAAACCATTAGAGCATAAACCCTGGTCATATTATTAGATACTTTATATGTAGCCAGCACTGTGATACAACGATGAATTCATTTTTAGTCTTTATCCCTTCAGGAATTTCAGCTCAAGTGAGCCCAGTTGGTGTTGGTAGTCCTGAGCTACTTCATGCATTTCAAGTTGAGGAATATTATTCAGCTGTTCCCACAGATAGCTGATGGCTTTTGTGTACTGTTTTTTTCTATGGATCTTCTTTTTGTCGTGTTGAAAGCACTGCTTTTGATTCTTTTAGTGATTACTGGTAGATTGACTAAATAATTATTAAGCAAGTTCACAGAAGAGTTTAATTTGGTGCAGAATAGTTCAGCATCAGATAAATGGTATAATATGTAACCTGATGTTATCATATTTAAAAAGCAACCCTGCAATCTGATCCACGCACAGACTCCCACTGGCTTTATATCCTGCGAGGTATAAAGGTCTGTCTGAAGTCCCTGTGAAGTTATTGAGGCTCTGTACAGGTTCCCGAGGTCAGAGCACATACAGCAGTTGTAGTCACATAGATTGTAAAATCTTCAGGGGACGGAGTATGTTTTCATGTATGGCTTGTACAGAATTGTGCATAACAAAAACTAATGTTATAAATACAGAGATTGTAATTTATTGTACAACTCATTTTAAGTGCCTCAGTTATGTATTTAATATTTTATTAATACAACATAGAGATCTTCAGTGCCTTCCCACAATGTCCCTCTTTTCCTGGGAACGACATAAAAGTTCCCCTACAATTCACTGTGAAGTAATTCACAGAGTGGCTCTGCTTAATGCAGTGAAAAGAATCATGGGATGTGCCTGAAAATCTCATTGCCACACAT
This sequence comes from Carettochelys insculpta, assembly GCF_033958435.1. Classification (NCBI taxonomy): domain Eukaryota; kingdom Metazoa; phylum Chordata; order Testudines; family Carettochelyidae; genus Carettochelys; species Carettochelys insculpta. The sequence goes on from NC_134140.1 coordinate 138,115,433, forward strand.
GAGTGAGTGCAGCACTAGTGTGGTTACAACAGCTTGAGAGTTATTTCACAGGGTGGCTTCTGTCAGGGAAGAGAAATAGACCCATAATAAACTACTCCACATTAAGGGCCATAATGTGTGTAAAAAATGCTTTTAATAGTTTAAAAATTCTGCCAAATAAAGAAACTTCAGGTGAATTTACAAATGGATTATTTGGCAATTTGGGTAGAAGGAGTTAAAATCCAGTTTATAATGGAAAGCCCTCTTTAACCTTCCTATCTATCAGTAATAACTTACAGTCACTGAATTTGTGTCTTAAATGCAATAGGGCTTCTATTACTTCACTTTTTAGGAATTTAGGTTCTTTCCTTTATATATCTGCAATTGGATTAGATTAGATTTAAGCATCCTTTCAGTTTCATTCCACACAAAGAATTATTTATTATTATTATTTATTCATTCTCCTGATCTGAATGTTTTACATGTTCAAATCCTTTAGCATCCTTTGAACATCCTAGGCTTCATCAAGTCTTAATAGTTTTGGGGCTTTTTTTATTTATTTATTTTTTTATCCCTTTTACTCAGACATCTTTTTTTCATCTTTTTAGAAACTAGTCTGACCTAATTTCTCAACTTTTGCACAAGTAAGTAGATCATTTTAATATAACTATCTATGCTAACAGTTTAAAATGTATTTTGTTAAAATATTCTAAATAACTTTAATATTAATGCTTTCACCTTCTTTGGTGAAATGGTATCTGCAAGAACTTTGAAGTAAATCAGAAAAGTTGTCTAATTTTACGATTGCTTTAAAAAAATTATGTCCTATGCTGAGCTTGTAGCAAGTTCTGAATTATGTCACATTCCTACAGAAAAATATGGTAGTATGAGGACTCTTTATTTATTTACGTACCTAAATATGTGGCTTTATTTCCAAATGAGCTCAGTCCCCATCAAAGAGAGCAACTTTAGAAAATCTGGTCCCAAGTTTCTTGACTGCAGCCCTATAAAGCAGTGTCTGTCTCAACCAGGGGTATCAGAGAGGTAGCCATGTTAGTGGTGGATATGGGGTGTCTGGGGTAGAGGTAGTACCTTTGACTCTCCGGCAGCTGTGCCTTTTCTGGTGGATGGAAGCACTGGTCCTCACCCACCACTCAACTCTCACTGTTGGCTCCTACCAGCTCTTGTGCATTACAGCGACGCCATCCCCCAGGCAACTGCGTCAGCTTGCAGGCGAAACACAGTGAGCGGGGTCTGGTCTGTCTCACATACCAACCTTATGGAAGGGCTTGTTCCTTCTCCTTTCTAATGCACAGTCTCAACAGCAGACCAGGAGGTGTGGTGCTGCAAATGGACAACTCCTGTGAAGGCAGAGGAAGATGCCCCACTGCCTTGTGGGTTATCCTGGGAAGGAGTTAGGCTAAGGGAGTAAACCCTGACAGAAAATCCAGAGAGGAGTCCTAAGGTGGTTCTGTGTCAACTTCTGGCACTGTCCCGGCAACTCCTGCAGCTGAGCTGGTACCAAATGTAGAGGTTATCCTTTCTTTTGGACTATATCAGTAAAGCTGAGGGGGTGGGTCTGGTGTCTGGGCAGCCCAGGGTCTCCATAAAAATTGCCCAGGCTCGTGCCTGGAGAGGTACTCCAGCATCGCTTAAGAGTGTTGAACCAACATGGGAGGCAACAGATACCAGTTATAAGCTCTTGTTCGATTGGCATGGAGAATGAGCGCCAGGGGTTGCTTCCGACGGTGGGAAAGATCATCGCATCTCATTGGACAGTCACCGCCCGCCTTAAGCTGTGCAGCCCCCAGCCAGTAGGGTACTGTCTCGCCACAGTTCACTCGCCTCACTGGGTGCATGAGGCTTAAGGTTCCCAAACCTGACAAGTGACTGAAATGAGCACCAGACAAACCAACAAGAAAATTATTAAGAAAAGGAAATCATCAATGTTTCAAACTTGCTTGTTGGAATGTACGGACCATGGTGACTTGTTTGACTGAAGATCTTCAGGACATCAGCAACACCCGAAAGACCGCTGTCATCAACGGGGAACTGAAGAGGCTCCAAGTTGACATCACCACTTTGCAGGAGACGCGACTTGCAGCTTCGGGATCCCTAAAGGAAATGGACTACACCTTCTTCCGGCAGGGCAAAGCCCAAGAGGAACCCAGGGAGCATGGTGTCAGCTTTGCCATCAGAAACACCCTTCTGCAAATGGTGGAACTAGTCACGGGCAGGTCAGAAAGACTCCTTCAGGTCAAACTTCAAACCTGCGCTGGTCCCATCCACCTGATCAGCGCTTACGCTCCAACCCTGAACGCCACACCAGAAGCAAAGGACAAGTTCTAAGACGAGCTCAGTGCCGCCATAGTGCAAATACCTGCTCATGAATAATTGTACATTTTGGATGACTTCAATGCAAGAGTTCGAGCCGATAGTGACTCATGGCCCTCTTGCCTAGGTCACTTCGGTATGGGAAAAATGAATGACAACGGACAGCATCTCCTCGAACTTTGCATGTACCACAATCTGTGCATCACAACACATTTTTCCAAACCAAGCCACAGCATACAGTGTCATGGAGACACCCACGCTCGAAACAGTGACACCAATTAGACTTGGTCATCACCAGATGCGACAACCTCAGAAACATCCTCCTGACACACAGCTACCATAGTGCTGACTGTGACACACATCATTCGCTAGTCTGCTCCAAGCTCAAGCTCAGACCCAAGAAGCTTCACCATTCTAAACCAACTGGAAGGCTCTGCATTGATGCCAGAAAGACGGCAAACTCAGAAAAGCTGAAATGTTCAGAGAGACGCTTGAGGAGAATCTGCGCAGCAGCCCTGGGGGTGCTGATGCAACATCCAGATGGCAGCATCTGAGGGACACAATCTACAATGCAGCTTTGTCAATGTTTGGAAGAAGAGCTGGAAACACAAATGACTCCTTCGAAGCTAACTCCGATGAGATGATTTCAGTCATTGAAAAGAAGCGCGCTGCACTTCTGGAATATAAATGCTCACCAAGTCAGAGTAACCAGGAAGCACTCAGAGTAGCCAGAAAAATAGTACAGCAGACAGCCAGGTGCTGTGCCAGCAACTACTGGCTTAAGCTATGCAGCAGTATCCAGACCTGTGCTGACTCTGGTAATTTCAGGGGAATGTACGAGGGCATCAAGAAGGCAATGGGACCCATCCAGAACAAGACGGCACCTCTGAAATCCAAATCTGGTGAAGTCATCACTGACAAAGCCAAACAGATGGAACGATGGGTCGAGCACTACTCCAAACTGTACTCATACAAGAACAGTAGGCATCCTTCAGTCTGCATAGACTATGGATCGCGCCCCTTAAAGTTTCAATTGAGGACTTCATTTACAGCATCTACTGTGACTATGAAGACCCACATGAGAGTGACAGTCCTTGCTGCATCTCTTGCAGATGTAGTGGGTGTCTGGCAAGTCCTTATTGTGCTTTGTGTGTGCTCGCTTCTCCTCTGCTAGCTGTCTGATCTTCATCTCGCCTTTCTGAAGGCCCTTGTGTAACCCCTGCCTCCACCTGCTGCGGTCGTCTGCTAGTTCTTCCCAGTTGTCCAGCTCGATGTCTACCTCTCTGAGGTCTCTCTTGCAGACATCTTTGTAGCGCAACTGGGGGCATCCGGCATGTCTTTTGCCAGGGGCTAGCTCACCATACAGGATGTCTTTTGGAATCCTTCCATCGTTCATCCTGTGGACGTGGCCAAGCCAGCGGAGTCGACGCTGCCTGAGGAGGGTGTGCATGGTTGGGATTCCAGCTTGCTTGAGGACAGCAGTGTTGGTCACTCTGTCCTTCCATGATATTCCAAGGATGCGCCTGAGGCAGCGCAAGTGGAAGACGTTCAGCCTCTTTTCCTGACGGGCATACAGGGTCCAAGTCTCACTGCCACAAAGGAGGGTGCTGAGGATGCAGGCTCTGTAGACTTGCATTTTGGTGTGAGTGTACAATTTGTTGTTATTCCACACTCTCTTGCTGAGTATGGACAGAGTTGTGTCCGCTTTTCCAATCCTCATATTTAGCTCAGCGTCCAACAACAGGGTGTCAGTGATGGTGGACCCGAGGTAAACGAACTCGTGGACGACCTCTAACGTATAGTTGTCAATGCTGATTGATGGGGATTCAGCAACATGCTGACCAGCGAGAACACTGTGGTTGATACAGCCCTCAACACCGTCGAGCTCCTGTCAGTCATGGATGATCAGGACCAGGAACCAACTGTGGTCAAACTGAAGAAAGCTATTGACAGCACGGCACTAGGAAAGGCCCCAGGCCAGGATGGCATACCACCAGAGGTAATCAAGTGTGCCTTGGACACACTCCTGGAACCCCTATATGAGCTGCTGTGCCTGTGCTGGAGAGAGGGAGAGGTTCCACAGGATAAGCGGGATGCCAACATTGTAACCTTGTATAAGAACAAAGGAGACAGAAGTGACTGCAACAATAACCATGGAATCTGCCTCCAAAGCATCGCTGGTAAATTGTTTGCTTGTGTCATCCTCGTCAGACTCCAGAAACTCGCTGAGAGGGTGTATCCTGAATCCCAGCGTGGATTCTGCGCCGAGAGATCTACCATTGACATGATCTGCTCCCTGAGGCAGCTGCAGGAGAAATGCAGGGAGCAGAGCAAGCCACTCTGTGTCGCCTTCATCGACCTGACAAAGGCTT